>NW_028318344.1:9249166-9578333 GCF_062004578.1 Staurois parvus | reverse complement strand
CAGGTCTGTCTCCTGACCCAGACGCAGCCGAGGGGGCTAGTAGTGAGGCGGAGACCCTACTTGATGATGAGGAGGTTGATCGCACTTGGCAGCCTCGTCGTCATCAGGCAATTTCTTCCGCATCATCAGGAGAAGAGGGTGGCAGCTTGGCAGTGAGCGAAACAGTCGGTGGGTTGCCCAGGAGACAGCAGCAGGGTCGCAGCAGTGTCAGTGGAAGCAGTGTCAGTGGAGCCAAACGGCCACGGAGTAGAGCACCAGCTCCACTGCAGCCTACCACCACGGCCAGTAGTGGTGCCGGTGTGCACGGAGGAAGCAGCAGTCAGCCAGTGAGGAGTATCGGGGGCAAAGTTTCCTACTCGGCGGTGTGGCAATTTTTCGTCAAGCCGCCCGAGGAAGTAAACGTAGCCGTATGTCGACTATGTGGCCAGAAAGTCAAGCGTGGCCAGGGGGCCCATGTTGGGACTATTTGGGCCATGTTGGGACAATGGGAGACCTCCCATTGCTGCTGTCTCCATCGCCACACTCTGCCATGTGCCACTTTCAGGTCTCCTCACACACTGCTGGTGTGTTGAATTTTTTGACATAGGGTGCTGGCAGATTACGGGCCTCCCATAGCTGCTGCCAGGCCCCTAATCTGCCATAGGCCCCTATATACCGCCTCCTCATGCTGTTGCCAGGTCCAGAGTCTCTCATGGGTCCCTGTACGGCCTCCCATTGCTGCTGTCTCCATCGCCACACTCTGCCATGTGCCACTTTCAGGTCTCCTCACACACTGCTGGTGTGTAGAATTTTTTGACATAGGGTGCTGGCAGATTACGGGCCTCCCATAGCTGCTGCCAGGCCCCTAATCTGCCATAGGCCCCTATATACCGCCTCCTCATGCTGCTGCCAGGTCCAGAGTCTCTCATGGGTCCCTGTACGGCCTCCCATTGCTGCTGTCTCCATCGCCACACTCTGCCATGTGCCACTTTAAGGTCTCCTCACACTGCTGGTGTGTAGAATTTTTTGACATAGGGTGCTGGCAGATTACGGGCCTCCTATAGCTGCTGCCAGGCCCCTAATCTGCCATAGGCCCCTATATACCGCCTCCTCATGCTGCTGCCAGGTCCAGAGTCTCTCATGGGTCCCTGTACGGCCTCCCATTGCTGCTGTCTCCATCGCCACACTCTGCCATGTGCCACTTTCAGGTCTCCTCACACTGCTGGTGTGTAGAATTTTTTGACATAGGGTGCTGGCAGATTACGGGCCTCCTATAGCTGCTGCCAGGCCCCTAATCTGCCATAGGCCCCTATATACCGCCTCCTCATGCTGCTGCCAGGTCCAGAGTCTGTCATGGGTCCCTGTACGGCCTCCCATTGCTGCTGTCTCCATCGCCACACTCTGCCATGTGCCACTTTCAGGTCTCCTCACACACTGCTGGTGTGTAGAATTTTTTGACATAGGGTGCTGGCAGATTACGGGCCTCCCATAGCTGCTGCCAGGCCCCTAATCTGCCATAGGCCCCTATATACCGCCTCCTCATGCTGCTGCCAAGTCCAGAGTGTGTCATGGGTCCCTGTACGGCCTCCCTTTGCTGCTGTCTCCATAGCCACACTCTGCCATGTGCCACTTTCAGGTCTCCTCACACACTGCTGGTGTGTAGAATTTTTTGACATAGGGTGCTGGCAGATTACGGGCCTCCCATAGCTGCTGCCAGGCCCCTAATCTGCCATAGGCCCCTATATACCGCCTCCTCATGCTGCTGCCAGGTCCAGAGTCTCTCATGGGTCCCTGTACGGCCTCCCATTGCTGCTGTCTCCATCGCCACACTCTGCCATGTGCCACTTTCAGGTCTCCTCACACTGCTGGTGTGTAGAATTTTTTGTCATAGGGTGCTGGCAGATTACGGGCCTCCCATAGCTGCTGCCAGGCCCCTAATCTGCCATAGGCCCCTATATACCGCCTCCTCATGCTGCTGCCAAGTCCAGAGTGTGTCATGGGTCCCTGTACGGCCTCCCATTGCTGCTGTCTCCATAGCCACACTCTGCCATGTGCCACTTTCAGGTCTCCTCACACACTGCTGGTGTGTAGAATTTTTTGACATAGGGTGCTGGCAGATTACGGGCCTCCCATAGCTGCTGCCAGGCCCCTAATCTGCCATAGGCCCCTATATACCGCCTCCTCATGCTGCTGCCAGGTCCAGAGTCTGTCATGGGTCCCTGTACGGCCTCCCATTGCTGCTGTCTCCATCGCCACACTCTGCCATGTGCCACTTTCAGGTCTCCTCACACTGCTGGTGTGTAGAATTTTTTGACATAGGGTGCTGGCAGATTACGGGCCTCCCATTGCTGCTGCCAGGCCCCTAATCTGCCATGGGCCCCTATACCGCCTCCTCATGCTGCTGCCAAGTCCAGAGTGTGTCATGGGTCCCTGTACGGCCTCCCATTGCTGCTGTCTCCATAGCCACACTCTGCCATGTGCCACTTTCAGGTCTCCTCACACACTGCTGGTGTGTAGAATTTTTTGACATAGGGTGCTGGCAGATTACGGGCCTCCCATAGCTGCTGCCAGGCCCCTAATCTGCCATAGGCCCCTATATACCGCCTCCTCATGCTGCTGCCAGGTCCAGAGTCTGTCATGGGTCCCTGTACGGCCTCCCATTGCTGCTGTCTCCATCGCCACACTCTGCCATGTGCCACTTTCAGGTCTCCTCACACTGCTGGTGTGTAGAATTTTTTGACATAGGGTGCTGGCAGATTACGGGCCTCCCATAGCTGCTGCCAGGCCCCTAATCTGCCATAGGCCCCTATATACCGCCTCCTCATGCTGCTGCCAGGTCCAGAGTCTCTCATGGGTCCCTGTACGGCCTCCCATTGCTGCTGTCTCCATCGCCACACTCTGCCATGTGCCACTTTCAGGTCTCCTCACACACTGCTGGTGTGTAGAATTTTTTGACATAGGGTGCTGGCAGATTACGGGCCTCCCATAGCTGCTGCCAGGCCCCTAATCTGCCATAGGCCCCTATATACCGCCTCCTCATGCTGCTGCCAGGTCCAGAGTCTCTCATGGGTCCCTGTACGGCCTCCCATTGCTGCTGTCTCCATCGCCACACTCTGCCATGTGCCACTTTCAGGTCTCCTCACACACTGCTGGTGTGTAGAATTTTTTGACATAGGGTGCTGGCAGATTACGGGCCTCCCATAGCTGCTGCCAGGCCCCTAATCTGCCATAGGCCCCTATATACCGCCTCCTTATGCTGCTGCCAGGTCCAGAGTCTCTCATGGTTCCCTGTACGGCCTCCCATTGCTGCTGTCTCCATCGCCACACTCTGCCATGTGCCACTTTCAGGTCTCCTCACACACTGCTGGTGTGTAGAATTTTTTGACATAGGGTGTTGGCAGATTACGGGCCTCCCATTGCTGCTGCCAGGCCCCTAATCTGCCATGGGCCCCTATATACCGCCTCCTCATGCTGCTGCCAGGTCCAGAGTCTCTCATGGGTCCCTGTACGGCCTCCCATTGCTGCTGTCTCCATCGCCACACTCTGCCATGTGCCACTTTCAGGTCTCCTCACACACTGCTGGTGTGTAGAATTTTTTGACATAGGGTGCTGGCAGATTACGGGCCTCCCATAGCTGCTGCCAGGCCCCTAATCTGCCATAGGCCCCTATATACCGCCTCCTCATGCTGCTGCCAGGTCCAGAGTCTCTCATGGGTCCCTGTACGGCCTCCCATTGCTGCTGTCTCCATCGCCACACTCTGCCATGTGCCACTTTCAGGTCTCCTCACACACTGCTGGTGTGTAGAATTTTTTGACATAGGGTGCTGGCAGATTACGGGCCTCCCATAGCTGCTGCCAGGCCCCTAATCTGCCATAGGCCCCTATATACCGCCTCCTCATGCTGCTGCCAGGTCCAGAGTCTCTCATGGGTCCCTGTACGGCCTCCCATTGCTGCTGTCTCCATCGCCACACTCTGCCATGTGCCACTTTCAGGTCTCCTCACACTGCTGGTGTGTAGAATTTTTTGACATAGGGTGCTGGCAGATTACGGGCCTCCTATAGCTGCTGCCAGGCCCCTAATCTGCCATAGGCCCCTATATACCGCCTCCTCATGCTGCTGCCAGGTCCAGAGTCTGTCATGGGTCCCTGTACGGCCTCCCATTGCTGCTGTCTCCATCGCCACACTCTGCCATGTGCCACTTTCAGGTCTCCTCACACACTGCTGGTGTGTAGAATTTTTTGACATAGGGTGCTGGCAGATTACGGGCCTCCCATAGCTGCTGCCAGGCCCCTAATCTGCCATAGGCCCCTATATACCGCCTCCTCATGCTGCTGCCAGGTCCAGAGTCTCTCATGGGTCCCTGTACGGCCTCCCATTGCTGCTGTCTCCATCGCCACACTCTGCCATGTGCCACTTTCAGGTCTCCTCACACACTGCTGGTGTGTAGAATTTTTTGACATAGGGTGTTGGCAGATTACGGGCCTCCCATTGCTGCTGCCAGGTCCCTAATCTGCCATGGGCCCCTATATACCGCCTCCTCATGCTGCTGCCAGGTCCAGAGTCTCTCATGGGTCCCTGTACGGCCTCCCATTGCTGCTGTCTCCATCGCCACACTCTGCCATGTGCCACTTTCAGGTCTCCTCACACACTGCTGGTGTGTAGAATTTTTTGACATAGGGTGCTGGCAGATTACGGGCCACCCATAGCTGCTGCCAGGCCCCTAATCTGCCATAGGCCCCTATATACCGCCTCCTCATGCTGCTGCCAGGTCTAGAGTCTCTCATGGGTCCCTGTACGGCCTCCCATTGCTGCTGTCTCCATCGCCACACTCTGCCATGTGCCACTTTCAGGTCTCCTCACACACTGCTGGTGTGTAGAATTTTTTGACATAGGGTGCTGGCAGATTACGGGCCTCCCATAGCTGCTGCCAGGCCCCTAATCTGCCATAGGCCCCTATATACCGCCTCCTCATGCTGCTGCCAGGTCCAGAGTCTCTCATGGGTCCCTGTACGGCCTCCCATTGCTGCTGTCTCCATCGCCACACTCTGCCATGTGCCACTTTCAGGTCTCCTCACACACTGCTGGTGTGTAGAATTTTTTGACATAGGGTGCTGGCAGATTACGGGCCTCCCATAGCTGCTGCCAGGCCCCTAATCTGCCATGGGCCCCTATATACCGCCTCCTCATGCTGCTGCCAGGTCCACAGTGTCTCATGCCATGTGCCTCTTTCAGGTCTCCTCACACTGCTGGTGTGTTGAATTTTTTGACATAGGGTGCTGGCAGATTATGGGCCTCCTATAGCTGCTGCCAGGCCCCTAATCTGCCATAGGCCCCTATATACCGCCTCCTCATGCTGCTGCCAGGTCCAGAGTCTCTCATGGGTCCCTGTACGGCCTCCCATTGCTGCTGTCTCCATCGCCACACTCTGCCATGTGCCACTTTCAGGTCTCCTCACACACTGCTGGTGTGTAGAATTTTTTGACATAGGGTGCTGGCAGATTACGGGCCTCCCATAGCTGCTGCCAGGCCCCTAATCTGCCATAGGCCCCTATATACCGCCTCCTCATGCTGCTGCCAGGTCCAGAGTCTCTCATGGGTCCCTGTACGGCCTCCCATTGCTGCTGTCTCCATCGCCACACTCTGCCATGTGCCACTTTCAGGTCTCCTCACACACTGCTGGTGTGTAGAATTTTTTGACATAGGGTGCTGGCAGATTACGGGCCTCCTATAGCTGCTGCCAGGCCCCTAATCTGCCATAGGCCCCTATATACCGCCTCCTCATGCTGCTGCCAGGTCCAGAGTCTGTCATGGGTCCCTGTACGGCCTCCCATTGCTGCTGTCTCCATCGCCACACTCTGCCATGTGCCACTTTCAGGTCTCCTCACACTGCTGGTGTGTTGAATTTTTTGACATAGGGTGCTGGCAGATTACGGGCCTCCCATAGCTGCTGCCAGGCCCCTAATCTGCCATGGGCCCCTATATACCGCCTCCTCATGCTGCTGCCAGGTCCACAGTGTCTCATGCCATGTGCCACTTTCAGGTCTCCTCACACTGCTGGTGTGTTGAATTTTTTGACATAGGGTGCTGGCAGATTATGGGCCTCCTATAGCTGCTGCCAGGCCCCTAATCTGCCATAGGCCCCTATATACCGCCTCCTCATGCTGCTGCCAGGTCCAGAGTCTCTCATGGGTCCCTGTACGGCCTCCCATTGCTGCTGTCTCCATCGCCACATTCTGCCATGTGCCACTTTCAGGTCTCCTCACACTGCTGGTGTGTAGAATTTTTTGACATAGGGTGCTGGCAGATTACGGGCCTCCTATAGCTGCTGCCAGGCCCCTAATCTGCCATAGGCCCCTATATACCGCCTCCTCATGCTGCTGCCAGGTCCAGAGTCTGTCATGGGTCCCTGTACGGCCTCCCATTGCTGCTGTCTCCATCGCCACACTCTGCCATGTGCCACTTTCAGGTCTCCTCACACTGCTGGTGTGTAGAATTTTTTGACATAGGGTGCTGGCAGATTACGGGCCTCCCATAGCTGCTGCCAGGCCCCTAATCTGCCATAGGCCCCTATATACCGCCTCCTCATGCTGCTGCCAGGTCCAGAGTCTCTCATGGGTCCCTGTACGGCCTCCCATTGCTGCTGTCTCCATCGCCACACTCTGCCATGTGCCACTTTCAGGTCTCCTCACACTGCTGGTGTGTAGAATTTTTTGACATAGGGTGCTGGCAGATTACGGGCCTCCCATAGCTGCTGCCAGGCCCCTAATCTGCCATAGGCCCCTATATACCGCCTCCTCATGCTGCTGCCAGGTCCAGAGTCTGTCATGGGTCCCTGTACGGCCTCCCATTGCTGCTGTCTCCATCGCCACACTCTGCCATGTGCCACTTTCAGGTCTCCTCACACTGCTGGTGTGTAGAATTTTTTGACATAGGGTGCTGGCAGATTACGGGCCTCCTATAGCTGCTGCCAGGCCCCTAATCTGCCATAGGCCCCTATATACCGCCCCTTCATGCTGCTGCCAGGTCCAGAGTCTCTCATGGGTCCCTGTACGGCCTCCCATTGCTGCTGTCTCCATCGCCACACTCTGCCATGTGCCACTTTCAGGTCTCCTCACACTGCTGGTGTGTAGAATTTTTTGACATAGGGTGCTGGCAGATTACGGGCCTCCCATTGCTGCTGCCAGGCCCCTAATCTGCCATGGGCCCCTATACCGCCTCCTCATGCTGCTGCCAAGTCCAGAGTGTGTCATGGGTCCCTGTACGGCCTCCCATTGCTGCTGTCTCCATAGCCACACTCTGCCATGTGCCACTTTCAGGTCTCCTCACACTGCTGGTGTGTTGAATTTTTTGACATAGGGTGCTGGCAGATTACGGGCCTCCCATTGCTGCTGCCAGGCACGTAATCTGCCATGGGCCCCCGTACCGACTCCTCATGCTGTGACGTTGCAACAAGGTGGAATTCAACCCTACATATGTTAGACCGCCTTTACGAACAGCGAAAGGCCATCACCGATTTCCTGATGTTAAAAGCGGATAAAGGTACTCCCTGTGTAACTTAGATGTCAGCCATTGGCAGCTCATGCGTGACACCTGCGCTTGCTCAGGCCCTTTGAGGAGGCCACGCTATTCGTGAGTCGCCAGGACTATGGGATGAACGACGTCATTCCTCTGTTGCACGTCCTGGAACAAATGCTGTTAACAATGGCTGGTCAGGGTGCGGTAGACGTGGCGCACAGATCTCAACGCCACATGACCCCTGTGGGGGCAGGACAGGAAGAAGAGGAGGAGGTAGAGGAGGACATTGGTGCTCAGGAATTATTGAGTGAAATGGGTGGTTTTTCCACTCAGCGGACAGGAGTGGAGGAGCAGGAGCATCTGGTAGAGGAGGAGGAGGAGGAGACAGAGGACCCAGACGCACCGTGGCAGTATGCTGTGGAGATGGAGGCAGGTAGTCCCTCGCATTCCTTGGCACAAATGGCCCATAGCATGCTCGGTTGCTTGCGTAGCGACAGCCGAATAATAACCATCAGACAGAGGGATGACTTTTGGCTGTCCACCTTGTTGGACCCTCGCTACCGTTCAAAAATGGTGGCCTTTTTCACACCTGCTGAGAGGGAGGCCAAAATAACGTACTATAAAAACCACCTATGTAGTCAGCTGGTCTCTGCCTGTCTGCGCCAACGTCCATCCTCAGACACTGTGGGCCCTGTGCGCTCGCGTTCCGCTGCCATGGCAGCAGGGGAGGGGTGGGGTGGTAGGAGCAGTGGCAGCTCCACCAGCAGCGGCTGCCTCAGTCTGCAGTCGATGATGAGTAGCTTTCTTCACCAGCGCAGTGAGGAAACTACTAACCAGCCGCAGCAGCAGCAGCAGCATCAGGTGGACCTGGAGCAGGACCTCAAACAACAGGCTTAGGCCTACTTGGACAGCACCCTGCCAACCGAGGTAGACAATCCCCTTGACTACTGGGCAACGAAACTTGACCTTTGGCCCCAACTAGCTGAATTTGCCCTTGAAAGGCTGTCATGCCCGGCCAGTAGCGTGGCATCGGAGCGCGTGTTTAGTGCGGCAGGAGGTATTGCAACTCCGCGGAGGACACGACTGTCCACCCAAAGTGTGGAGAGACTGACGTTTGTGAAAATGAATCAGGCGTGGATTAGTCTGGATTTCAAACCACCAGTTCCTGACACAACTGACTAAATCCGCCATGAATCATGCCCCAAACATGTGCCACTTTCAGGTCTCCTCACACTGCTGGTGTGTTCCATTTTTTGTCATAGGGTGCTGGCAGATTACGGGCCTCCCATATCTGCTGCCAGGCCCCTAATCTGCCATGGGCCCCTATACCGCCTCCTCATGCTGCTGCCAGGTCCAGAGTCTGTCATGGGTCCCTGTACGGCCTCCCATTGCTGCTGTCTCCATCGCCACACTCTGCCATGTGCCACTTTCAGGTCTCCTCACACTGCTGGTGGGTTCCATTTTTTGTCATAGGGTGCTGGCAGATTACGGGCCTCCCATAGCTGCTGCCAGGCCCCTAATCTGCCATGGGCCCCCGTACCGACTCCTCATGCTGCTGCCAGGCCCGTAATCTGTCATGGGCCCCTGTTGTCGCTTGTTGGCATATTCCGCTCGTTCAGATGCTCCTTCTCCTGCTACTCCTCTTCACGGATTCCGTCAGCAGTCTTTCTTGGAATCCGTTTCCAAGAGACAACAGTTTGCGAGCACGCACCAGACGGTGCAGAAACTGAACGTCCTCCTGTCCAAGTTGCTGCTGCCAGGCTCGTAATCTGTCATGCGCCCCTGTACCGCCTCCTCATGCTGCTGCCAGGTCCAGAGTGTGTCATGGGCCCCCGTACCGACTCCAAATGCTGCTGCCAGGCCCGTAATCTGTCATGGGCCCCTGTACCGCCTCCCCATGCTGCTGCCAGGTCCAGATTGTGTCATGGGTCCCTGTACGGCCTCCCATTGCTGCTGCCAGGCCTGTAATCTGCCATGGGCCCCCGTACCGACTCCTCATGCTGCTGCCAGGCCCGTAATCTGCCATGGGCCCCTGTACCGCCTCCTCATGCTGCTGCCAGGTCCAGAGTGTGTCATGGGTCCCTGTACGGCCTCCCATTGCTGCTGTCTCTATCGCCACACTCTGCCATGTGCCACTTTCAGGTCTCCTCACACTGCTGGTGGTTTCCATTTTTGTCATAGGGTGCTGTATGGCCTCCCATTGCTGCTGCCTCCACCGCCACACTGTGGCTCCACACTCTGGTTTTGGCCCCGTGACTGGCCAAATGAGTGAAGTGTGCGGTGATTCTAAGATCGACGGCACTCATCTGCATGTCATACTGCCTGACAGTATTATTTCTCTTCCCCAGCAGACTCCAAGGGCATTTAAATTAAAGGTACAGTGTTCAGCACTAATATTAAGTCTCTCTGAAGCCTAGAAACACCCTTTTTTAAGTTAAATTCACAGCGAATATATTCGACTCGAATCGAAATTTTTCCACGAATTCGCCGAATCAGTCGAATCGAATTTTTGAATACTTCGCTCATCTCTACCAGTAACAGTTGATTTGAAATCCGATCAATACCAGTGGTCATCAGAACAAGAAGTGATGAGGCATCAGTCAATAGGCACCAATGTACAGGTGACAAGTGTCAAAATTTGATATTTCGCTCACTTTGGAGGGATTTCCATTGTGTTTCCTGTCAAGGCAATGGGAGGAAAATCTACTTTAGGGTGGGTTCATACTATCTGCAGAGAAAAAACTTTAGTGATTGTGCTGAGCAGGGTTTATGGGATGGTGCCTAGCATTTTTACAATGCAAAGCACTCCCCCCCCCTTTCCTAACTTAACTTTCTAGGATTGTAAGGGCTCATGTACATGGGACGTTTGAAGAACACTTCTGAACGCTGGAAATTGACAGCAGGAAAACGCAGGTTAAGAAACGTACGTTTTGCCGCGTTTGCATACCGCGTTTATCCGCGTTTGCATTCAGAAGTGTTTTTTAAAGATAAGCGCAGGAGAACCTCCCACATATACTTTGTGTATTCAGGGTTGGAGGTGTCGGGCTATCTGGGGTGGGCGCCCTGGCTTGTCTAGTTGCTAGCTGTTCATTAGCTTACTGTTATTTAGATCACTGTCAGCTCTTGGCTGTACTGTTTGCCATTTGCACTGTTTAGGATAATGTGATCAAGCTCTTACTTAATCAGTGTGGGATGTTTAACCCAATGTGTAATATTTGTTTTTATTGTTCATGTGGGGACTGCCCATATTTCCGAAGTGTATAAAAACCTGTATTTCTTTTCGATATAGGGTTCCAGTTTTTGCATCTAAGCCAGTATCGTCTAGTCTTTGGTGCGATACACAGCTATAATACCTTGTTCTTGTGTACCAGAGGGGAGGAAGCAGTTCTCTGACAAGCTGGGTGCCAGGCAGGCAATCACACCCCTTCCCTAGCGATGCTCCATACATTGGACCGGACCCACGTCACAGAACCCATGGAAGGGTGGCCATGTACAGTTAGTCAAGTGTACAGCCACTGTGAAGTGGATGAGACATGAAGAAGTAATTGTGCCATGACATTATTATTATACAGCATTTATAAAGCGCTGATAATTCGCTCAGCGCTGTACATTACAAAGGGGGACAGAACATGTGACAGAACAATAACAATACAATGCAAAACATGAGGGGATTGAGGGCCCTGCTCTTTGGAGCTTACAATCTAGGAGGGAGGGGATGGTGGCACAGGAGGAGATAGCTGTGGGGGATGGAGTGGTAAGAAGAGTGGAGGAGGTCGGCAAGTTAGCAGGGGGTGGGGTAGGCTTCCCTGAAGAGATGGGTTTTCAGGGCGCTCCTAAAGGAGTAGGTGATAATCTGATGGGTTGGGGCAGGGAGTTTCAGAGGATGGGTGACACCCTGGAGAAGTCCTGGAGGCGGGCATGGGAGGAGGAGACCAGGGAACTAGAGAGAAGGAGGTCTTGTGAGGAGCGCAGTGTGCGTGCTGGGTGGTACTTGGATATTAGGTCAGTGATGTAGTTCGGGGCAGTGTGGTGGACGGCTTTGTACGTCAGTGTTAGGATTTTGAATTTGATCCGTTGCGCAATCGGAAGCCAGTGGAGGGATTGGCAGAGGGGGCTGGCGGAGATGGAGCGGTTGGAAAGGTGAATGAGTCTGGCTGCCGTATTCATGATCGACTGAAGTGGGGATAGCCAGCGGCGAGGCAGGCCAGTAAGGAGGGAGTTGCAGTAATCGAGTCGTGATATGATGAGGGAGTGGATGAGCTGTTTAGTGGTTTCTGGGGTTAGGAACGTGCAGATTTTGGCGATGTTGCGGAGGTGGAGTCTGCACGAGCTTGTTAAAGATTGGACTTGGGGCTGGAAGTATAGGTTGGAGTCCAGAATGACACCAAATACTCTGGCCTGCGGGGCGGGTTTGATGGTGGCGTTGTTGGACATGGTGGATAAGTCAATAGGGGGTGGTGTCCGGGCTGGGGGGAAGACAAGAAACTCGGTCTTGGAGAGGTTCAGTTTAAGGAAGTGGAGCGACATCCAGTCTGATATGTCGCTCAGTAGGTGTGTGAATCGGGCAGAAGCTGAGGGGGTGAGGTGGGGGGTTGAGAGATATATTTGTGTGTTGTCGGCATATAGGTGGTAGTTGAAGCCGTGAGAGTGTATGAGTTGGCCAAGGGAGGAGGTGTAGATGGAGAAGAGAAGGGGCCCAAGGATGGAGCCTTGAGGGACCCCAACAGAGAGGGGGAGTGAGGGGGAGGTGGTAGCATTATAGGTAATGCTGAAAGAGCGTTGTGACAGGTAGGATGAGAGCCAGGAGAGAGCAGAATCTCTGAGGCCGAGGGAGTGTAGTTTTTTGAGGAGGAGGGGGTGGTCAACTGTGTCGAAGGCCGCAGAGAGGTCAAGGAGTAGGAGCACTGAATAGTGGCCATTAGCTTTGGCGGTTAGTAGGTCATTGGAGAGTTTGAGTAAGGCAGTTTCGGTGGAGTGTAGGGGACGGAAGCCGGACTGTAGGGGATCGAGGAGGTTGTTGTCGTTGAGGTGAGAGCTTAGGCGGGTGTAGACTAGGCGCTCAACGAGTTTGGATATAAATGGGAGCAGGTAGATGGGTCTGAGGTTGTTCGGGTCATTGGGGTCTAGGGAGGGCTTTTTAAGTCTGGTGGTGATGTGTGCATGTTTCAGAGGGGAGGGGAAAGTGCCGGAGGAGAGGGAGAGATTAAAGATGTGGGTGAGGGAGCGTAGGATGGAGGGGGAGGGAGGTCATTGGAGTTGTGAGGGGATAGGGTCGAGGGGGCAGGTGGTGAGGCGGGCATCAGAGAGGATCTTGGAGACTTCCTCGATGTTAGTAAGGTCAAAGGTGTGAAGTGTTGGGGGGGCTTCAGTATGAGGAATGAAGGGTGGGGTAGAAGTGGAGGTCAGAGCAGTGGTGGGGCCGTAGGAGAGGGGTGATGAGGGGGTAGCTGAGTGAGGGGGAACGGGGTTGGAGGGAGTTTGAGCAGCGACGAAGTCCCTGCGGGTTATGTCGAGGGGGAGGGGGGATGAGGGGGTAGCTGTGTGAGAGGGGACGGTTGAGAGGGCGTGTGAGTTGCAGCGATGTCCTTGCGAATTGTGTCAATCTTGTTTTTAAAGTGATTGGCAATCTGAAGGGCAGTGAGTGAGGTGCTGGGTGGAGGTGGCGGTGGCGAGAGTAGAGAGTTGAAGGTGGAGAAGAGTCGGCAAGGATTGGAGGAGAGGGCCTTGATGAGGGTCAGGAAGTAGGCTTGTTTGGCTGCGTGGAGGGAGGAGGTGTAGGTGTGGAAGGCAGATTTGTAGCGGGTGAAGGCTTGTTGGGATTTGGTTTTGCGCCATAGTCGCTCCAGGGCACGACTGTCTCGTTTGAGGGTTTTGGTGTGATCAGTCTGCCAGGGCTGGAGCGGTCGGGGTCTGATGTTGCGTGTGGTTAAAGGCGCTAGTGAGTCAAGGTCTGTTGATTGCGCGTTGTTGTAGGCAGTCATAGCCAAGTCGGGGCAGGACAGGGGGAGGATGCTGTCGTGGAGTTGACCAGCTGCAGAGTGGAGCGGGGCAGGGTTGAGGTTGCGGAGGTTACGGCTGGTAGTAGTGTGACATTTGGAGGGGTAGACGTTGGAGGACAAGGAGATAGAGAAGGTAATCAGGTTGTGGTCAGAGAGAGGGAAGGGGGTGTTAGTGAGGTTGTGGGGAGCGCAGCGGTTGGAGAAGACGAGATCAAGGATATTACCGTCGGAGTGGGTGGTGGATTGTATGCACTGTGCAAGTGCAAAGGAGAAGGTTAAGTGGAGGAGATGGGATGTGCTCCCTTCTAAGTTGGAGTGCCACCTTAACCAGTCAACTTCTGGAAGGTTTTACTCTCTTCATAAACAGGCCATTTTTTGCTATTTAGCACTGCACTATTTTAACTGACAATTGTGTGGTTATGAAATGCTGCATGCAAATGAAATTTATATACTTTTTTTTCACATAAATAGAACTTTCTTTTGGTGGTATTTGATCACCGCTGTGTTTTTTTATTTTTTATTATATAAATTAAAAAAAGAGTGAAAATTTTGAAAAATAAGCAGTATTTTCTACTTTCTGCTATACAATATATCCATTAAAAATTAAAAAAAAATCTAATTTCTTCATAAATTTATGCCAAAATGTATTCTGCTATGTCTTTGGTAAAAAAAAACAAAAATCCCAATAAGTGTATATTGATAGGTTTGAGTGAAAGTTATAGCATCTACAAACTATGGTATATATACTGGGATTTTTTTTATATATATATATATATATACTAGTAATGGCAGTGATTAGCGACTTATAGTGGGACTGTGATAGTGTGGTGGATAATCTGACACTAACTGACACTACAAGTGACACTAATACAGTGATCAGTAGTGATACCATACACTGTCACTGTACTAATGACATTTGCTGGGAGGGGGTTAACACCTCAGGATAATCAAGGGCTTAAATGTGTGCCCAACAAGTCTTAATGTGTGTAATATGTGCTGCTTTTTACTAAAAATCTATTTCTAAACAAAGATTGTTCCCTCTGTACAGAGCCATGTATTGTTTGTCAACACAGGGCTCTGCGCTGTGATTGAACACAGCCGATCAGCAGGTCCCAACCATTATTGGCCATGAACTGCTGACAAAATGTGTGTGATTGGACACAGCGAGGTGGTCATGCCCTGAACCCAGAAACGGGTAGTGATGTACAGGTTCATCACTGTGCCTGTAAAAGCCGCCCGTCTGCAGTACAATTCGGGTGGGTGGTCCTAAAGAGGTTAATGCAGATTTCTCATGGCCTCCGCCTGCTTAGTTGGCCATTAGCTAGCAAAGAGTCTAGAGTACCCTTTTATTGTGCCCTAAGCCCTGCCCAAAGCTGGTTGTAAAGTTGCACAGAGCAATGTTAGCACACTAAGAGCTCCTGTCTTCATGCAGCAATTTGATTTGGAACTATAATCATAATCTAAAGCAATGATTTTCAGCTGTGAATTACTTTGAAACAGCAATAGAAACTAGAGAAAAATAACATCTACATTTTTCACAATGTTCTTCAACACAAACAACACTGATTATTGAGGCATGGAGCTGTGTCTCGAACCAATGATTTGTCTATACAGAAATAGTAAAATAAATATGTTGCAATGTGTTACTGCAGTTAAAACTCATCCCCCTAAATTAGCTCATTATTTATTTATTTCATAAAAGAACCAAATAAATCTTTTCTACTGAGTGTTCTACTAAAATCTAATGTTTGTATATAATATAAAGTTAAAATTTATAACAGATTGACATAGGTTACGTACACTTCCTATGTAAGTCATGCAGTTCCTGTCATTGAACTTCTTCATTCTATTGTTTGCTGTCAGAAAGGAAAGAGACACTTGTCTGAAGCTAGCAAATCGTTCCACATAAAAGATGTTCTCAGGGCATTTCCCACAGCACAAGCATCACACTGAATGCTGCAAAACAGCAACACATTCTATGTGAAATGTATAGGCATCAGTATTGTTCAACCTTTCATATTTGTTTTTGTTGATGACTAAATAGGGTAGGGTACAGCATTACAAGTGCACCGTTTATTAAACTGCTCAAAAAAAGGAACATTTTTTTATAGCATCAAGTATAGCATCAAGTCAATTAAACTCCTGGGATATTGATCTGGTCAGTTAAGTAGCAGAGGGGGTTGTTAATCAGTTTCAGCTTCTTTGGTGTTAATGAAATTAACAACAGGTGCACTAGATGGGCAACATTGAGTCGACCCCCAAAACAGGAATGGTTTTACAGATTGAGTCCACTGATTTTTTTTTTTCCCCTACTTATCTTTTCTGACTGTTTTTCACTTGGCTAGGGTCAGTGTCACTACTGGTAGCATAAGGCAATACGTGGACCCTACAGAGGTTGCACAGGCAGTCCAACTCCTCCAGGATGGCACATCAATACGTGTCATTGCCAGAAAGTTTGCTGTGTCTCCCAGCACAGTCTCCAGAACATGGAGAAAATTCCAGGAGACAAGCAGTTACTCTAGGAGAGCTGGACAGGGCCATAGAAGGTCTTTAACCTATCAGCAGGACCGGTATCTGCTCCTTTGGCAAGGAGGAACAGGATGAGCACTGCCAGAGCCCTACAAAATGACCTCCAGCAGGCCACTGGTGTGAATGTCTCTGACCAAGCAATAAGAAACAGACTTCGTGAGGGTGGCCTGAGGACCCAACTTCCTCAAGGGAGCTCTGTGCTCACTGCCTGGCACCATAGAGCTCAATTGGCATTTGCCATTGAACACTAGAATTGACAGGTCCACCACTGGTGCCCTGTGCTATTCACAAATGAGAGCCGGTTCACCCTGAGCACATGTGACAGATGTGAAAAGGTCTGGAGAAGCCACGGAGAATGTTATGCTGCCTGTAACATCGTTCAGCATGACCGTTTTGGTTGTGGGTCAGTGATGGTCTGGGGAGGCATATCCATGGAGGGACACACAGACCTCTACAGGCTAGACAATGGCATCCTGACTGCCATTAGGTATCGGGATGAAATCCTTGGACCCACTGTCAGACCCTACACTGGTGCAGTGGGTCCTGGGTTCCTCCTGGTGCAAGACAATGCCTGGCCTTGTGAAGTATGCAGCCAGTTCTTGGAGGATGAAGAAATTGATACCAGTGAATGGCCCCCATGCTTGCCTGACCTAAATCCAATAGAACACCTCTGGGATATCATGTTTCGGTCCATCTGACGCCATCAGGTTGCACCTCAGACTGTCCAGGAGCTCAGTGATGCCCTGGTTCAGGTCTGGGAGGAAATACCCCAGGACACCATCCATCGTCTCATTAGGAGCATACATCGACGTTGTCAAGCATGCATACAAGCACATGGGGGCCATACAAACTACGGAGTACCATTTTGAGTTTCTGCAATTACATTTCAGCAAAATGGACTAGCTTGCTGCATCATTTTTCACTTTAATTTTTGGGGTGTCTTTGAATTCATTCCTCTGTAGGTTGATAATTTTCATTTCCATCAAACAATGGGGCATACCTATGTTCCTAACACATTACCCAGTCCATATCAGTATAGATATCCAGCATGATATTTTTCCCCATTGAGATCTGATGTGTTTTCAAAGTGTTCCTTTAATTTTTTTTGAGCAGTGTATAAATGATATTAGAGATAAGGAGTATTTCTGATAGATGATGACCTCACCCCTTATTGTAGAGTATGTGACATTTTACACAGCCTTGGCAGTTCATCTGAATAAAGAAAGGCAAGCAGCATTGCCTGTGGACAGAGATCAGTTGAATTTTAATAACTGATCCACTTTTAAGGTATGCATAGAAGTGAGATGATAATCAGTTATTCTTACCAAATGTATTTATTGCTTTCTAAATGTTGTTGAAGAGAACAGTTGATCAGAGTGGTTTCCACGGGCTCTTCTTGTGATGAAAGGTGAGGGTATAGAGCAGTGATGGCGAACCTATGGCACGCGTGCCAGAGCTGGCATGCAGAACCATCTCAGTGGGCACGCCAGGAAGAAGAGGAAGAACGCGCTCTCCTGCGCACCCCCGGGGGCGCGCACCGGGGCAATCTCCGTGATCGCTGTGTCCTACGGACACAGCTGATCACGTGATGTGGTAAAAGGCCAATCACAGCGGCCTTTTACCACGTGATCAGCCATGTCCAATGACACGCTGATCACCGGGAAATGCAAATGCCAGTTCTCGGCTGCACTTTCCTCACGCTGTCAGATCATGAGGAAAGTACTGCCGAAAACCGGCAGTTGTCAGAGCGGGGATCGGCACCGATCATCAGGGTCACTGATCATCAGTGCCCTGATGATCGGTGCCCAGCAGTGCCACACACAAGTTCCACCCACCTGTGCCCAGCAATGCACCCACCTGTGCCCATCAGTGCGCCCACCTGTGCCCAGCAATGCACCCACCTTTGCCCACCTGTGCCGCCCACCTGTGCCCAGAAGTGCCACCTACCTGTGCCCAGTAGTGCCACCCACCTGTGCCCACCAGTGCCACCCACCAGTGCCCATCAGTGCAGCCCAGCAGTGCTGCCAGTCAGTGCCCAGCGGTTGTGCCAGTCAGTGCCCAGCAGTGATGTCAGTCAGTGCCACCTATCAGTGCTGTCTATCAGTACCCATTATCAGTGCCACCAATCAGTGCCGCATATCAGTGCCACCTATCTTTGACACCTCATTAGTGCTGCCCATCAGTGCCACCCATCAATGATGCCCAGCAGTGCCGCTGGTCAGTGCCATCTGTCAGTGCCTCCAGTTGGTGCTATCAGTCAGTGCCGCTTATCAGTGCCCATCATTTCCTGCATATCAGTGCATCATCAGTGCCTCCTCATCAATGCTCACCAGTGCCGCCTCATCAGTGCTACCTATCTGTGCCGCCTCATCAATGCCCATCAGTGCTGCCTATCAGTGCAGCCTCACCAATGCACATCAAAGAAGAAATATTACCTGTTTGCAAAATTTTAGAATAGAAGCAAAGGAAACCTTTTATGTTTTTAATTTTTTGCTCTTTTTTAATTTATAGTGCAAAAAATAAAACACCCAGTGGTGATTAAATACCACCAAACAAAGCTCTATTTGTGTGAAAAAATGATAAAAATTGCATATGGTTACAGTGTTGCATGACCGCACAATTGTTATTGTTAAGTGCAACAGCACTGAAAGCTGAAAATTGTCCTGGGCAGGAAGGGAGTAGAAGTGCCCAGTAGGCAAGTGATTAATTCCAGTGTTGGCACTTTGAAATAAAAAAGTTGGTTTTGTGTTGCAGTTTGGGCACTCGGGCTCAAAAAGGTTCGCCATCACTGGTATAGAGTGTACCTGTCTTAACACCCACATATATCTATGGTAAGCCTAATTAAAATGACATGTTCCCCCTAAATGTTCACATATACAATTATACACTTTATCCTGCAGTGCTAGACCATATGTTTACACTGATAGTGGGCCTAAATGCTCCATGTTCACTGGCAATGAAGGAAGGTCCTCCTAGGTTATAACAATCTCTCTGAGATGTGCAACAAAGGGCCATTGATAACACTGAACCTTTATAAGACTACGGGTATTTAGTGTTTTGGTTATTCCTTAACTTTGAAATGACATATTTTGCTTACATGCACATCATCAAACTTAAATGATGAGTTTATTTAAAATCAATGTAAAAAATGTGTTTATTTAAACATTAATTTGTTATTATACAGGATTTACATAGGTGTCCGTTTATGAACCAGCGGTAAATGATCGCTGCTCAGTTCTCCTGAATTCTCGGAGAACACAGTTCTCCTGTGAATGCCTTTTATGAAGCGGTGTAGATCAGTTCTCCAATGAAGGGAGAACGGTCTACAAACGCTGGAAAATGGCTGCTTTTACTATAATCTTGCGAAATTACAGTAAAAGATCAGTTTACTAAGCAGAGGTAAATTATCGCTGCTTAGTTTTCGGTTCCTCCGATTCTCCAGCTCTGGGCTGGAGAATCTGGGGGGAGAACACAGATCTCCAGCTCTGAGCTGAACATGTTCTCCGCTGATCTCCTGAGTGTCATAAACTGTAAATGACCAGAGAATAGCTGCGATCCTCTGAATCGCAGCTATTCTCTGTGTTATAAACGGACACCATAGTGTCAACAGTTTGCACAGCGCTTTACAACCTGATGGCAGACATTACAGTTACAATCCAATCCAGGAGGAATTGGAGCTTACAATCTAAAAGCTGCTTGTTGCCTGGCTGTTTCTAACCTGCTGAGTTCAATCATTTCTATGTCTCCATGACCTGGAACAATAACACAGATCAGGAAAGTCAGAGAAAAGTTGTGAACCCTAATCTGGTAATAAATCCTTGGTTTTAGGATTTAGGCAATACTGAAGCAAGAGGGTCTGCTTGATAGCCAGGAAGCTAGCATTTTCAGTAGGAGAGCTCAGCAATGGTAGCTTCTCTGTACCTCTCAGAAATCATCTAACCCTTTATTGGGAGGAGCAGGAGCATTGCCTTAGTGCATGGGGGTGCCATTCAAAAGGAATGATACTGCAACACACTAACACAGGCAAAGGTGCAGCTACATGTGTTGTGGTATGGCACAGTTTAGCTGCAAAGCAAAGATGTAATCACGGCCTAAAGGGCAGTGCTATTGTATAGTAATCTATGACCCGAGGTCAATACTACATTCTTAGATTGTAAGCTCCAAGGAGCAGGGCCCTCCTAACCCTCTTGTATTGTTGCTATATTGTAAAGCGCTGAGCAAACTGTTGGCGCTATATAAATCCTGTATAATAATAATAATAAATTCAGATGGGTGAATGCTGTATCATTTCTATGGGTCACTGCTCTTTGCTATAGTAGATGGGCCTGATTCTATAAATTTAATATTTATTTATTACAGGTCATTATAATGCCATCAATTTACGCAGCAATATACATATTTATTATACATTCACTTCAGTCCTACCCTCAAGGAGCTTGCAATCTTTATTTGTTAAAAAAAGAAGAAACACTGAGTGTTTTGAACTGGTTTAGGAAGAAAAATTATGTTTTCCCGTACCATCATCTAGGATATTATTTTTATTTTTAAATTATTTAACTATACTTCTGCCACCCAGTAGGGCATTGCCCACACTTACATTTCCAGAGGGCTGCTTCAATATGAATGTTGATGATGGCATTGTGGAAAAATCAAGATGGATCTATCCTGAAAAGTGAATGAACACATCAACAAAAAGTCCTTTATTGAGAACAATAGTGACTCTCCATTCTTGGCATTTAGGGGATCATTATCCATGAGACTCAGTTTGTCCCGTGTCCTGGTTGGAATGCCACATTAATAAAAGTAATTGAGCAGCTACAGATGTATAGAAAACATGCATTAAAAGCTTCTTCCATCATTCTATGGCTCGGGCCTTTGATTCGCTGTGTGCTTGGATCTACATTGTCTCAGCTCTCTGGTCCATTTTTCATTAGTATGTCAGCTGTGTAGGAGGCTGGGGGAGGAGGCTGGAGGGAGGAACAGCATTTGGCTCCAGTGATTTAGAAAGGCTTGGGCATTATCTCTGCATCCCTTTTGTAAACATGGTCACCACAGCAACCATTACTTTTGGATCATGGCTTGCCTACTTGAGGCCAGTCTGGTAGGGGAGTGCTATGGGGGGAGGTTAACTGAGGAGGGAAGATGAAGCTGGTGGTGGAGGCAGAGAGGAGGGGAGAGGGCAATGAATAGTGACTGTTTCTTATAAAGAATCTAAGGATGCCCCCCCACCCACTCTTCCCAAACGTAATGCTTTGGTGCCATCCTGTTTATTCAGCTATAGATCAGGAGGCCAAAGACCTTGTGGTAACCCTTTCTGTGTCAGAATGTTCCTCATGCTGATACAT
The DNA here is from genome assembly GCF_062004578.1 of Staurois parvus. Taxonomy (NCBI): domain Eukaryota; kingdom Metazoa; phylum Chordata; class Amphibia; order Anura; family Ranidae; genus Staurois; species Staurois parvus. The sequence continues at coordinate 9,556,965 of NW_028318344.1, read as the reverse complement.
CCTTTTAGTAATTCTTGCCCCAGTCGTAGACATTGCTTGACTCACAGAGGGATGTTTTGACATCTTTAGTATTTGGCTTGACTCTGATAAGCTGTGGGGTGAGGCGTAGGTCCACCAGATGTTTTCTAATTGTTCTGGGGAGAAGAGAGAGATTCTGGTGTAAATAAGCATCTGTCAAGAACTATCAACAGTTAAAGTTAAAGCAATCTGCATTTTGTCTGGTCAACTGATAGCTTGACAGTTCTTATCACTATTTTATTTTCCTCCATGAATGCTTTAAAGTTGACCCCAAAGATTTAACACCTAGAAGAAAGACAGAAAGTGTTATTCAGAGTGCAAAGAGCAACTGGAAAAAGTGGAGTGACCTGTAGAAATCAGTTATCTGATCAAAAGTGATGGCTAGTGGAGTTGATTGCTATGAGTTACTGCACTTTGCACATTACCAATCCTGTGTTGTATAAGGTTGATTTGTATATTATTTTTTTAATAAGGCAGAGAAATGGGTAAGATGAAGTGTCCTTTAGACAGTATTTACAGATCTCACAATCTTCTGCATTTTGACCTGAAATAGTATATATTTGTGCTACATACAGTGCAGCTTGTATGCAACACAACACCTGTAGAATTTCAAGTGTTCCAAATGTGCTCTTACTGATTTGAATAGTGTGAAGAAAGGTGTTCTTATATACATCTACATATGACATGTACTTATGTATCTAATGCCACTATAACAACCTACTCCTAGATTGTAAGCTCCCAGGATCAGGCCCTCCTATCCCTCTTGTATTGAACTGTATTGTTGCTGTATTGTCTCCCGTTATATTGTAAAGCACTGAGCAAACTGTTGGCGCTATATAAATCCTGTATAATAATAATACAGCATACCTCTCCACTTACTGCCATTGCACCCATGCACTCCTCTACTGACTGCCACTGCACCAACTCACATCTTCACTAACCACCACTGCACCCGTGTACTTCTCCACTAAATGCTATTGCATCCACGTACATCATTACTAACTGACACTACAACCATGTACATCTCCCCTAACTACAACTTCCACTACAAGCTTCTAATTACCATTGCTACTAACCACTACTGCACTCATGCACTTCTGCATTGACTGCCACTGCATCGATGTGTACTTATTATTATTATTATTTATTTTATTATTACAGGTACTTTTATAGCACCACCAATTTACACAGCGCTTTACATATTACACGTCAGTCTGCTTCTGCACTAATTATCACTGCACCCATGCACTGCACCTCTAACTGCCATTGCACGCATACACATCTCCACCAAATGCCAATGCACCAACACCCTTCTTAACTAACTGCCAGAGCACCAATGCACTCATTTTCCAGTGAAGTTCATCACTACATACCACAGTTAACATGCACTTCTCCACTAACCACTACTTCACTCAGGCACTTCTCTATTGACTCCAGCTGCATTGATGTGTACCTACCACCACTGCACATGTGCACTCCTCCACGAACCGCCATTGCACCCATGAACATCTCCCCTAACTGCCAGTGCATCAAAACACCTCTCAACTAACCATCATCAGCACCAATGAACTTCTCCACTAATCACCATTATGCCCATGCACTTCTCCTATAACCACCACTACATCCAGGCATCTCTCTATTTTGACTGCAGCTGAATTGATGTGTACTCCTTCACTGACTGTCACTGCACTTATGCACTCCTCTACTAACCACCACTGCACCCATGCACATCTCCACTAACCGTCGCTACACTATTACAGCTTCTTCACTAACTGCCACTGCAACTGTGCACTGTTCACTGACCACCACTGTAACCACTAACTTATCCACTGACCACCACTACACCTATGCATTTTTCCATTGACCACCACTACACCTACAAACTTTTCCACAGACCACCATTACACACATACACCTCCACTGATCACCACTGCACTTACCTACTTCTCAACTAGCCAGCACTACTCCTACACATTTCTCCACTGACCACCATTACACACATATACCTCCACTGACCACCAAGGCACCTACTTACTTCTCAACTGACTAGCACTACAACTACACACTTCTCCACTGATCACCACACCCACACACTTCTCCACTGATCACACCCACACACTTCTCCACTGATCACCACTACACCCACACACTTCTCCGCTGATCACCACCACACCCACACACTTCTCCACTGATCACCACCACACCCACACACTTCTCCACTGATCACCACAACACCCACACACTTCTCCACTGATCACCACCACGCCCACACACTTCTCCACTGATCACCACCACACCCACACACTTCTCCGCTGATCACCACCACACACTTCTCCACTGATCACCACCACACACTTCTCCGCTGATCACACCCACACACTTCTCCACTGATCACCACCACACCCTCACACTTCTCCACTGATCACCACCACGCCCACATACTTCTCCACTGATCACCACCACACCCACACACTTCTCCGCTGATCACCACCACGCCCACACACTTCTCCGCTGATCACCACCACACCCACACACTTCTCTGCTGATCACCACCACACCCACACACTTCTCCACTGATCACCACCACACCCACACACTTCTCCACTGATCACCACCACACCCACACACTTCTCCACTGATCACCACCACACCCACACACTTCTTCACTATCATTTTTCCCACACACTCCTTTACTGACTACAACAGCACCTACACAATCCTCCATTGAGTGTTGTCAAGATAACTGCACAAAAGTGCCACAAACTTGTACTGTACAGTAGATTTTTTTTAACTGCTGAACTCTTTATATTATATTGTACTTTTTGACATTTTTTCAAGAATCCAGCATTTTTCCCACTCAACAATGTGCACGCTTTTTCTAATTTTGATTTATTTGAATGTGATCTGCATTGTGGTGCTGTTGTCTGTGGAAGAAGAAAGGCTCCCTCCTAAACATCACTTCTTTTTGTATATTTGCACCCAGCATAAAAAGTATAATCATCTTCAGCTGCATTCCAGTTCTTTTCTGTTTCATGGGGACGAGGTGGATCTGCTCCAATGGTCTCTTTGCATGCTCACAGTTGGAGCGGCCTTGAGTGGTGATTTTCAAGTGAGATCAGTCAGCGAAGTGAAAATACTATTCCAGAAATACTTTAACAGCCAGAAAGTTCACACTGTGTACCTTAATCTGAGTTCTATGTTATCCAGTACAACCAGATTCCAAGATTTATTCACCTGCTTTTCTTATTTAACTGCAGCAACAAAACATCAGGTCTCTTCTACTTCTAGTCAGAGCTGTGCTATGAGATGGGGCTGTGTACTACATGTATGCCTTGGTAAAAAGCAAACTCTTGAGAGGTAGTCTCTGCCCTTCCTCTGCATTTCATGACCTAATTTGCAGATTTGACTGGAGTGTACATTTGGTTAATGCTCTAGAGTTTAAGTTTAGTTGCTTTTTATTCTTCTAAAATTAGCATAAGGACTATACTTAAATCTAAAAAAATGTGTCCCTTGTGCTGGTTGTCCTTGTTGAAATCTTCCATCCTCAGCCCCACAACCCTGCAGTGATAATCATCTGGTTCTAACACAGCCACTTGACATTTCACAGGCAGTCATCAAGCATGCCAACTGTGCCTGCCTTTTCTGCCCCCTTCTCCAATCATAGAAGCTGTACTAACACTTCTCTTAGTAAAAAGCACACTATGAGTGGAGGAGACTGACTTTTCATTCGGTGGAAATGGCAGGCATAGTCAGCACCCTTGATGAGTGCCTATGACAGGTCCAATGGCTATAGTAACCCCCCACAGCTCTGGAAGATTACCCCTGTGGGGGTGTAGAGGGGAAGGTTGTAGTAAAGACACTTCTCAGTAAATGTAAATGCTATCCCTTGTGCCGAATTAAAAAAAAAACAATTTAACTATACTTATGCCCTAAGTTAGGAGCTCCTGGAGTAGCTTTTGTTACTTGTAGAGTTACATCTTGCGGGTGGTATGAGGTTGAAGGAAGAAGCATAGGAGGGTTAGAATTTAAGCTGCTGTGTAAAGGCTGTGATCAATATCTGCATTACACATTGGTAAAGCTATATTACCACTGTATTTTACTTATTTCTTTTATTATGACACTTTTCAATAGGTTCTTTGTCTTGTTTTTGCAGTATGTTGAAATTATGAGCACCAAGCAGTGTGAACTGGACCAATTTGTGGCAGAGGGCTATAAAGCAGCTCTAACAGAAGAAAGACGGAGATATTCCTTCCTGGTGGACCGGCAATGTGCGGTATCCAAGCACTTCAGTGCCTACCACAGCAAGGTACAGCACAAAGTTGACCAGTACTGGCATTGGACTTCTTTAGCTTCATTGCTACTGATACATACTGTATATACCCAACTTCTTTAACATAGGGTCAAAAAGGGCATTTGTTTCAAGACCACCAAACACATTAGCCCTAATGCAGCTGAATGGATATCGCTAAGATACAAGATGTAAGAAGAGGCCACAACTAACTGTGGTATCTGTATCACTGTCCTGGGACCACGTGTGTCATTTTGAAAGCAGGAGAAAATCATGACAGTTCACAATCCTCAACTGACAAGATCTCATTATTAATATCATAGTTTATTTTTTTTAGTTTAGATGTATTAGTATCAGGCCTCTTTCACACTGACAGACTGCTTGGGTTCACCTGTCAGTTTTTCAGGCAGACACAACTTGATCATCCATATCTCTGTATGGAGCGGCGGATCTGATCCGATCCTGTTCGCGAAAAACATCCATCCAGCGGATCAGATCAGATGACAGTGTCAGCAGTGTCCATGTCTGCTCTGCATAGAGCTTGCCATCCACCTGCTCAGTGGGGATCAGTGGAGAGATCCCCCGCTGAGCGGGAGGATCCACTTGATGGAGTCCACGCTGTCTGAAAGGGGCCTTATACAATAGTTTTGTTTTAAGAAAACATATATATACATGTCTGTACAAGTACTGCTTTATTATAACTGTTACAATTTTTAATATGCATCTACTACTCTTTGAATATATTTTGCTATTCATAGCTGGATTTACCTGGAATTTATTTTTCGAATAATAATTTCATGTAATAAAGAGACTCTTCATCTGCAATTAATATATACCCCCCTTAAAGATACTGTTCTAAAATTATTATCATTCTTTTTTTATTTTTTTATGGTGTGGATGGATTGTCTAGCTCCTAGCTTTTTAGAATGTGTGATGCAAGAACAGGATCACACCCATATTTTGGGAGGGGGGGCTCAAAATTTTTGGAAGGATGGGGGGATTTTATGTGCTTGAGTGTAACTTTATTTTTTTTCATTTGAAAAAACTTTTTTTTGCTTAACTTTTTTTTTTCATCACGTAAAGGACAAAAAGTCCCCTATGTGATGTTTTTTTGGTGACAGGTTCTCTTTAATGAGACATGCAGGGTCTGAAAAACCCTGCATGTATCCTCTGTGCTCCACTGAATGAAATGCAATGCAGATTGCATTGCAATCATTTCCTTCCTGGCTATGCTAGCTGAGGAAAGTGAGAGGGTAATACAGAAGTGATGTCATACATGCCGCTTTCCAGGTCACAGCAAGAAGGGGAAGAATGTGGACGTGTGTCCACCATAGCCATCGGATTGTGTGTAAACCCCCCTGCTGTTAGGTTCCTACGACCTATGGACCTGGCAGCAAAAGGGTTAATAGACAGCATTGGGGATGATTTACTAAAACCGGAGAGTGCAAAGTCAGGTTCAGCTCTGCATAGAAACCAATCAGCTTCCAGGTTTTTTGTCAAAGCTTAATTGAACAAGCTGGAATTAGAAGCTGATTGGCTGCCATGCACAGCTGCACCAGATTTTGCATTGTCAAGTTTTAGCAAATCAACTCCATTGCTTCCCAGCACTTTGGAAAATGTTTTTAGGTGAGTTATGCATACATTTATTTTAGAAAGTAATTATAAAAAGGCAAAAGTTATGTTGTCCTTAGAGTGGGGAAAGGTGGAACCATATTGGGCATTTGATCTTTACTTCCTGGCCAGAAGACCTAAGAGGAAGTAAGTAAGGAGATCTTTTGGTCTGTTAAATATACCAGTCAAAGCGTTTTGTTATATATATTCGATAATTACAACAATGCCTATTGATCCTGCCAGAAAACAAGTCTGTTCTCTACACTTAGAAATGTTATCTCTAACAGTCTTATCTTCCTGCTTAGGTTACCGCCATGACCTAAGGAGCCCCCCCCCCCCCCTTCATGTTGTGGGGAAGGGGGGGGTGTTCATTAGTAGTAAAATACTTCCTGTCCATAGGCACAGTACAATGAGACAATGAGAGAAAAAAAATGAAATAGAAAACAAATACAGACACCACATCTTTGTAAGCAATAGGGTGCAATCCCATGTATTACATTTTTGTTCCTTTGTTTAGATATACTTTAAACCTATTTAAAGTGGAGCTCCACCCAAAAGGGGAAGTTCCGCTTTAATGGCTGCTCCCTGTTAAGGATTGGCACCTTTGGGGAGCGGGTACCCGAAATTGAGAGGTACTTCCTCCCACTTCCACTGCGATCGCCTAGGCACTCAGAAGCGGAAGTTGTGCTCCCTCCCCGTAGTCTTCTGGGACACGTGACAGGTCCCAGAAGACTACGAGACCATTCACAAAGCGCAGCGCTACTCATGCATGCACAGTGGACACCCGGCTGTGCAGCCGCAAGCTATCACAGCCAGGTGCCTACACCAAAAATGCTGGCGCTGGGAACACAGGACAGCCGGTGAAGTGGGCTGCGGGAAGTACAACGCAGGATGAAGGGACAGGTGAGTGGCTGTTTTTTAAGAGTCAGCATTTACAGTTTTTGTAGCTGTTTGTAGCTGCAGTTTTTGTTTAGTTTCACTGGAACTCCGCTTTAACCAGTCACCACCATATAACTAGTATGCAGCAAGTGAATCAGTAAGGCTGCATTCACCCTTGGGCTGAGTGCCTTTGATATTTTTTACAGGCTTTTTTTTAGCATTTTGTGCAGATGTTTTTGAGGATTTATGCAGGCATGGAAAATGAAATACTGTGATGCGACAGGGGGTTAAGGAGGATACGCTACACGCATATTTGCACAGACTTTTGTATGTTTTTTACATTTTGGGTGTGGGGGTGTTCCCATTGAAGTTGATTGGGGTCAAAACCGCTTGAAGTTAGTTGCACAAAAGCAGCTCATTTTCTGAGCTTCAAGCAACACTATGCTCAGGTATGAGCAGGCACAATTGAAAACCATGGGATTCTTGATATTGAGTGCTTTGGAGCTTCGAGCTACAAAATGCTAAGGTGTGAACGGGGCCTCAATGACTGTTTTCCCAAGAGTCTCATCATTTGTTTTCCTTTGTAAAAGCTTCTTGTGAAACCTAATCACTTGTCTGTTTCCCAAAAGAAATCTTAATATAGAAATGTTCAATGTATCTTACAACCCCAGGCACAGCTATTTTTTTTTTTTTTGTATCTTTAATTTTCTCATAAATACTGTACTTTTTTCCTATTATCTCAGGAGCTCTCTAGGGTACTCTGAGAGCTCCTGATATGTACAGCTGGGAGCCTTACTTCCAACTCCCCGCTGCATTGTGTGTGTGTGTCTCCGTGTTGTGCCTCCCTACTAGGGTTGCCACCTCATCCCTTTAAAACTCAACACATATTAATTACACAGGTTCTGAGGCTGATTAGGTAGTAATTAAACTCACTTAGTGCCTTATCTGCATTAAATTAGCCTCAGAAGCTAAGCTCAGAATCACGTTTGTGTCACAAGTTAGCCTGCAGCCTCTTGTGTGTTTATTCTTACCTTCTTGCCCGTCTTGATTCCTTCACGTGTGTTTGTCTGTGCTCACCTATGGGCATTGTCTGCTATCCTCTGGGTTTTATGTCTTACCTTTCATCATTTCCTGGGCCTCCTCCTAGCTGGCTTGTCTATTTAAGACATGCTCAGTCTGCCCCACTTTGCCTGAGCAACTTTGTGTTGTTGGAGCTCCCGTGTGAATCCTGTATTGTCTATCAGTGTACCGACCCCGGCTTCATTCCTGACCTTGCTAGTTTTCCGCCTGTCCTGACCTCGGCTTGCCCATTGGATTCCCTGTGTCTTCTCCCTGTCACCCTGCTCTCCATCTCAGCTGGGTATACCTGGGGGCTGCGACCTGGTCCCAGCCTGCTGCAAGTCCATCCCCACCATCAGGGGCCCTGGTGAACAAGCAGGTTGGGGCTTAGATTCCACGCCCTAGGGAACCCCAAGCTGTGGATCTATAGAGCTCACTACCATAGGTCGGGACAGTTTGTGCTATGCTTTGTCAATGGAACAGCAGAATGAGGGAGCAGAGGCACAACTGAAAATGGGGTTCATAGACATATCAGGAGCTCTGAGGAGCTTAGGCAGCTCCTGAAGTAATAACAAAAGGACAGTATTAATATGAAAAATAAAGATGAAAAAATCATTAAAAATAGCTGGGCCTGGAGTTGGTTTTTAATCAAACATACCAATGTAGTTTTCATTTACATTCTGTCTACTAGCGTATGACACATTAAAGGCATTGCCTCCGGTGATGATAACTGTCACAGTTGTCAGTGTGATTATGTCAACCAAGCGTTAAAGCCCTCAATGGCTGGTATCATAGCTCGTCATGTGTGCAGCACCATGGCAAATACAGATCTAAATAGAAGCTAAGATGGCACTGTCCATAACTGATAGGGGGATTTAGTCCTGCTTTATGCAACTGCTTACCATGTTTAACTAAACCATCATTTTTTCTATATTTTTGTAGGTGAAAGAACTGTTAAGTGCCAAGCTACCGTCATGGCAGCAGTCATGTACTCAGCCCACAAAACTTCCAGAACGTGCACTAATGCTTGTGAAACAAACTGCTAATGCTTCCACTGAGCCAGTCATCTCAGATCCAGTGCCAAGCACCAAACCGCTAGATATCCCTCCTGAACTAGTTCCACTTCTAGGCGGGGGACTCTCTTTAAATCATGTAAGGCCCTCCTAGCCCTCTTGTATTGAATTGCATTATAACTGTACTGTTTGCCTGTATTTTATAAAGCCATGCACAAATTGTTGGCGCTATATAAATCCATAATAATAATAATGTAATTGCATCTTAAAGAATACATAAACCCAACATTTGGTATTCCTGATATGTGGCTAGTGTACCATGTACTTGTATGAAAAAGTATCCTGTCCTCATTGTATTTATTTCTTTGTGTGAGGTCCCTGGTGTTCCTGCCAGTCCCTCTGCTTTCCTACTTAAAAATGACCACACTAGGAAGGAGAGCACAGTGTGGTCAGTTTTCTAGCTATGCTGGGAACTCAGTCTGCTCTCCTGCAATGATCAGGTTTCTAATGACATGCCCCACCCGTACAGCCATTCACTCCTGCCTGAGCTCTGATTCAGCTGAGAACAGAGGGTATGTGATCACTTATAAAAAGGAAAAATGGTATTTATAATGTTTTTTTTTTATATCTATACACACGTGTTGCCTTTCATTTCTATTATAAATGGAATGGGTTGTTTTACAAGGTTAGGGTTTACATATATTTTAATTGCTTTTTATTTAAGTGTGTAAAATCTTACACAAGATTTTGTATCTAGTGAAACAGAAAGGCCTCTCTGTAAATCAGTGTACCTTCATAAAGCTGAAGTTTATCTAAGAACAACAACAAAAAAAAAACCCTAAAGCTTTAGTCACATTATTTACCTGTAACAAAGGTTGCCTCACATTTTGCAGGCAGCTGGATCTTGGGGAAGGCTTCAGTGGGATGGGATGCCTGTCCTCTTCCTGTCTCTGAACCTCTGGCACTGCAGTGGTTAACAACTTTGGGTCTGTAGGCAGAACAGCAGTATAGATGGCCAGACAGGAACACACCCTTCCTGCCTTGAGAAGTGTTTTTTCATTGGTTACACTGCTTATAACATGATCTGTGAATGGGGAGATTATGATCAATCACAGGATTCTCTCTCCAATTCACAGATTGTGTTATGTATAAACAGTGGAATCAATGGAAAGGTTTTTTAATTGATTCCACTGTTTATAAGTAACACAATCTGTGAATTGGAGGAGGAAGGAGATGGTGTAACCCCATTGGGCCATGTATGTATACTGCTGTTTTGCCTAAAGACCCAAAAAACCTGTTCCAGATAGGAAGAGGACAGGCATTCCTGCAGTAAGATTTCTCCAGGTGACTGCAAGACGTTGCATAGTTAGTGTGGCAGAAAAAAGGAAAAAGTCCATCCAGTTCAACCATAAAAAAAAAGTTATAATCCTATACCCACAGTTTATCCAGAGGAAAGCAAAAAAACTCAGCAAAGCATGATCCAATTTGCTCCTGCAAGGAAAAAAAATTCCTTCCTGATCCCCCGAGAGGCAATCGGATATTCCCTGGATCAACTTTACCTATAAATGTTAGTATCCAGTTATATTCTGTGTATCTAGGAAAGAATCCAGGCCTTTTTTTAAAGCAATCCACTGAGCTGGCCAGAACCAACTCTTGAGGGAGTCTATTCCACATTTTCACAGCTCTTACTGTGAAGAAACCTTTCCGTATTTGATGATTACATTTCTTTTCCTCCAGACGTGGTACATACTTCTTTATAGGAAAGTGATGTGACTAAAGCTGTAGGTTAATTTTTTTGTTAAAGGTAAGCTTCAGCTTTTATGCAGAAGAAATCCAACCTTATGTCTCACTTCCCTCATGAATGGAGCCATGTAAATCATTCCATTTAAAATTTCTGGTTTACATCATAGAAACCGACTAATGTCATATAGACAATTATTCCAACTGTTTCAGACCCGTTGGCTATCATCTGTGCAAACCATGTCTTCTATGTAGTAGGGTTTGTGGTCCAGTGACAAAATGTAAGCCAAGATTATAGTGGGGTGGTCTAAAAAGAACCAAAAAGCCTTCCCCTAGATCAGTGATGGCGAACCTTTTTGAGCCCGAGTGCCCAAAACTGCAACACAAAACCAACTTTTTTATTTCAAAGTGCCAACACCTTATCACGTGATCAGCTGTATCCGTAGGACGCAGCGATCACCGGCAGCGCAGGGTGTGTGCCACTGGGTTCGCGTTCTGGGACGCCTTCCCAGAACTAGACAACCACGCTGTAGCCATCTTTTGGCTATAGCATGGTTGGCAAGCAGTTAATCTCACCTCTGGCAGTGTCGGTGTGGCTTCCAACCCAGCAGCCCATTCCCATCCACGTTGAACACGTTGCCCCTGGCCCCGGAGCAGTGTGGGAGCCTCTTCCTCTCTTCCATGCCCATCCCCGGCTACATCACCCCTGGTGCCAGATCCGCATTGGAGCCGTTTCCTCTCGTCCACACCCACCCTGGCCCCAGAAACATATGGGAGATGTAGTTTGATGGGGGTCCAGTGTGGACGAGATCTGGATGGCCGGTCAGTGTGCGTGGTCCGTGTGCCCTCATCTTCCTCTTCTTCTTGGCGTGCCCACTGAGATGGCTCTGCGTGCCAGCTCTGGCACGCGTGCCATAGGTTCGCCATCACTGCCCTAGATGGTGCACAAGCACGCTGTCATTATTTGCTGAGTTGTCTATTACAATTTTCACAGTTGGATTTCAAAGCCCACACACACCAGTAAGTCACGCTGAACGCATGGCTGCTGGTGTGTGCTTAGAGGCACAATATTAGTGCTTCAGTCCTAGTACATTGCACTGTTTAATTTATTTTACAGAACTTTTTTGAAATGTCATGAGTGACAAAGGAGTTCTATTAACCACAGTACCACCTTGCGAAACCACTGCACTGAAAATGGTACAGCATATAGTTTGTTTTTCAGCATACCCCCCAGCAACGCTGTGATGTGAACTTACACTATAGGAGGCCAGGAAAAAATAATAAACATGTCTATACTTACCTGCTCTGTGTAGTGGTTTTGCACAAAGCAGCCCGGATCCTCCTCTTCTTGGGTCCCCTGCAGGCTCTCCTGGCCCCTCCCTCCTGTCTAGTGCCCTCCACAGCAAGCAGCTTGCTATGGGGGCACCCGCTGCTGTGTGTGTCCATTCACTCTCGCAGCCGTAGCTCCGTAGCCCACCCTCTTTCTTCTCATTGGCTCACTGGCTGTGATTGACAGATGAGAGAGGGATGACAGAGGGAGTCCTGGGCTAGCCGAGACTCCAGTGCACATTGCTGGATTGATAGGGAGCTTAGGTGAGTATTACGGGGGGGCTGGGGGGAAACAGAAGGTTTTTCACCTTCATGCATAGAATACATGAAGGTAAAAAACCTTGAGCCTTTACAACCACTTTAACCTACCAGCATGTCTTTGGAGTGTGGGAGGAAACCAGAGTACCTGGAAAAAACCCACGCAGGCACAGGGAGAACATGCAAACTCTGAGCCAGTAGTGCCATGGCTGAGATTCAAACCAGCAATGCTAGGCGGAAGTGCTAACCACTTAGCCACCACTGCCCATATTTTGCCATGTCTATGTGCTGTCTATCGGTTAGGCCATACTTAGTCCTGCCCAGCAATTTATAGATTGACATCACTGCCTCTTTCATTTAAAGCCTCACACTAAGCAGCAGAATCTGGGAGGAGGAGCTTGTGAAACAGGTTAAAGCGGAGCTACATTGTATCTGAGCACCACAAACCAAAACCACTATTTAATTTATGTTTATTATTCCAAGCAAACTCACCCAGCTATCCATGTCCCCATGATTTACTTTGCTGAGAAATAATTTTGAAAAATACCCCATTTTTGGCCGTGGCCATCTTGAGTAAGGGCAAATGATTAATTTAGCATTTACTTCCTGGCATCCATATGCCCTTAGCTTAGGCATGCAGGTGGGGGATGCTTAACTGAGAAAACCCCTCCTACCCTCCTGAAAATCCCTGGGATGTAGGGCATCATTTTCCTAAGCTTGGAAACTAGGAGGTAACTAAAGGAATGTAAAAAAACAGTTTATACTTTCCTATCTATTTATTAATGCTAGCAGCATAAGGATTCCAAATAGTCAATGTTGCTTGAGAGAGTGAAGTTCCATTTTAAGGAGCATTTGGCTCAGACAGGGAAGGTAAATTAAGTTTCTAACATTATGAGGTTTGTACATCAGAGCTTCCAGATGTTCTTTAACATGTCCACTATTTTGTTATTCGTATTTCTAAACATTTTCAGAGAATGTCTGTTCAAGAAGTTCTTCCAATTCCTAATGGAGAAAGCCTTCATCGCACAAGAGGGTCTCGTGATATGGGAAACCCTATTTCTATAGACCCATTATCCATCAATCAAGTGGCCCCTCCAGTTCCATCAACGCCAGCTTCTCTCACACCGCCAACCCCCAAGGCCAATGAAATGTATTCATGCACCTTACCCATACCACGCAAACCAGCCTCTGAGAACAGACTGGCTACCCTGGGTATGTATTATTGCCGTAGTGACCCTTCATTTTAGGAAGAATGTCAGTCTTGGAGTTGTAACTGGTATTTTGTTTCCTTAATTAGTGGAAAATAAAACCTTACCTCGGATCAGCCCTCTTTCTGTTTTACCTCCTCGTGTGGAACGACGTAGAGTTCAAGCCATCTTCTCACATACAGCTCCAGAGAACAGCACCTTACTAAACTTCCAGGAAGGGGATATCATCCTTCTACTTGTGCCAGAGGCCAGAGATGGCTGGCACTATGGAGAAAATGAAGCCACCAAGATGTAAGTTATGGCTGTGTACTAGCCAGGGTGTTTTCACCTGTCCTTGTAGGGTGTGCGTTGTGTAATCAGCCCAACAGCTGCATGCCCATTTCTAATGAGGATCGCTGGATGGAAACAGTCCCACCAAAATCCATTTTATGAATGTAACTGAAGATAAACTACAAATAACACGTTATAGTTAAGCATGATATGTCCTTAGTTTTCCAGTTTTCATTTTTTGTAGGTAATCTGTTGATGGTCAGGTAAGGAGTCCAAAGTACCCCTATTCCAAACCTCCCATCAGAATGTAGGTATTTACCTGAGCTTATCTGAGATCAGTTAAAACGGAACTAAACCCGTGGAATAAAACCACTTCAAGTCTGCACACTTTCACCCCCTTCCTGCCCAGACCAATTTTCAGCTTTCAGTGCTATCAAACTTTGAATGACAATTGCGCGGTCATGCAACAGTGTACCCATATGAATTTTTTAGCATTTGTTTGAGACAGATAAGACTTTATTTTGGTGGTATTTATTCACCACTGGGATTTTTATTTTTTTTGCTATATAAATGAAAATGTCCAAACATTTTGAAAAAAAAGTGTTTTTCTAATAACATTTTGCAAATAAATAATCTTTCTTCCTAAATCTTGGCCATAATTTATTCAGTTATCTTTTTAGTAAATAAAAATAACCCAAATTAGTTTATAACCAAAACGTATTATTTTTCTAATTTATTTAACATTTTTACTTTATTTTTTATATTATTTTGGTTTTTTTTTTACTATACTGTCACCCTAGCAGTACAGTGTCACCATAGTGACACTGTACTACTTGTGGGGGGTGATGAAGATTTTTATTTATTTTTTTTTACACTGATTGCTTTTTTACCCATAAAGGCTGTAAAAGCAATCATTTCTCCTGCACTCTGACTGCATTTTTGCAGCCATTGAGAAATACTGAGGGAGCTGTGATTGGGCACAGCTTGTCACATTGTACAAGGCTGTTGTAAATAGCCTTGTACCATGTGACCTCTGTGATCATTCACAGATTTCACTAGTAGTAAGCAATGATGTCAGCAAGTGACATCTTGCTTACTACTATTCATGGGATCACTGATTGGCCAATCAGGGATCACATGAATCGGGACCTCACACAGAGGTCCCGTACAGCGATCGGACACAGGGGGCACCGGATCGCGGTGAGGCGTGCTTCCAGGGAGCGCGCACAGGCTGTAAATGTGGGCGCCATTTATGAACGGCAATCCACTGCTGCACTGCTCCCGTCCGGCCGTTTATGTACATGGGCTAGATGGGAAGTGGTTAAAGAGGCACAAAAGTCTGCAATACTTACCTCCACCTCAATGGTCCGAGGCGCTTTGCTAGCACCGGCATCTTCTCCTTAGCTTCTTCTGTGTGACTGCCTTCGGCCATCTTGATTTACCAGCGCATGATGACATCACTCCCGAGCATGTGCACCTAAGTGTATATTTTGCAAATGACGGCGAACAGGCAGGTATGTATGTTTGTTTTATTGCAGAAGATACATTGCATGTCACTTCTGCAATAAAGAGCCTGCCTACTCGCAGTTTTTTTTTCAAGGCATGCTGTGAATAATAACTGTCACAGTTGCTTGTGCACTCAACTGAACTGTGAAGCCATCAAATAGCTGATCACTTGTGCAGCACCATGGCAACTGCAGATTAAACAGATGCTAAAGGGATAGGAGGGTTTAGTTCTGCTTTAAATTGCAAATAGAAGACGGCATCTATTGCCACTTAGCAGCCTTTCTTGCTAGGATGTAGGCGTCTCTTGTACTCCAATTGAGTTAGAGTTTACATGCATACTGTGTAAAATACGGTTCATATGCAGATTTTTTGTTTTTTTTTCTGGATGCACTGAAAGTTTGCTGATGTTTGTCCCAGTTATGTGCTTCGACCCATAGAAAACAATCTGCCTGTGTTTGGAGCCATAAAAAAAAATTTTGTGATAAAAATGCTGTTTTTCATGGATCCGGATTTAATGCGATATAAGTGTTTGTTTACAGCAAATGTGGCTTTACTCCTTTGTATTGCTGAAATCAGGAGGTGAGCTTTGTAAATAGTCACTTTCTGTATAAGTGTTTCAATCAGTTGGTGCCCTCTAGTGTTACTTAGTAATGATAACACCCAAAAGCCAAACTCAAGTATTTTAGGCAGAAATACGATGTGAGTGTTCCCAGGGGGTGTTTTTTTTGGGGGGGGGGGGTTGTTGTTTTTGAACCAAAATGCATTTTATTTTTAACTATCATGACAGTAATTTTTCATAACTGCGCTCTTCCATAATTAGCACAACTTCATATGTTTAGATTATACTATACAAGAATATCACAAGTTAGAATTTATCCCTTTGACACTACAATATGAATATTTTTTTTCCTTTTGATATGATCTCATCACACATTCAACACATTAATTGCCATTGTACTGTTTATTGCACATTTGTGTATCCAAAATTTTGAATGACATTGCTGCTTCCATACCAGACACTTCCACCCCTTCCTGCCCAGGGCAATTTTCAGCTTTCAGTGCTCTTTGAATGGCAATTGTGCAGTCATGCAACACTGTACCCAAACTAAATTTTTATCTTTTTTTTTTACACAAGTAGAGCTTTCTTTTGGCTGTATTCAGTCACTACTGATATTTTACTTTTTTTGCTAAATAAATGAAAAACCCCCAAAAATGTTGTAAAAACAACACATTTTCTGTTATAACATTTTGCAAATAAATAATTGTTCTGAATAAATTTAGGCCAAAATGTATTCTGCTACATTTCTTTGGTAAAAAATAACCAAAATCAGTGTTTATTATTTAGTCTGTAGGAAAGTTATACTTTCTACAAACTATGGTATATGTTATACCATATATATATGGTATATATATATATATAGTATGCCCCGCGAGGGTTAGGGACTGATGTGAACATACAATATATATGTAAAGCACTGCGTACATTGACAGCGCTATATAAGTACCTGTAATAAATACATAAAAAATAAATATATAGCTGAAAATTTATCAATCCTGACAGATCTCATTTCTTGAGACCCTAAAATGTCAGGAAAGTACAAATATCCCCCAAATGACCCCATTTTGGAAAGTAGAGTCCAAGGTATTTAGTAAAAAGCATTGCGAGTTTTGTGAAGTTGTTATTTATTGTCATGATTTTTTGGAAAATGAAGAAATTACAAAAAAGTTTTTCACAATTTTAAATACTGTCTCCAGTGCAATACAGTGTCATCTTATAGCTGGTGTGGCGGTGATCCGGAACACTGACTGGTGACAGTACCAAAAAAAAAAATTTTCTATTTTGTTTTTAGTACATTTCTTTAACTATTTTTTTAACACACTGTAACCAGAACAGTATACCGTAATGTTACCATAGTAACATTGTTCTACTCTGGGGAAGTGATCAGGATTTTTTTGTTTTTACACATGATTGGTTCACATTGAAGGGATTCCCTTTCACTTCCTATAGTGGTCAGGAAAATGGAATTGGTGGGAAATCTCCCCAATGAGAAACAGATGGCAAAAAAAGACCACATAGCATAACTTTAATTTTGGATAGAATAAGAGAGGGGTAATTAACCACTTGCCCTTCTGAGGATTTACCCCCTTCCTGACCAGGCCATTTTTTGCGATACGGCGCTGCGTTACTTAAACTGACAATTTCGCGGTCATGGCATGCCACACCCAAATAAAATGTATAGCCTTTTTTTCCCCAAAAATAGAGCTTTCTTTCGGTGGTATTTATAGCACAAAAAATAAAAATGTAGAGGCAATCAAACAAAAAAGTCTGACAGTTTTGAAAAAAATAACAACAATATTTTTGACTTTTTGCTAATAAACATGTCCAGTAAAAAAATTTAAAAAATCAAGTCTCATCATAAATTTAGACCAAAATGTATTCTGCTACATGGCTTTGCTAAAAAAATAATCCCAATACATGTAAATTAATTGGTTTACGTGAAAGTTCTAGAGTTTACAAATGGCGGTATAGATACTGGAATTTTTTTTTTGCTTTTAATGGTAACAATCAGTGATTTATAGCGGGACTGCGGGCATTCTGACACTGGGGGGGAACTGACTTGGTATCACTGACATCCCCAGTGACACCAATACAGTGGTCAGTGCTAATAAAAAGCACTGACACTGTACTAATGGCACTGTGCAGGAAGGAGTTAACATGTGGTGCGATGAAAGGGTTAATTGTGTGCTGTTTTACTTTGTGCTGTGTGTATGCTTTACACTGTAAGCATACTGCTTTGTATGGCTCTGCTGTACAGAGCCATACAAAACAGATTGCAGGAGCTGACGGGAGAGATCTGTGTTGTGTTACACAGGTCTCTCCCCGATCGGTAATATTAGAGATCGCCAGGTGCAGGCGGGGAATCACCGGCTGGGACCTGGTGATTGACAGCCGAGGCCGAAACTGCAAAATCACGAGTATATATACACGTTATTTTGTGTACCCGTGCCGTCCTGTAGCAGTATTTCTGCCATAGGGCAGCACGGAAGCGGCTAAAAAAAAATGTGTCTTCATTTCTATTTGAACTCTCCAGCCCCCTCTTTAACATTGCGGTAGAAGAATGTCGTATAGGATTTTTAGAAATCTAAAAGGTAGTCAGCAATTTTTTTAAAATGATGCTATGTGAATGATAAAATGTAACAAATATAAAGTAGGTGTTATCCCCATTTAGCCGTAAAAGTGAAAATACATGGGTGTATGGTTTGACTTTTACATTTATTATGATTCTAAAAAAAAAGTCCAGAGGCCCCAATTAGTTAACAAGAAATGGAATACCACTGTAGTGATATGTTGATGCAGAGAGGGGTAGGTAGTATTGAGTTAAATTAGCTCTTTCCTGCTCCAAGATGAGGTATTGTGATATGAAGAACTCTTACTGAGCTCCCTGTAGCTGGACTGGAAGCTTAGGAGCTGAACTTATTCCTACACCAAACCCTGCAGGGACCTGCTTACTTCTATTTCAATATTTTTATTAAAGAAGTTTTCGTTTTTATAATACAACAAGCTCATGATACGCAGGGGAAGAGCGGAACAATAGCATACATAAGCAGATACAAATCAGCAGGATGTATTAGCCAAATAACGGAACGTCCAATGACACCAAGGAGGGACGGCAAAAAGCCGAACCAAATAGTAGCAGCAGCAATCCATCATATTACCAGAAAAAAAAAACAAAGAGGAAAAACCCCTACCTAGAAGTATCAGCTCAGAACATACGGGAAAAAAAAAACCAAACTGATAAAAAAAAAAGAAAATATAAGGACATAGAAAGAATTAAGGAAGGAAGAAAGATTCAGGGAGAAAACATGGAAGAAAGGAAGACTAGAAGGGTCACGGATCCAGGGCTAGCACAGGCAACGACTATAAGAGGCCATAGCTAGTAAGAGGCAGGGACAGCAGGGAATAATGCATCCAAGGTTCCCAAACCTTAAGGAATCTCGGATGAGAATCTTGAAGAATAATAGAAATCTGTTCATTGATCAGCATAGCATTCATCCGGGTGTTCACCCCCTGGAAGACAACAGAAGGGGTTCTCCAAGCTTGAGCTATAGCACGTTTGGCTGAAATGAATAGGTAGGATGCCAATATCTGCTGAGGCCTAGACAGACCCAAAATTGGGCAATGCAGGAGGGCCACCCTTGCATCCTTACAGACTGTAATATGAAATAATGTTTGCAGCAAACCACAAACCCAGAAGCCTATCAATCGTAGGCATGACCACCAGATGTGCAAGACGTCCCCATGTAGACCACAGTTCTGGAAACACCTATCTCCGCCAGTCGGATTAAAGTGAGCAGTCCGAGCCGGGACCCAGTACCACCGCAGGAGAAATTTGTAGGCTGCCTCAAGAGTGACGGTATTGAAGGAACCATTTTAGATTGCTTGTATAGGGAAACAAAAGTTAGTAGTGAGGCAGTTAAAAGGTAACTCCACTTTCATGGGAAAAAATAGCAAATGAAAAAAAAATTATATAGCATATACAATTGCGACACAAGTCACATTTTGATTAAATGTTATTCAAAATTACCTTTCCTTTTCAATCTGCAGCTCTGTCATTTTCTGTAAAATGCTATTCTGTAAAATGAAATGCAAAATGGCTACCTGGAGGTGTTCTGTACACAGAATGAGTACAGAACGCCACCCAGCAACATCATTTCCTACTTATGTGATTGGCTCATTGATTTTCCCAGAATTCTGCACTAAGATATAGATTTCAGGCATCCTGCAACATAAATGTCATTTTTGGTGAGATACTCCCAATAGGAAATCATGTCTAAAGGGATGCAGACCCTGATATTTTCCTTATTAGAGTGTGCAGGTGCAGCAGCTGATTGATGTTTATGAAACCACTCCCATTAGATTCACTTTTCATATGGACACAGACAAACAAACAGCTCTTTCTTTAGAATAACAAAAGGTAGGACTCTGGAACAAAGTTTATTAAAATCCTTACAATGTACATAGATCACCCAGAGGGGAAGGTTTTTTTTTTTTCTGAACAAAAGTGCAGTTACTCTTTAAAGAACTCCAGACTTAACAGAAGCATTTTTATAGTTTCTCATTTTAGAGCTATTTAGATCTCTAAATATTTTACCAATTTTGTCTCGGTTTATAAAGCTGGTGGCTGCGTATGAGTAAGTTATGAAAAGATGCTTTGCTCAGCCTTAAATGTTAATGTCTTATGTTTCTTTTTTTTCATTTCTGTCTGTGACTCCACTGGGAAGATTCCTCTTACTTTTTATCTGTGACATCAGGTCAAGAACTAACATGCACTCTAAAGAAAAACTTGTCAGAGGATCTAACACTTCCTAAACACTACTGCATTTATGCTTGTGTCCCCATGGGAGAGATATCCCATCACTTCCTGTCCCTGCTACCTCTGCAAACATTGGGATCATAAGCAAAATCCACATGGAGATGGCTGCCAAAATCTATACATTAAAACCAAACTCTAGCCCTAACTCAAGAGAGGTACATATTTAAACATTAAGCATTCTATTGCTGTCCTTGTCCCCATCAGGGACATTATCCCTCACTTAAAGTGGTTGTAAACGCTTACATATACCCAGTGATGTGATTAGCCTCAGGTGACACACAGAAATGAAACAAATCCTCCTACATAAGTTGTACCTGTATATATGCAGTCTCTATATCTGTTCAAAGTGCTAAATTGTATGGCTTGTCTGAGAGTTCAGAAAAAAAGGAGGGGATGAGCTGACATTAGGCACTGCAGAGCTCAGTGAGGAGAGCTCTGAGGGCTCATTGGAAGGAAGTGACACACCCCGTCCACACAGATCACAGGAACAGAGCCGATGCTGTCAATCTGCTGGAGCTCTCTCCCCTGTCACCATTTTTCTCTTGGTGTCAGGAAAACTGCAGTGACTCATGCTGATAGCAGAGGAATTAAGTAGCAGGCAGAGATCACACTTAGTGCTTTTAATTGAGTCAATTACACACTATATGATGGGTGTCAGGACAGAAAATTAGGAGATTCTAACCCTTCAGTGTTCTACCCAAAATGGAAAAAAACATTATCTTCAATTTGTCCTATCAAATTGTCATCAGGACAAGTAAAGGACATTCTTCCCAAATGGGGCTGCAGGCAGTAATAAAATCTGACAGATATTCTAACCCTGTACCCCTCAATCCAGAGGTGCCATCTGATGGAGCTTGAGTATCTTATACTATGATCTGCTAGGCGGCTCTTTTGAAGCTGTACCAGACATGTCTAGCTGGCCTGTGATTCATTCAAGAAGAACAGGAGACAGTGGGAAGCCCAGGCCTACCTGTGCAGTGGCTCCCACTACAGATTAATTAGTAGCTGCAAAATTGTTATTAGTATTATGTTTTTATTTTTATTATTTCTTTTTATAGGAAAGGCTGGTTTCCATTTTCCTATACTCGTCCCCTTCCACCAGCAGAGTCTTCAGATAAGTTTGGATCAAAGTGAGTAACATTGCTTATTATTTTATGTCTTCTGATCACTTTCGGATATTCTCAGACTAACCTATAAAGTGTTATGCCAAGTCTTAAGGCATGGTAGGTCATATGTAGAAATAACTTTGGTTGGCCAGTTCACTATAATGAAAATACATATGACAGTTGTTGCAGCATGAAAACCTCTAATGCAAATGACCATTTCCCAGTTTGTCAAAACAATTATATTTCAATGGTGGTCACATGCACATCCTTTTTATTTCAGTGTCATAAGAGAAAGATGATCAATAGAGATCTTATAAAATGAACAATATCCGCGCTGAATGGTAATAAAATGCAGCTGACATAAATAGGTAATACAGGAACCTATATAATAACTGAAAATGTGAAGTGCAGCACTTAAGATATAGTAAAATGATTAAAACATATAAAAAAATGATGTAATACAAAATAACAAATGAATGTCCGTGAGAACAAATGGTGCAAACCAAAATTGAATTATATAAAAAAGTGTTGAAGTAATGTCCATCCACCACCATAAAAGTGATCTTGCTTGTAGTAAAGAAACTCCGATCTATATATGCCATCATTGTCTCCCAGTGAATTGAAAACGCACCAGAAATGATGGCTGCCACTACAACAGCATAAATGCCGTATATTTAAGCGGGACTACATATGTCTTGATGTGAAACTCTGTGAATACGTGTCATTCTGTCTGGCCGGGCATGTCTTTCCTCGTGTCCCGACTATGGAGGAGAGACATGCCCGGCCAGACAGAATGACACGTATTCACAGTTTCACGTCAAGACCATGTCATATGTGGTCCTGTTTAAATATTTATTTCAGGTACTTATATAGCGCCGTCAATTTACATGTATATTGTAAATATATTTACATGTATATTGTACATTCACATCAGTCCCTAACCCTCAAGGGGCGTACAATCTAAGGTCCCTAACTCACATACACATACTAGGGCCAATTTAGACAGGATCCAATTAACCTACCAGCATGTCTTTGGAGTGTAGGAGGAAACCGGAGTACCCGGAGGAAACCCACGCAGGCACAAATATGCAGGCGTTTATGCTGTTGTAGAGGTAGCCATCATTTCTGGTGAGTTTTCAATTCACTGGGAGACGGTCACGGAATATGTAGATTGGAGTTGCTTTACTACAAGCAAGAGCCATTTTATGGTGATTGATGTACATTACTTCAACACTTTTTTATATAATTAAATTTTGGTTTGCACCATTTGCTCTCACGGGCATTCATTTGTTATTTTGTATTACATAATTTTTTGATATTTTTTAATCATTTTACTATATTTCAAGCACTGCACTTCATATTTTCATTTGAGATCTTAAATTGGGCTGAGCAAATATGCCTGGTTTCAATTCACAAAAAGTGTGAATATTGCAAGTTTGAAGTTTGTGATCTTTACAGCAAATCCCATTGAAATCCATGGATCGGGGTGGGGGGGGGGATCTTAGTATGCACTTCTAGTAGTCATTTGTGGGATAAACAAGCAATTCGCAAACAAAGAACATGGAAATCCAGGGACTGCCATATCAAAATTAAAAGAAAGGAGGTATAATACGGTATACATAGTATATGTACAGTTGTGCTCAAACATTTGCATGCCCTGGCAGAAATTGTGAAAATTTGGCATTCATATTGAAAATGACTGATCATTCCAAAAACTGTCTTTCATTTATGGAGAGTGATCCAATGAAGCCATTTATTATCACATTGTCCTTTTGGCTCCTTTTTAAGCCATGATGATAACAGAAATCACCCAAATGGCCCTGATCAAAAGTTTACATACCCTGCAATATTTGGCTTTGGTACAGACACACAAGGTGACACATACAGGTTAAAATGGCAATTGAAGGTTAATCTCACATTTGTTGCTTTTTACATTTTAGTTAGTGTCTTTGTATAATTAGTCAATGCGTTTGTTAGCTTTCACATGGATGCACTGAGCAAGCTAGATATTGAGCCATGGGGAGCAGAAAAAAACTGTCAAAAGACCTGTGTCACAAGGTAATGGAACTTTATAAAGATAGAAAAGGATACACAAAAATATCCAAAGCTTTGAATATGCCAGTCAGTCCTGTTTAATCACATATTAAGAAGTGGAGAATTTGGGGATCTCTTGATACCGAGCCAAGGTCATTTAGACCAAGAAAGACTAGCAAAAGAATTGTTCGGGATACAAAGAAAAATTCACAGGTAACCTCAGGAGAAATAAAGGCTGCTCTTGAAAAAGATGGTGTGGTTGTCTCAGGGAGCAAAACACGACAATACTTGAACAAAAATTAGCTGCATGGTTGAGTTGCCAGAAAAAAGCCTTTACTGCTTCAATGGCACAAAAAGTGAGGTGTGAAGGTATTGTCGGGAATAATGTAACCTGGCTTTTTTTGTGGGATTGGCGCAGTTCTTACAAACAGTGGCAATATGGGTTATCCATTCCTTGACTATTGGCATTCATTGACTATTGGCTTTAGTGGCTCATCTGCCTAGGGGTAAAAGCTATGCATTAAAGAATGTTTCTTCCCTTACCTAACCTTAAAGAACCCTCTCATCTTTACCATTCAGGAAGTGACAAGGTCTCTTTAAGGCCTACCCCTGACCCAGTTATACACACCTTCACAGTGCTCCCCCAACCAACCCTTGTGCAGACGCTGCAAAATATCTGATGTGACATCCTCCAATGATGCAGTGGCCTAGCAACCCAGCCCTGATAGTGGGGTGATGTCATTGTTGTTTGTAAGCTTCAACACTAGTCAGCGTGGTAGATTGCAGTGGTTGGGATGGATTAGGGAGTGGATTGTAGTTATGTTTGTTGTCATAAAATATATACATTACACACAATATACTACAATGTAGGGAGTTGAGCTTTAACCACTTGCCTACTGGGCACTTATACCCCCTTCCTGCCCATGCCAATTTTCAATTTGAATGACAATTGTGCGGTCATGCAACACTATACCCATATGAAATTTTTTTAATTTTTTTTAAACAGATAGAGCTTTCTTTTGGTGGTATTTAATCACCTCTGGGTTTTTTATTTTTTGCTAAACAAACCAAAAACAACTGAAATTTGTGATAAAAAAAGTTTTTTCTTAGTTTTTGTTTTAAAATTTTGTAAATAAGTGATTTTTCTCCTTCACTGATATGCGCTAATGAGGCTGCACTGATTGGCACTGATGGGCACTGATAAAGAGGCACTGGTAGGTGGCCCTGATGGGCATTGACAGGCATCACTGATGGGCACTGAAAGGCAGCACTCATATATGACACTGATAGGTGGTACTGACTGGCACTGATAGGCGACACTGACTGGCACTGTTAGGTGCAACTGAGTGGCACTGTTAGGTGGCGCTGGTAGTCGGCACTGACTGACACTGATAGGCGGCACTGACTGACACTGATAGGCGGCACTGACTGGCACTGATAGGTGGCACTGATTGGTAGCACTAATAGGTGGCACTGACTGGCACTGATAGGTGACACTGAAAGGCAGCTCAGATGAACACTGATATGTGGTATTGATGTGCACTGGTAGGCACTGATATGTGGCATTGATGTGGCACTGATGGGCACTGGCAGGTGGCACTGATGAGCACTGACAGGTGGCATTGATGGGCACTGACAGGTGGCACTGCTTGGGGCTACACTGATCATCAGGGCACACTGATCATCAGTGCCCTGATGATCAGTGTACATGTCCCCTCTGAGCAATGCTGATTACCGGCTCTCCTCTCCCTGTCAGGAGCTTGTGAGGAGAGAAATGCAGATAACCGGCATTTCCCTATTTACATGCGATCAGCTGTGATTGGACACAGCTGATCACATGACCACGCCGAAATCTTCGGCTCTTTCCGTTGATCGGTGATCCGCTGTGTCCGAGGGACACAGCGCACCGCCGATCGCCTCGCTGCGAGCTCCTGGAGCCGCGCATGCGCGGTTAGAATGAGAGGACGTCATATGACGTCCTCCCAGAACGAGAGAACTACCTTGCGCCCGTCATTGCCTTATATGGCGGGCGGGAGGTGGTTAAATACACCCTGTCAGATTGTTCTGAATAGGCAAGGTGCAGGGTTTTTGTAAGGTATTCACAGATAAAATGATGTTACAATATCTACAGTAGGTAGCATTTATGGACAGTATGTAATCTATGCAGAGAACCCTTGGCCATCATACTTAGAGGAAGAATTGATCAACCAGGTTGGATTTTTCTAGCTGGTAATTGTTGTTCCATTGAGTTAACATAGGCTGTAGGAGTTTCTGAAGGGTAAACATCACATAGCCAGCATAGGTTTTCATATTTATACACCAGTTATTTTGATGATTGCTCATTTACTTGCTGGATCTTCCAGTCACCACCTTAATTTTTTGGACTGGTCATATAATGGTCAGAAATCTGACACTGCTTGCTTGCAATTGCCACACCACCATTGCAAGGTGGCTTGATATTTCCCCTGAATCAGTCAGCTTTATGCTTTGAGCAGAGATTTCCAGCATTTTAGGCTATTCTTGCAAATTAATGATCTTTTCCAGTGCTTGCAGTCGTCATTATCACTCCTGAGCTTGCATCTACATGGTCTGATGTCTGCAAGAAAGGTATGATTGATATGGGGGTATTGCTGAAACATAATAATGCATTTATTGGTAATCCTAGTAAGCATATTTCTTGCTTGCTATGAACTCTTTGTGGCCATAAATTGTATGTTACATATTTATTTGTGTTTCCAGTTATCCTCTTAGTAAATTAAACAGTAGCAGCACTGGAAATCTGGACAAAGTTGGTGTTACAATCCCCGAATCTGAAAATATACGGCTAGAAGCAGTAAGATACACACCTTCACCGCGTACAAGCACCTTCCGGCAGCGACCGTACAGCATGATCAGCCCAGACCTGGTGCAGGTATGTTTTCTTCCAATAATAATTAGTTAAATGGTCAATCCATCTAGAAGTGATGTTTCATTTATAGAAGAAATGTGGTAGGCTTATTCACCCTTTGTTTGTCGGTGAATGTTCTCAATTCACCAGGTCAAGGTATAGATAATTTGTCACATTCAGCTGAACTTGTTTCATAATGTTAGCAACATTTAACCTCTCATCCAAGCAGCTCCTTCAGTTGTGGGGCATGCCCCTGATGCTCTAGAGCTGGAGAATTTGGTTGGATGGGGGGGAGCAATATATTAATACAGTGTGGCTAGTGCTGCTATTACTATTCACCCACATACCTTGGTGTCTTACAGAGGTGATCCTGGGTGTTCCCACTCCTACTGTATTTTCCTTAATACAAATCTAACAACAATTGTGAATACAGGTGTTTAAAAGGGTATTAAACCCCAAACCAAAAATGCAATAATTTGCAGCTTACCAATCAATAGATGTGGATTGGAATAGATAAATGTACCAGCAGTTTTAAATACACTAACAAACTGAAGCCAAACTCCAGCTCACACTTTATAATCAGTTGCAACAGTTTTCTTCCTTTTGGGATAAAGGTTTTACAAGAATAAATAAAAGCTAATCATTTTAATCACCCCCTCAAATGGTCTGTCTCATCCATGTAAACTGATACATTCTGCTAGAAAGCCTGTGCTTCTGTAAAACAGCACACTTACTGGTCGGATCACCAGATGTAAATAGAAGAAAAAAAGCTGAAAAAATGAAACTAATACAGCTATCACATGTGGTAAGCTGCAATTTGCTTTTGGAGTTAATACCACTTTGAGTCTAATACTCTAGTCAATACTTTTCTTTTTAATTGGCACCATTTTTTTTTTGTCTGTGACCTCACTGGGGTAATTTTTTTTCTCACTTCCTCTCCCTATGACATCAAGAGAAGAAATGAATGAAAAAAAACACTTTATCTTTATATTCCTTTTTTTTTTAGACAACACGTTAATTTGAAAAAATATGCAATGCAGCTGGTATTTTACAAACAACCATATTTGAATCTCTACTTCTCTATTTCAGTTAGCAAATGAATTTGGAAGCCCTGGATCATCTCCTTCCAGGTAAGAGCAAAAAGGATTTAGGTTTAAATAGCAGCAGGTGTAGTGAGCCGCCACAGACAAAAAAAATGAGCTTACATTAATTAAAATGAAAGGTTTTAATAGTGGCTGGCATAGTTTGCCACAGAGACACATGGGGGTTTATTTACTAAAGCTGGAGAGTCCAAAATCAGACTCCCTTCTGCATAGAAACCAATCAGCTTCCAGGTTTCATTGCCAAAGCTTCATTGAACAAGCTGAGGTTAGAAGCTGATTGGTTTCTATGCAGAAGGGAGTCTGATTTTGGACTCTCCAGCTTTAGTAAATAAGCCCCATGGGGACAGTAATGGCATGCTAAGTAACATGAAATTCAAGGGTTTAACAGCAGTGCACTTTGTGCACCATGGCGAAACATAAGGATAATAGTGGTTGACTTTGATAGTGGCAGAGAACTAAATTATGGTAATAT
Organism: Staurois parvus; assembly: GCF_062004578.1. Taxonomy (NCBI): domain Eukaryota; kingdom Metazoa; phylum Chordata; class Amphibia; order Anura; family Ranidae; genus Staurois; species Staurois parvus. Next base: position 9,528,809 of record NW_028318344.1, on the reverse strand, counting down.
GATCATCTACTGTACTTTCACAATATGTACTCAAAAATGAATGAAGAAAATAAGTTGGCTCCATATGGACAATTGTATGCAAAACACAGGCAGCAATCAGTCAACAGTTACAATATGTAGGCAGCAAATAGACAATCATTGCAATACGCATGCAGAAAACTGCCTATTGTAGAAATATGTGGGCAGCAAATGGGAAATTAACACTATATGGCCACCACAAACAGGCAATCATAACTATATGATGATACAAAAGAAAGGCGACCTAAAGGTCCAAGGGTTCCCCAGAGACTTTAGAAGCAGAAGATATGAAACATGAAATATATTAAAAAACAAGAAATCTATCTTTATTATTATTTCCAAAAAAATGTCCTAATGTCCAATTGGATAAAGGTAAAATACAATATGATACACCAAATAATTGAGTTGGCATATACCCAAGTGTATTTAGAAATACAACAATATAGATGCGTGTCTTGCTTGGCGATAATAACATTTTCCCATAATTCCCAACATGTTTCGGAATGGAGTTCCTTCTGCAGGAGATTTACTGGTATAATGATGCTACAATACAATAATGTCATATCAGTAATTACATACATTCAGGTTTACAGCATATACACATTGTAAATGGATGTATAGCACGGCATAAAAATACGGGGAAAGAGGACAACGGGAAAGGGGAGGGGGAGTTTTGTAACTATATGCCTCCATAATTGCAAAAACTTACAATTAGTAGGTGTATCCACAAAGCAGAGGCAGTCTAGCCTACGTCTAGCCTACATCAGTGTAAGATCTTTAAATTCACATCTCCAGCCCTGAAAGGGTTACTGCAAGGATCCCACTGGGGCACCACCCGAAGGAAAGGCCAATCTATATGAAGTATAAACATCAACTAACTAGACTGCCTCTGCTTTGTGGATGTCTATTTTTGAATCAAGTTACACAGATACACCTACTAATTGTAAATTTTTGCAATTATGGAGGCATATGCTTCCAATCTCCCCCTCACCTTTCCCCTTGTACTCTTTTCCCCTTTTTTTTTTTTGCCGTGCTATACATCATTTACAATGTGTGTATATGGAAGCTAATTGGTTTCTATGCAGAGTTGCACCAGATTTTGCACTCTTCAGTTTTAGTAAATCAACCCCAGTATCAGGATAACCTCAGTATGGAGACAACAACTGGCTATTGTGACAATATATGAGCAATTGTGACAATATGAAGACATCAGATGGGTAGTCATAACTATGTGGATGTTAAACTGGCAATTGTGACACTATACGGCCAAAAGTTTATTCTCCCTTCCTGGCAAGCAAAAAGTGCACCTCCTCCCCATTCCTCCCATTCTTTCCCCAGCAAAAGTCCTAACCAGCAAAAAAGAAAAACTTCCCTAAGCAGAGCCCCCAACAGCAAACAAATTCCCCTTTCCAGCAAAACCCCCCACCAAAAAATCTCCCTTCCCCAGCAAACCCCCCCTAGCAAAAACCACTACCCCATCCACCCCTTACCTGAGCAAACCCCTCTTTCCCTAGCAAGCTTCTTTCTTCCATTAAAATACTTATTAGACTTCAGATAGAATGGCACCAGGCATAGTGAGGGAAGTCCTCCTAAACTTCCCCTTTGCTCATGTGATGCATATACAATTCTCTGTCCAGTTTCTGCCCAATTTCCTTTAGATTTACCTTCAACTATGTAGTGCAAGGGCCTGCCTAATTGGATACAACTGAAAGTGTTGTTTAGGTTTGACCTCATATTATATGGTTTTGGTAAATCTAAAGCACAATTCTCAAGAAAATTGTATAATGTATGGCCAGCCTTAGGAAAGCTTTACTAAGCTTTGTGCTGCCACTGCATCTGAGGCCTGACAGAGCTGCTGGGGGTTTTCCTGTAGAGCCATAGGAAGCACAGTATTGTGCATCTGATGGGGGATGCTGTCCTAAAGTACCTGCAACATGGCTATACCTGGGGTGAACCACTATGCTGTTTCCCCAGTATGGCCACTTCCTCCATGTTAGTTATTTGCTGGATGCTTCCAGCTGTATAATTACAACATGTATAGCTGTTCATTGTATTTTTCTCTTTACAACCGTTTTTTTTTTTTCTTTTTAAAGAAGCAATCCATTTGCTCATGTTAAACTGAAGAGGACAATTACCAACGATCGCTCAGCTCCTGTCATCCAATGACCTTGTGACATCCTTCAAGGGGAAAGTGACTCAAGACCAGTCCTTGAAGGAAAAAGATTCCTTTGCTGTCTCATCTCTTCTATGGGATTTAATAAACTGTGAACTGGTCTCAGTGTAAACCAGCAACTTTAAATCATGTACCCAGTTCAGTTTACAGCATTCTTGAGAAAATTGCCTGCAGTGTCTTTGTTGACCTGATTGTCAGATTCCCAGTAGCCCTGTGTGTGGACACATACGGTCAGCTATAGGCTGCTGATGCCAGGTTCTGATTAAAGTATTTACATATGACCTCAACAGTATTATACAGAAGGTGACCCTTCTCCAGTCACATGGTGAACAAGAGGCACAAGCAGCCATGTGTTCTATGATCACATTCCAAGAAAACATGATCTAAGATGTTATGATTATTATAAATGTAAATTGTAATGAAATATACAGTTTAAATTTAAACACTAAGCTTAAATTATGTGATCTTTACACTTAGGTCCAGAGACAGAACTAAAAGCCTTGGAGCCCTGGTGTAAAATCTGAATACCTTCTAATATCTCAGACTAAAGTCTAATACTCATTTTATTTAAACCTAATAAGCCTGTTTCTTACTCAAACAGCAGATAACTGAATGCAAAAAGGGAAGCGTGAGAATGATATGCTGCTATATTCCATATATACTGTATATCTGCCTATACATTATGTAATGGGATGAAACACCAGGCAACCTCATTGGTCTGGTAGCAGCCATGCCCCTTATGTTATTCCAAGGATAGGTCCATAAATGTATGACAATTGCTAATTTTGTGTGAAAAGTTGACAGTACTGCTCGCAGAATGAAAGTATTACTAGTAAAGTTAATACTAGGTTGGTAAGCTTTACATTTATAATGCTACATACTTCTTTCTACAAGAACCTGAGCAATATCTGTATTGTCCCTAGAAGAATAAGAAATGTTACCAAATAAATTGGCATCTAGTAGTGATGGCTTGAGTGTTCTATTCAGATGCCATCTAGAGTGCACTTACCGGAGGTGTCCATTCACTGTCAAATGAGAGGAGACCGCTATGAAGACCAGACTGGAGATGGAAGGATTATATAAATTATCTGGATATAATGTATCTGGTAGTAGTTAGTCACAATCAACTGGACTTGGTTCTGTAATGGTGAAGACATTTTGTAACTTATCCAAGCTACGAAACATCTTCATCATTTCAGAACTAGTCCATTTGAATGTGTCTAACTATTACTAGATATACCAAGACCTGGATAGATGGGGACCTTCAAAGACAATTCGGTTCAACCTAATAGTTTCTCAGCAAAAGACCCTAATTCTATGGCTAAGCAAAGTGAAGTCTTGGCTGAAATGCCCTGGTTCAACCAACTATTACTACCAACCCCACTAGGGGAAATGGAATGGAAATATGTGCAACAGCTGTATACAAGATGAATTTTTTTTTAGTAGTATGAACAAAACAAAGTTGAACAGATGTTGCTGAAAAGAAAATGAAAGTTGCAAAATGATTGTAGTAGGATGTGCTATGAGGGAATATTCTAGGCTAGGGCCAAAGTGAATGTGCATTGGAAGTGAAGTCAATGGGGAAATAGAATGATGAGGTATGAATGAGTAGGCATCCTTGCATATCTGCAAACAGATGCCTATAGATACATACAGGATAAAAGTAACACACCGATTTTTTTCACTAGCTGTCGTTCTAAAACTGTTTTGAAAATTCAGTCCATCACCTAAAGCAGGGGTGCTCAACCTTTTGAAGAGCGAGGGCCACTTGAGTGATTTGGTAACCGGTCGAGGGCCACAATTAAATTAAATTAAATTATTCAGAATTTAATTTTTTTTTCTTTTTACTGTAATAGCATAATAAACATTTTGTTCGTGGAACTGCTGAATGCCGGCAGGAGGCAGAGGAGGAGAAGCCAGCTTTCAGCGGTGACAGTAGAAAAATGAGAGGATTGCTGCCCCAGTGATATTGTCTATGTAACATGGAGGCCACACAGGCACCCTGGAGCATGGGGTGGGATCGCCATTGTGATTCCTGATGCTACACCACTGTTTGGGGGTGTGTAGTAAAAATATGTCTGAAGTATGGGGTTTTACCACCCCCTAAACCACAAATCTAACCAAGCCCTCACTGACCTGAGCCCCATATAAGGCTGCTTTCACACTGATGCGCTGTAGTTTACCTTCACCGCAGGTGCAACGCAGTGCACCTGCGGCTTTCCTGCGCATCAGCTGAATTTTGCCATTGACTTCTATTATATCTTGGTATGGTGCACTTTCTGAAAGCGCACCAAAACTCCTGAAAGTGCATCAAACCTGCAGGATATAATAGAAGTCTATGGCTCATCCCAGGAAAACCCCAGGTGCACTGTGCATCACCTGCGGATCAGTGTGAAAACAGCCTAATAGTTGTTAACCCTTTTATAGCTGCCAATATGCCCATTGCAAAAGCGCAGTATGTATGTTATTATTATTATTATTATTACATCGAGTTTATATAGCGCCAAAGGGTTTGCTCAGCGCTGTACAATAGGGGGGACAATACATGGCACAGTACAACAAAAACAGACAGCGTACGGGGGGTAAGAGGGCCCTACTCTTTCAAGCTTACAATCTAGGAGGGAAGGGGTAGTGGAACAATAGGAAGTGGCTGAGGGGAATGAAGTGGCTGAGGGGGATGAAGTGGTGGGAGGAATGAGGGAGAATGGCCGTTAGGTGAGGGTGGGGTAGGCTTCCCTGAAGAGATGGGTTTTGAGGGAGCGCCTGAATGTGGGGAGGGAAGGCGACAGTCGGATGGATTGGGGCAGTGAGTTCCAGAGGATAGGGGAGGACCTGGAGAAGTCCTGCAGTCGTGCATGGGAGGAGGAGACCAGGGAGCAGGATAGAAGGAGGTCCTGTGAGGAGCGAAGGGTACGGGTAGGGTGGTACTTGGGGATCAGGTTGGTGAGGTAGTCAGGGGCAGTGTTATGAACGGCTTTGTAGGTCAGGATTAGAAGTTTAAATTTGATGCGTTGGGCAATCGGGAGCCAGTGGAGGGAGAGGCAGAAGGGGGTTGCAGAGGTGGAGCGGGTGGTGAGGTGGATGAGTCTGGCCACTGAGTTCAGGATGGTCTGGAGCGGGGAGAGCCTGCACTTGGGTAGGCCAGTGAGAAGAGAGTTGCAGTAGTCAAGGCGTGAGATGATGAGGGAGTGTACAAGAAGTTTGGTGGTGTCTGGGGTGAGGAAGGCACGTATCTTGGCAATATTGCGGAGATGGAGCCTGCAGGTGTTTGTAAGTGATTTGACATGAGGCAGGAAGGAGAGGTTCGAGTCAAGAACTTTGGCTTGTGGGGCGGGAGTGATAGTGGTGTTGGTGGTGGTGATGGATAGGATGGGGGGGGGGGTGTGGGCAGGGGGAAAGACGAGGAGTTCGGTTTTGGAGAGGTTAAGCTTGAGGAAATGGAGCGACATCCAGTCTGAGATGTCGTTTAGGAGGTGAGTGATGCGGGCGGAGATAGTGGGGGTGAGGAGAGGGGTGGAGAGGTAAATTTGGGTGTCGTCAGCATAGAGGTGATAATTGAAGCCATGCGAGTGTATGAGTGTGCCCAGGGAGGAGGTGTAGATGGAGAAGAGAAGGGGTCCAAGGACAGAGCCTTGGGGGACCCCAACAGAGAGGGGGAGGGAGGGGGAGGTGGCGCCATTGTTGGTGACGCTGAAGGAGCGTCGGGATAGGTAGGGTGAGAACCAGGAGAGAGCGGTATCTCTGATGCCAAGGGAGAGTAGTTTATTAAGGAGGAGGGGGTGGTCGACTGTGTCGAAGGCCGCAGAGAGGTCCAGGAGAAGGACAGAGTAGTCACCCTTGGCTTTGGCGTTTAGTAGGTCGTTAGTGATTTTGAGGAGGGCAGTTTCGGTGGAGTGTAGGGGACGGAAGCCGGACTGTAATGGGTCTAGGAGGTTATTGTCAATAAGGTGGGCGCTTAGGCGATCGTAGACTATGTGCTCAAGGAGCTTGGAGGAGAGTGGCAGCAGGGAGATGGGTCTGAGGTTGTTGGGGTCTGCGGGATCCAGGGAGGGCTTTTTGAGGATGGGGGTGATATGTGCGTGCTTTAGGGGGGAGGGGAATACGCCAGTAGAGAGGGAGAGATTGAAGATGTGGGTGAGGGAGCGGATGAGGGAAGAGGGGGGTGACCGGAGGAGTTGAGAGGGGATAGGGTCCAGGGGGCAGGTAGTGAGGCGGGCTTCTGAGAGGACCTTGACAACTTCCTCAGTAGTGACAGGGCTGAGGGAATGCAGTGCAGGGGGGGTTACGGTGGGCGGGGCCTTGGGAGAGGTGGAGGGCAGTGCGGTTGTGAGGGCAGAGGAGGGGGGAGAAGAAGGGGTGACGGGGGTGGGGAGGTAGATTGCAAGTTGACAATGTCCTTACGGATATCGTCAATCTTGTTACGGAAATGGGTGGCAATCTCGTGGGCGGTGAGTGAGGTACTGAGTGGAGGAGGGGGGGGAGAGAGCAGGGAGTTGAAGGTGGAGAAGAGTCGGCGAGGGCAGGAGGAGAGGGTGTTGATTAGGTTAACAAAGTAGGCCTGCTTGGCGGCGTGGAGGGAGGAGGTGTAAGTGAGGAAGGCAGATTTGTAGAGTGTATTTGTTTAATACACTGACCTTCTTTTCCTCTTTCAGCTTCTGTTGGCATCGCTCTCCATCTCCAGACTGCTGGAAAGGTCCCAGGCGAAGTGCACTTGGTATCACTCCACCTGGGACAGGAGCCAGCGCTAAAGAGGAAGCATTAGCTTCTGTGGCTCTTGTTCTCTCCGCAGCCCCCTGCTTCCTTCTCTGCTGGCATGGCTCAATACATTCTGATGCTCTGGGATGGCGGGTCAGCAAGCCCAGATCACAATCAACAGGTTGGCAAAACTGGGCATGTGCTCTCCTGGTTGGAGGTTGAGGGCCACATCAGAGAGTTCCGAGGGCCACATGTGGCCCATAGGCCATAGGTTGAGCACCCCTGAGCTAAAGCATATCAGTTTACAGTATACTAAAGGTAGATGTTGGCCAGCTATTGAGAGTAAAAAACAGAATTGATTTAGAAGAAAAATACATAATTTGATAAACAAAATAGAGCTGAAAAGAAACCTTTTCCTGATATCAAAAGGGGGCTGTATTCTTGTGCATAGGACCTCACCCCGTCATGGTATTACGTGGTTTGAACCCTTCACACAAAACCTAGAGTTGTAGTTCTTGGTCATGGAGAGTTAGGCTATGCTGGATACTGGGAACTCTGCTTTGCAGCTTCTGGGGGCATTATATTTTTTGTTGTTCTTGATATTGGACTTAGGCATTTGTGCAAAGTACATGGAACGTGTGACTATGATAGTATGTAGTACCTGTACATGCATTCTCTGCGTGAAGGGACAACAGAATACTGTCCTTGATAAGAGAAAGCAGCATGAAATGTGAATCTGCTGTTTGGGAAAAACGGGGACCATGATGACAAACTGTAGCTCCCATTGTGGAAGAGAACACAGTCCCATGATACATTTGCAGCTTAGTCTGTAGTCAGCAATAGCTGGAGAGCCACAGTTTAATATATTTATATGAAATATGATAGGGTTTCAAAGCAAGCACGTGTAAAAGTAGGGAAGAGCCCCTTACAGCATAGCTATGGCAAATCCAACAAACATTGTACAGTAAATGGCTTTTATCACATTCAGTTATAATTGTTCAGACACCTGAATTATCAGCTGTGCCTATTGGGAAACATTTATACTTGTCATAAGAAAATATAGACAGATATTTGAGTTTTTTGGAAACAATATAATATACTTCTGTACAGGTATAAAGGAACAAATTCAGGATGAATAATGCATAGCTGAAAATTTCTTACATCAAATTTGTAAAGAAACTGAAGGTTATGTTTTAAATGATATTTGTCATGAAAGTAGAATGGGGATGTCATAACTAATCCCTTTCTAAAAAAAAAAGCTGTCTGAATGAAAATGTGATCTTCTGTTTGGAGTCATTGATTTAAAACAAGTGTATATCGCAGGAGTTCTTCACTGCCTGCATATTTGTTGTAAGCGACTGAGAGGACTAAATCCAGAAACTCTGCATGGCTCCACACTGCATTTATTGTGGAGATCAGGAGTTGCAGTCTCTGTATTTCTTGGATTTGTGTTGTAAGTTCCTTTTATCTCTACTTGGGAGCACAGCAGAAACATTTCACATTAAGGAGTCCTCATGGTTGTTGTCTGCTGGAAAATGTTTTCGCTGTATAGTCTGTATGAACAGAAAACAAGACTTGTAAACCAGTTTCGAGCCAATATATTTCCTCTAACGCAAAGCCATTGGACAAAGAATATTTTTTCTTTTCAAGCACTATGTAGCACTGTTCAAATCTACATACCTTCTGACCAGCACAGGATTGTTGTTACTCAGAAATGATGTTGAATCATAATATGTCTTTGTGATCACACCCCAGTGATATTGTCTATGTACAAGTACTTTCTATAATATGTATATTTTAGCTGAAACATAATGCCAACAATTAATGCTGCAGTGCCTGTTACCTTTTTGTAACACAATGTAACATTGTAACATACATTGTAGTATGTTTATGGATGTTTTTTCACTAATTCAGCAAATAGATATTGCTTTAATCCACACTGTGGTTCTATGTCTTTTGTATTCTTTGGATCATATCTGGTATTATAGGACTCCCCTTTTTCCTAAGAGAACTAAAGCCATTGCTGAACTTTTCTGAACATTTTAGTTGCCTGCCTGTTTTGCTGACCCTGTATCCTTGTTTTGGGTTAGTGACTTAGCATGACAGTCAGGCAACCAACCTTTTTAGAAAGGGAAATCAGCAAGGGTAGACTCCATGGGGGAGAGTTACTAAATCTGGAGAGTGCAAAATCTGGTGCAGTTATGCATAGACACCAATCGGCTTCCAGTTTTTAGTCAAAGCTTAATTGAACAAGCTGAAGTTAGAAGCTGATTGGCTACCATGCGCAGCTGTAGCAGATTCTGAGATTTTTGAAAATCTCTCCCGTATTTCTAATAGGAGAGAGCCTACAGCTTTTTATTATTTTTTAACATAAACATATAAATTGTGTACTTTTAAAATTGAATTTCTAGGCGTCATTTGCTATTATATGCGCAGGTGTATATGTCCTTTACATAAGCAGATTTTGCACCCTGTTGATTATCTTATCTTACTGATAAGGCCCACTGAGTAATGACAACAGCTTCTCCTCTGTCTCTAATGATGTCAAACACCCACATTGTACACAGTAGCGAGAGACCATGTAATCTGTACTTAAACTTTAAGTGAAACCATGAAACCCGGGGCAGCATTTTTTCTTAGCGATCCAAATAAATCTTGCAGTGCCCCTGTAGGCTAAAACAGAGATCTCCCCGCTGGTTGCAGTGAAGGGAGTTGGCATCAATTCACCATTCAGAGGGGTAAGAGCATTGTCAAAGTGAAGAAAAGGCATTGCTCACAAACACAGTGCATTAGTATGTAGATGAATGTGGCCTCAGCCAGGACCACTCCAGCCATGCCCCCTCTGCCACATTCATCTACATACTAATGCACTGGGTTAGTGAGCCATGCCTATTCTTCTCTTTGATAAAGCATTTTTTCTTAATTACAGAATACAGCAATTTGTTTTACTCAAAAGTAGAGTATAATGTTAACAAATACTTTGTTGATTTTTGCAAAGTGTGACCTTTTTACTGTGTACACCTACCTCCATCAGTACTGCACTCCTTTTCCTCAGCTGTTTTATTGAGTCACTCAGTAACCCCAAACACTTAAAGCAGGAAGCTATGGCAATCTGAGCAGAAGTGGGAGTGGGTACCTGTCAAATCCAGGTACCTGCTCCCCTCACCCCCCCCCCCAAAAAAAGTGCAGATAGTTAAACAGGAGGGGGGGGGGGTGAGGATGCAAAGAAGTGGAACTTCCCCTTTTGCTTGACTTTTCGCTTAAAGTGCAAGGTAAATGCACCTAAAACATGCTGCATGTGCATATCTACACACATTCTAAATCTAGCTTCTAAGCTGAGTAGATGAGGAACTGAATTTATTCTCTCTTGAGAAGAGGAGATAAAGGGGGGATATGATCAACATGTGTAAATATATCAGTGGTTCATATAGTGAACTCGATGTAGAGCTATTCACCCTGAGGTCAACACAGAGGACAAGGGGGCACTCTTTATGTCTGGAGGAAAAGAAATGTAATCTCCGAACACGGAAAGGTTTCTTCACAGTGAGAGCTGTGAAAATGTGGAATAGACTCCCTCAAGAGTTGGTTCTGGTCAGCTCAGTGGATTGCTTTAAAAAAGGCCTGGATTCTTTCCTAGATACACAGAATATAACTGGATACTAACATTTATAGGTAAAGTTGATCCAGGGAATATCGGATTGCCTCTCGGGGGATCTGGAAATAATTGTTTCCCAGCAGGAGAAAATTTGATCATGCTTTGCTGGTTTTTTTTTGCCTTCCTCTGGATCAACTGTGGGTGTAGGATTATAACTTTTTTTTTTAATGGTTAAACTGGATAGACTTTTGTCTTTTTTCAGCCAGACTAACTATGTTACTATATATGTATCTATATAACTAGATATAACACTTGGGAAAACTGGATGAGCTGTGGTGGGGAAGAGCTTCTGTTACTTGAACTATCTGAGATGATTTTGGCCAATTTAATGCAGTAAGTGCAGCCAGCTGTTGCTGTAGAATTTAGAATTGCGATTGATTTTTGGTGAGCACATGGATGAAGTTGTGCTCTGATCACACTTATTGGATAGAGGCGAATGTATTGACCACATTCAATAACAGCTGATGTACGAGGGGTCTTCAAAAAGTTTCTGCACATATATATATATATATATATATATATATATATATATATATATATATATATTAGAGTTAAAAAAAAGTGCTGGAACTTTTTGAACAACCCTCGCATAAATCTCCATATTACCCCTTATTTTAAAGCCCCTGACTGTAATTCTGTTTATGTTGTACAGTAATCCCATTTAACATGATTAATAAAATATCAACTCTTCTGTACAAACCTAAGAAATGCTCAATCATACAAAGAGAAACAGTCAATCAGTATAAGATCTTATTTTAATGTTTTTCCCTTTTTGGCAAACATTGTTTTGGCGAACAAACACCATTTTGAATGAAAAATTCTGTTTTCAATTTGCACTTAAGAACAGCAAATGTATCCTATTTACAGACAAAATTGTCAAAATACATCACATTTTAACCATGTAAAAATAATGTGAGTTTCTGAGAGATAATACTGCGGTCTTTATGGTTTCTCATATATATATATATATGTATATATTTATACTCTTATAACCCATTTTATACATATTGGAAGGAGCAGCGATGCCTTAAGACTCCCTTGATCTTAAAGAGGAAATCCATTCAAAACTAAGGTTTTTAGTTTTAAGTGAAGTCTCTTTTAATCCTATATTATCTTACTTGGTTGTATTATAGATCAATAGGAATAATAGTGAAAAAAATCACGCTGTGCCTGTGTCCCCTGATATCACTGAGTATCTATAAGTCTGAATGTCAATGTAGGTCCTAATGTTTGGTGCCCTAAAAAACTCCAGTAAATACTTGAATGTCTAGATGTTGCTAAACAATTTCTGCCAGGACGTATGAACAGCTTACTTTGGAACCTGTTGTAGCTGTTGTATTGTAAATAATGTCTTCCAAATAAGGGGTTTTGAGACTGGTCTCACATTTACCCTAGGTTCACATCTGTGCGGGTGGTGGCGCTGTGGATCCACATGAAAATCCGTGCAGCCGCACCACCCGCACAGAGAAATGCAGACCCGCGGGTAGGTGCCCTTAGTTCTAATGGCACACCGCACGCACTGGAAAACACAACCATACTGGGAACCGAGGTTCCCGTACAGGCTGCGTTTTCCAAAGAAGTGCAGGGACTTCTTCCCTGCGTGTCACGGGCACAGGAGTCCATGAAATGGCCTGGAGGGCCAGATTCGACCCGCGGGTCTTGTGTTTGACACCTGTGCTCTACAGGAACAATTAGCAATTTCTACCTCTCAAATAATTAACCACTGACACCAATGATCTTTTAAGTTACAGTATCTGTAAGGGTTATTTTGCAATTACAAATATAAGAAGCTAAATTCCCAGTGCCCATCATGCTAATGTTCCATGAGATGTAGAAATAGTAATTTTTATAGAAATTTGTAGCCAGAGTTCTCTGAGACCAGAAAGCTTCTTTTAAGGGTTCCTCTATTTGAAAAGGTTGAAAAAGGCTGCTCTAGACAGCGTGTTGGCTCTCAACCATCAAAAATTCACCCTTAACTACTCCAAACCTCTATCCTTAACATTCCTTATCCCTGACCATAACACTAAACTGACCTCTAAATAAAGCACTTTCCGTTTCATATACTCACCTCATCATTGGCCAGGATCAACAGCACTAAATCCTTAAAACCTCTGATGACATCTCTGTGCTTGGAGATACTAGTATTCATTCAGCTGTTTGGTATGATATGTCTACAGTATCTGCAGTATCGTGTAATATCTTTGTCAACACTTTGGGAGGTTGGGGGAGCGTAGATTCACTAGAGAAAGAAGCATGTGTTGGCGAGAAGAGATCTGAAGATCTACCTTGTTGGTTTAGCTTGGAGCTCTCCAAGTACATAGTTCTTCAGGGGTATGCAGGAGGACACAAATGCCCCAAACACAAGGGCATCTTTGCTCATAGATGAAAATCTAAAGAGCATTGGCATCACCAAGCATTTTAAAGCATTTACCAAGCTTCAAGCGGCTTTCATAGAGTTTATGTCAGGGCAAGATAAAAAAAAAAAATCAGTACATCTCTGAAATACATACACATTTCCCCATGATTTGTCTCTTTACAAACACTGCAAGTACAGAAAAAAATGCTTGTTCTACCAGAAATCCAGGTAGAAGCATCAGCCCTTAGTTCTCCCTTGCTGGAATACAGAACACTCCCCTTATGTTATGGAAATTAGCAGAGAGGGGTGTTCTGCAGTCCAGCAGGAGATAACTGGCCAGGTCTGAAAATACTGCTTGAGATTTCAGTTTATGCACTGTGTATTCAGCTCTAACAGCAAGTTAGGAGCACACTTTTTGGATGTTCAGGAAATAAAAGAATGAAACATGGAGAAACGCGTATGTACTGCACAGATGTGTGAATTCATCTCCATTATGTGGGTGCTGAATACAGATCCTAATGAAATGTTGGTTGTAGCTTTAAACAAATGATTAACAGGATTAAACATGTTTTAGCACTGCTTAGACTTTGAACAGACTTCAACATTACCAAAAGATTTCTGAATCCTCCTAAAAGTTGCTCTCCCAATAAATTCTGTATTCAGCACTCCAGGCTAAAGCTGAAGGGAAATCTAAGGACTTTTGCAAGCTGACTGAAGCTTGTTAAATGCTTTGTAAATCTAATTCTCTACAGAATATTATTTGCAAGCTAAAAATAAAATATTTTTCAAAGCTTTAGGGCCTAAAATAGTTTTTTTGTTTTTAGTTTTGAGTAAATTACATCACTTTTAAAAATAATACTCTTTACAGTCTCTTTAGGTGACAACAAAAACATCTGGACCAGTTTGACTTTAATCACTATAACAATTTAAAGAAGCAGTACTAGATGATAGTATTTTTTCCATTTTTTTTTTTTTGGGGGGGGAGGGGGGGTTATAAAATAATTGCTACTGTGCATGTCTGTAAACTGTAATTATACATATACATGCATATAATATATATATATACACATATATACAGTATATATACATAGTATACAAACCTGTGGCATTGCATGTCAATAAAATACCTAATGTCTAAAAATACATGTATATGAAGGGAAGAACAAAAATTATCTTATAAAAGAAAACTAGTGGGGACCATAAGGTTAGGTTCCATATGTAAAATGAAATAAACTTAGGCCTCAATATGAAGGCCACTTCAGTATGGTACAGTTTTCTACCTGTCAGTAAATTGACAACTGGATAACTTTTAGAAAATTTCTCCTAATTGCAATGTATGCAGTGAAATGATTGTTTATCCATTACTGAGTGGTCTGAAAGATTTACAGCATTCAGAAAAATGTTTCAGTGTGTTATTAATACATGATTGCACAATTATCACCAGTGATGGTCTAACTGGTCATAGTCACAACAAAAATTAAATAAGCTTTATTCTATCCTGTCCTGAAGATGAAGGCCTCCTTGCCAGACCATGCTTCTCCATTAATGCATTTCACCCTGGACGGGGCTTAGTCATAGCCTCAGGGAATTGACAAGATTTAATCACCTCTATGACTAAGCCCCATCCTGGGTGGAACGCATTAGTGGAATGCATTAGTGAATTTTTTTTTACAAGCAAGGATTCCACAGAAGTGGGGCTGCTTACATTCAGGAAGGAGAATGGGTCCCATGAGTTGCATCACCGTGGCTGGTGGTCAAGCCATATGTTCCCCTTGAATGGCACTATTTGGAGTTATGATTAACTAGTCATAATGCCAGCAAAATTGTGCAGTGCCATCAGGGGTGGACTGACAACTCATGGGGCCCCCAGGCAATAGGGGATCATGGGGCCCCTGTGTCCTTGCCATAACTCAAAAAAGTCTATGAAAAAGGTACAGGGGCATCTCATGGGACCCCCTACTGACCCCGAGCCCTCGGGCAGTGCCCGAGTTTCCAAATGGTCAGTCCGCCCCTGAGTGCCATTCACATACTCAGGTCAGAGGTTTTGTGATATGCAGTCCATAACTACATAGGCTTTACATTCTAATTGCCTTAAGTATGAAATTTGGGCAGGACTATTCTACTCATAAATATATTAACATTTAATTTTGGAGACAAAGGTCATAATATAAATTAAAAACACATTAAACATTACTTTCAAAGAACATTTTCATTCCCCCCAAAAAATGTTAAGAAAAAATTGCCATCCTGCTTACAGTCAACCAGTAGTTCATTCAACTAGCTTAGGTAGACATATTCTTAAAATTAAACTAAAACTCCAAGGAAAAGATTCTTTTTAGCACATTTGTTGTAAGGACATTTTTTATTTAAATTTCCCTATCTAGTACTGCTTCTTTAAAGAGTAAAGGGAGCATACAACCTGTCATTGATTACTTTCCTTGGGCTACGGTTATTATTAAAAAAAGAATAAAAAAAAACATGGATGAATATAAAAGAAAATAGAAACCAACATACAAACACACATTCATGAAGCCTGGATTCCCATGATGCATCTTGAAAAGCCTCATAAACCATGTAGGAGTCAATATGATGAGATGCTGGAAAGTAGCTCTCCATACTTTGGAGAACACATGGCATTTTTCTTAGGAATGCAGTCAGTAGAGCTTGATAAGAAGCAGAGATCTCAGTAAGGTTACTAGTTTTTTCAAAGAGTAAATCCAGTATGAAGTTAAAAAATATCCAGACAGTCGTAATTATGAATTCCTTCAAAATGAGGCAAGATTGTTCTTTATGATTAGTGGAGACGTTTTGCCATACATTTACTGTTCTAGCAGTTAGAAAATGGTCAACACAATTTGTTTTTTGTTTTTCTTCTAAAAAAAAGTTTGATCCTGCAGTGCAAGCCGTGGGATACCAAGAAACTGTAGATATTTTTCTGTGGACTTCTTCCACATTTGTCACAAATAAGTGACTTCAATCCACTTCCCTTTTAATTCAGGCAAGTAAGCTTGATGTCAGCAAAAAAGAAATTGGTGAAGTTAGACAAGCAGCCACTGGTACACCACTTATGAACCATATCCATCTTCATGGGACACCCTTAGTACAAATCATTTCACAGTAAAGTTCCAATTGCACATCAGCCATTTTGTGTATTTAGTGAACTACCCCTAGTCCAGGGGTACCCCTAGTCCAAAGCTGGATAGTTGCAGTTTGAATTTATATTAATATTTTGTTTTCTACCAAAAGTCACTGTGTCAATGCTTCAACCAGTAAGGCTCCCCATTGGGTTCATTTGGCACTAGGAGTAAACCAAGTCAGCAAGCAGCAGGTTTACATTCTGAAGTTATTTTGCAGGGAAAAACAGCTTAGCATTAAAAGGCAAAGAGGAGAAAAAAAACCAGACATAAACTTTGAACACAAAGGCACTGATTTATGAAAACAGAAAAATTCAAGGAAAATTGGGGCTACTGCTCATAGCAACCACATTTTAAATAAAGAATCCAATTGCTATGGTATCAGTTCCATGTTTGTTCCAGTTTTCATAAATCACCCTCAGGGAGTCCAAATTTAAAACTCCATTGAGGCAGCAAACAATCACATAGAATGATATGTCTTTGTTTTATAGTTAGAATATCAATGCTTATCCCCTCTGTGCCATTAGGCACACAATTCATATTTTTGTTCACAGTTTTAATTTGGAGGAAAATAAAAGTGGAATTATTAGAGCAATCAGCCACACTCCAGCATTTTCATAAAACAGGGTAGAAAATCAAAACAGGAGTCTGATGGTTTCCATGGGCAGATGCCTCCACTCTTGCTTTCTTCCATGTTTTAATCAATTAACCCATTAAATGTCTACACACAGAAATTGCTATTGCCATGTTTGTCTTACCTGTACTATAAAAAACAGTTCATAAATACTTACTATACGTAAATTGCTTAAAACACATCTTCCCCCACTGCATCTGTTCTTGGCAAATGCGTCATTCACCAACACTCAGTCATTAATGATTCTCAGCTAAACACCTATGTTATATTTCTACTAAATATATTTTTTCAGTCTTGCCTTGCCTAGAGCTGGAGAAGATGATGTGAAGAAGTAAATTATTTTATTTTTATTTTTTAACAATGTAATTGCCAGGTATCATTCAGTTAAAGGGCAAGTCACCCCAAAAGTGATATTTTATTGTTTGGTAGATGTTGGAGAATTACATTTCCTAACAGTTTATTTTATCTTTTGGGGACTTTCAATTGGAAACCCCTGTATTAGAATTCTGAGCTCAGTGTGTACAGCACAGCTGTCTTGTCCATAATGAGGGAATCCATATTCTCTGTTGAATGTATGGGCAATGCATCATAAATGGGGACACCCAAAAGTGGTGAGAACACCAACATTCTAGGGTATGTGGAAATATATCCAGCTCAACATGTTTTGCTCAACATGTTTTGGGTATTTCACTTTTACAGGAGCAAAATGTGCATAGTTTGGACTGCTATCAACCAAATAAAATACAACACAAAATAGTGCAAAAGACTTGCACTATTACTTTAGTGCTGTATTTTATATGGTAGGTAGCAGTCCAAACTATGCACCTTTTGCTACTAAAGAAGCAAAATATGTAAAACATGTTTAGCCTTATGTGAATGGACGGTGGCAATCTTTGAATTACCATACCTCTAATATTATCTAGACAGTATATACTGTTTTTAAAGTATATGGCCACCACCCCAATTGACATAATGGTGCAAGATGCTAAAAAAAAATTCTGAAAATAAATCAATTATTTTAATTGTCTATTATTAAAGATTGTATATTTTATGATAAATTGGTGTGGTGCCTATAAAGTCCATGGACTGCAGTGCCATGTTTGTTTCCTCTCATATATCTAAGATATCACTTTTGGGAAGTATGGACCTTTGAAATGCACCACGGGACTGTATAAATATATTACATTATTCCACTTAGCATGAAGCCGGTTTCAAACTATTATGTGAAGATATTGTATCAGTCTTGCAGTATTTGGTGGAACTACACTTAATTAAAAAATTGGGCCAGTTGTAGATAGAAGTTCTGACTATAAAAAAAAACTATCAGCTCCCAGCTTTCAGATTATAATCTGCACTAGAAAATGAAAGCCAAAGTCTTATTGTCTGTGATGGGCAGAACCTTCTTCTTTATCTGCAAAAGTTATGGCTGTAAGGGCCACTTAGAGCACTGAAAAGGCAGGAAAGCAAGACACTTTGCCATCTCTTACACTATATTTATGGTTAGGCAGCCTTATAATTATCAATTAGCCCATGGCTACTATTAGCTTATGCAACTTGCAAAATTTGTTTTCATTTCTTGTACAGCTCCCTTTTCAGATAATTCCTGACCAGCTCTTGCATTGAGTTTGGCCCCCGCTCTTCGTTACTAGTCCATTCTGATGGGCAGTTGCTCTAACCAATCTTGAAGCAGGGGAGGAAGAAGAGAGCCAATGGCCACAAGAGCTGGTCACTGTTTGCATATCAAACCATTATCAAGACGCTTAGGGTTCTGAGCAAAAAAAAAAACATTTTGCACCTATGGAAACCTGTTAAGTATAATGGCATGAGTACAATCATGTAATGACAAAATACACAAGCAAATGTTAACTTTAGTGAAAATTGAATATCAATTCATTTAGTAGATCCAGAGATGTATGCAGCTAAATTTTATGCAAATCTCAACCTCCAATTGGGTGGGTTAGAACTTGGAAGAAGCATAGCGAAATTTGACTTTTATAAGTGGATTTGTATATAACTTCAGCTGCCTGTACTGTATGTTTGGATCTTAATTTCGGGTAAAATCATGTAATGTACTAATTTCATCATATGCTTAGTTTGAATTTCCCAGGGATGTGTATGTTTATTTTAGTGGTCCCAAAACTTTAAGACCTAAAACCTTGATTTTAAGCAATTGGTCTTATTCAAAAACAAATGCTGATGACCAGTGCATTTATCATTCACATACAAGAGAATCTGCATCTTGCAATGCAGCTCACCAACCTGTTATTCCTCAACTGATAGATCCTCTATGAACAGACAGAGGCGTCATTTAAACACAATGTGGGTGAGTACAGGCTTGGGCTTTGGAATTCAAAAATGTTAGAGATGAAGTCCCTGTGTACACCAATGTCTATGCCTGTGTTTGTTTCTATTGTGGTTAACTGACAGATCTCTTTAGCCACAGAATTATAGGCAACCTATCACAGTTAGAGCAAAGCCCATCCATTCACTAAAGCTAGCAATAACACTAGTAGAAAATTCTCAATACATTCAATGACTTCACTATTAGAAATGCTTTTGATTGAGAACAAAATTTCCATCCTGCTCCTTTGAATTTTCTCACTACAGTCAAAAATGAGCATCAATTTGGCCCGACTAACTATTGGAAAATCAAGCGTTCTTAAAATTAAAAATTTTGAATGGAATTCTACTAGTATATGGCCAGCTCAAAGACGCTTCAAGAAGGCAGGATAGCTATTGCAGCTATAACAGATCTCTATGCTGAATGCACACGCAGTACTCATGGGCACTTTAATACACTTTGGCAGTCACAAGGACACCTCGTCCGATAGTCTTGGCTCACAGATGTGCATTGCACCACCTATCTATCTAAGCTGTTTGAGCATGGCCATCTTTGCTCCACCCAGAGGTAAATGTTACCATCTTGCATGTTCAAATGTATATCAGTGAACTGGGTTAGTGTTCTGTCTATTTGACATATTTACCTGTATATATAGTGCCTTAGTAACCAATCACAGATTATCTTTCATTAGTATAACTGCATTTAAGTGCCATCAATCCATAGATTTCATAAACACTGTGGCCAGCTTTACTGCAGAGCACAAAATAAAGACATACCGATTTCTAACTACTGCTGGAACTAGACATCATATAAAATGGAGTCAGTTTGGCACATTTAAATATGAAGGAAATTTTCCTGTACAGAGGTTTGATCATCCAGGATATCTGACGCAAGTTCCTTTGCTGGCATAGACACAAATCTCAATGAAAGAACAGTTAGAAACACCATAGAATGGAATGTGCAGGGCTAGGTATGCCTGAATCTTACTATAAAAGAATATCAGCCAAGATGCTAAGGGAGGAAACAGAAATGTGTTCAGTGGCTTAGGTGACTCTTATGGCACAACAGATTCTCATCAAAGGCAAAACAATCACCTTCAGTTTTCAATAGTGCCTGGAATGACATAAATAAAAATCATTTTAGTCACCAATAGACAGACTCATTTAAAAAAAAAAACAAATGGAAAAATGTGGCTGAAAAACCTTGAGTTAAAGTGGTTGTAAACCCTTGCATACTGTATACCCAGTGAAGTGGCTGTCCTCAGGTGATACAAAAAGATGAAACAAATTCTTCTACATAAGTGGTACCTGTCTATCTGTAGCCTTCTCGTCTCTACATCTGTTCAAAATGTTGAATTTATACGCTTGTCTGAGAGTTGAAAGAAGGGGGCGGAGAGCTGAAGTTACACTCTGCAGAGCTCAGAGAGTCGACCTCTGAGAGCTGATTGGAGCAAAGAGACACCCCCCCTTCACACAGCACACAGGAACAGAGCTGAGGCTGTCAATCTGATGGATGTCCCTCCCCTGTCACAATTTCTTCTCTTGGTGTCAGGAAAATGGTAAAAGGAAATATGTCAATACAAAGGGTGCCATTGCTGATCTGATATCCTTCTGTAAACGCTGATGTCTTATCATCCTGGCTTCAACGTTTTCTGAATCACTGACCCAGAGCAAGAGTGCAGAGTAGGTGCCCTTACTTGTTGCATGCCCACTGCAGCAAATTGGCTTACAAACTGTTAAAACCAGGAACAGCCGGGCTGAGAAATGGATATACAATGCCTTGAAAAAGTATGCATACCCCATGAAATTTTCCACATTTTGTCATTACAACCAAAAACGTAAATTAATTTTATTGGGATTTTATGTGACAGACCAACACAAAGTGGCACATAATTGTGAAGTGGAAGGAAAATAATAAATGGTTTTCAACATTTTTTTACAGATAAATATCTGAAAAGTGTGGCGTGCATTTGTATTCAGCCCCCTTTACTCTGATACCCCTAACTAAAATCTAGTGGATTGCCTTCAGAAGTCACCTAATTAGTAAATAGAGCCCATCTGTGTGTAATTTAATCTCAGTATAAATACAGCTGTTCTGTGAAGCTCTCAGAGGATGGTTAGAGAACATTAGTGAACAAACAGCATCATGAAGGCCAAAGAATACACCAGACAGGTCAGGGATAAAGTTCTGGAAAAGTTTAAAGCAGAGTTAGGTTTTAAAAAAATATCCCAAGCTTTGAACATCTCACAGAGCATTGTTAAATCCATCATCTGAAAATGGAAAGAGTATGGCACAACTGCAAACCTACCAAGACATGGCCATCCACCTAAACTGACAGGCTGGGCAAGGAGAGCATTTATCAGAGAAGCAGCCAAGAGGCCCATAGTAACTCTGGAGGAGATGCAGAGATCCACAGCTCAGGTGGGGGAATCTGTGCACAGGACAACTATTAGTCATGCACTCCACAAATCTGGCCCTTATGGAAGAGTGGCAAGAAGAAAGCCATTGTTGAAGAAAGCCAAAATAAGTCTTGTTTGCAGTTTGCGAGAAGCCATGTGGAGGACGTAGCAAACGTGGAAGAAGGTGCTCTGGTCAGATGACCAAAATTGAACTTTTTGGTCTAAAAGCAAAACGCTATGTGTTGCTGAAAAACACTGCACATCACCCTGAACACACCATCCCACCGTGAAACATGGCGGTGGCAGCTTCATGTTGTGGAGATGTTTTTCTTCAGCAGGGACAGGGAAGCTGGTCAGAATTGATGGGAAGATGGATGGAGCCAAATACAGGGCAATCTTAGAAGAAAACTTGTTAGAGTCTGACTTGAGACTGGGGTGGAGGTTCACCTTCCAGCATGACAACGACCCTAAACATACAGCCAGAGCTATAATAGAATGGTTTAGATCAAAGCATATTCATGTGTTAGAATGCCCCAGTCAAAGTCCAGACCTAAATCCAATTGAGAATCTGAGTCAAGACTTGAAAATTGCTGTTCACAGACACTCTCCATCCAATCCGACAGAGCTTGTGCTATTTTGCAAAGAATGGGCAGAAATGTCCTTCTCTAGATGTGCAAAGCTGATAGAGACATGCCCAAAAAGACTTGCAGCTGTAATTGCAGTGAAAGGTGGTTCTACAAAGTATTGACTCAGGGGGCCGAATACAAATGCACGCCCCACTTTTCAGATATTTCTTTGCAAAAAATTTTGAAAACCATTTATCATTTTCCTTCCACTTGACAACTATGTGCCACTTTGTGTTGGTTTATCACATAAAATCCTATGTTTTTGGTTGTAACATGACAAAATGTGTAAAATGTCAAGGGGTATGAATACTTCTTCAAGGCACTGTATAAAGTGCACAGCCATTATGAAAAATTCAAAGAGTTTTGGGTTACTGGGATTAATTTAACTGCAACTGTGGCCTACAAGGAAATTATAGGTGGGTCCTAAAGACTTACTCCACCTTTAGTAACATGTTACACCCATATTTAGGGTAACATGCAACATGCTGCTCTGCAACCTTCCCTCACCTAAAGTGTTCTTCACTTGTGATAGTGTATGTGAAATCAGCATGACTGTTTGGGCGGAATGAATGAATGAGGTACAATTCCCTTCTGCCATCGTGTCATTGTAGCTGTCAATGGAATACAAATGCGTTAATCAGCCCACTCCAAGTCCATTGCCATTTCCTCTAGCTCTGTAACTGAAAGCTCATGTAGAGGTATGGGCAGAGATCTGGAGGAAGAGTTTGCAGAGAGAGAAGACAAGAGCATAAGATCCCAATTTAAAAGGCTGTGTATGTTTATTGCCTTAAAACAATAGCACACTTACGTGGAAGCAGTGTTGATCCCCCTTCCTAAATGAAACAGGAGATGTTGAAGTTTGCTGACTAAGAAAAGCATCTCTGGCTGCTGTGTACTACAAGTGGAGCGACTGCACACTTGATAAGGGGTGGCAACGAGTTTTGAAGGACCTCATTCTTTCTCAAGTGGGCAGGGCGGGAGATGCTGCTTTTAGTCAGTAAGCTGAGCAGATCTCTGGCCACTGGTGTTAGAATCAAGATTTGACATCTTCTGTTCCATTTAGAAAGTTCTGGTTTCCATGCACTGTGCTGTCTGTACTACACTTATTGGATCAACACTGCTTCCATGTAAGTGTGCTATTGTTTTAATGCAATAAACCTACACAGCCTTTTTAATTGAGGTCTTGAGCCTTTGTCTGCAATCAATCTGGACCAGTGATGATCTACCTGGGTCTGTGCAAGGAGTTGCAGGATCTAATCTACTCTTAAACCTGAGCCATCTATTGATGGACACTGATCTCCATCCTGGAATATATGCAAGTGGATTTTTATGCGTGCTTTTGTATTGCTATTTTGTTTAGGAATGAGTTTGCAGGATCCTGACATTGCATTACAGGTGCAATGCAATGGTGTGCCGTCTCCTGTGAAAAATAAATGCACTTTTTTCCCCTGCAAAAATATATGCTTTTTTTATAAAGGTAAACTTAGCCTTCAAAGTGATATTAAAGGCAAGTTTTGATTTGTTTTTTTGACACAAACATGTCACGCTTATCTGCTCTGTGCAGTGGTTTTGCACAGAGCAGCTCTGATCCTCCTCTTCTTGGGTCCCACACCAGTGCTCCTGCCCTCCCCCCTAGTGCCCCCCGCAGCGAGTAGCTTGCTTGCTATGGTGGCATCCAAGCAGGCTTGCTCCCGAGCCCCTGCTCTGTATATCAATTCATACACAGAGCTGTGGCTTGGCCCCAACTCCTCTCTCTCCTCATTGGCTCACTGGCTGTGATTGACAGAAGCAAGAGCCAATGGCTCCCACTGCTGTCTCAGCCAATGAGGAGGGACTGTCCCCAGAGAGCCGAGGCTCTTGTGCAGATTGCTGGATCACAATGGGGCACAGATAAGTATTGGGGGGGCTGGGAGAGCTGCTACACACAGAAGGTTTTTTACCTTCAAGCCTCTACAACCACTTTAAGTAGTATATTGCTTACTAAATGGGATGCACACTTGGTATTAATTCCAGGATGAATGATGACAAAATGGTATTTCTTCTATGTTTTTATTTCTCTTACATTTTTGTCTATGTAATGGTAATTATGTTTCTATTGCCCATATAAGAATAGACTGCTACTTGGCATTTCTTTCCATAAAATGCTGTAATAAGAAATATGTGGTTGTATGCCATGATGTGATTTAGTATGCTGGATTACACCAAGTGCTCTCTGTATGGCACCCCCTTGTTCTCTGTATAATTCAATAAAAACAGATTCTGGAAAAAAAAAACAGTAACAGCCAGACAGCTAACTTTTTCAGCGAGGACAGCCCCTATATTTCTCTCATAACATAGTTCCTTTATGGCAGAAGCCTGGCCCCTCTCCTCCACACACACACACCGGTGGACCCCCTACAACTAAAAAAACAAGGTAATATTCTGAGAACAGGCTGAGTAACGATGTCGCCCCAGAGTGAGGTTGTGATAGCCAGGGCTCATAGGAAGAGGGTTGGATGATGCTGGCTGTCATTGAATTCAGATGACTGAGGACATCTAGTGGCACAAAGAAAATACAGCTCGCAGTGAAACACAGCAATGTACCTGAAGGAGCTCAGAAAATCGCTGTTTCTCACAAGAGTCAGCATCTCTGAGTCAGTATAGGAGACATGCTAACTGTCACAGAACAACAGCGCTGTCATTACGGTGATCCAGCAGCTAGCAGAAGGACCAAGAAACATAATCACATACCCCAAGTGCTGCTGTAATTTTGAATTTTTTAAATGTTTTCCATAAATCCTGTATAATAATAATAATAATAATAAATGGTAAGATTAACTTACAGTAATTTGTAGGCTATAAAGAAAATGGACATTACTTGTACACTACTGCATGAACTACTGTGTCATTTGAGAAATACAGAGGCTGTCATCACCTTCTTTTTTCTAAAAATGTAAGTTGCTTGGCTTCATAGGGTGTTAGCACTTCTGAGACACAGAGCCTGAAGAAGCTTGGGGCAAGGGCCAGTTATTCAGGATATGGAAGACAAAGAGTCAATATGACAGTTCGACAAACAACATTTTTTAGAAAAGCTGTATTTTATGACAGGTGAACTTTAAACATTTATGAATCTCTCACATACTAAAGTGCAAATGAATAAAGTGGTTGCAGCTTTTGGCTTAATAACTGACACATCATGCAGTGTTATGAAAGGTACTAACCTGCAGGCGGCGCTACATCAGTTTCACACAGTGGAACGTGTGGGTCTACAGCAGGCGAGACAGTAAAGCGAGTGAATCGCAGTGAGTCCATCAAATTTCCTTCCACTCTTTTCCCAGGGAGTGGAGGAGGTGACGGCATAGTAGGACTTATCGGTGACTTGAGAGCAGCTCCCTCTGCTGCCATAGGAAGGAATGTTGAGTTCTGTGTCATCAGAGGAAAGTCATCATCCCATTCAAAACTTCCACCTGAAAAACAACACAACAGAAGGGTTTTTTACCTGCAAATTTG
Organism: Staurois parvus; assembly: GCF_062004578.1. Taxonomy (NCBI): domain Eukaryota; kingdom Metazoa; phylum Chordata; class Amphibia; order Anura; family Ranidae; genus Staurois; species Staurois parvus. The sequence goes on along the minus strand of NW_028318344.1, from coordinate 9,503,289 downwards.
AAATACAAAATCTCAATACCTTATACATACTGTATGCAATATTCCAAGCAGTATACTATACATATACAAACAGTACCTTATACATGTAAAATATTCTATTCAGTACCCTATATAGGTACAATATTCTAATCAGTACCCTATACATATATGATATTCCAATCAGTATCTTATATATATATACATATATATACAATCAGTGAAGGAAATAAGTATTTGATCCCCTGCTGATTTTGAATGTTTGCCCACTCACAAAGAAGTGATCAGTCTAAAAATCAAATAGTAGGTGTATTCTAACACTGAGAGACAGAATAGCACCAAAAAATTCAAAAGAAATGCCTGTATAAAAGATACCTGTCCACAGGAACAATCAAACAATCAGGTTCCAAACTCTCCACCATGGCAAAGACCAAAGAGCTGTCCAAGGATGTCAGGGACAAGATTGTAGACCTACACAAGGCTGGACTGGGCTACAAAACTATCACCATGATTGGTGCAATCATTCGCAAAGGGAAGAAACACAAAACAACTGTTAATCTCTCTAGGTCTGGTGCACCATGCAAGATCTCACTTCGTGGAGTGTCAATGATCATGATAACAGTGAGGAATCATCCCAGAACTACACGTGAGGATCTTGTCAATGATCTCCAGGCAGCTTGGACCACAGTCACCAAGAAAACAATTGGTAACACACTATGCCGACAAGGATTGAAATCCTGCAGTGCCCACAAGGTCCCCCTGCTCAAGAAAGCACACGTCCAGGCTCGTTTGCATCATTCAGATGTTCAGTGGCAAACTTCAGAGGAGGACTTGTTGAAAGTGTTGTGGTCATATGAGACCAAAATCAAGCTCTTTGGCATCAACTCAACTCGCCGTGTTTGGAGGAGGAGGAATGCTGCCTATGACCCCAAGAACACCATCCCAACTGTCAAACGTGGGAACAGGACAACTGCACCGCATCAAAGGGACGATGGACGGGGCAATGTACCATTAAATCTTGGATGAGAACCTTATTCCCTCAGCCAGGGCATTGAAAATGGGTCGTGGATGGGTGTTCCAGCATGACAATGACCCAAAACACACGGCCAAGGCAACAAAGGAGTGGCTCAAAAAGAACCACATTAAGGTCTTGGCATGGCCTAGCCAGTCTCCAGCCCTTAATCTGATTGAAAATCTGTGGAGGGAGCTGAAAGTTCGAGTTGCCAAACTTCAGCCACCAAACCTTAATAACTTGGAGAGGATCTGCCAAGAGGAGTGGGCCAGAATCCCTCCTGAGATGTGTGTAAACCTGGTAGCCAATTACAGGAAATGTCTGAGCTCTGTAATTGGCAACAAGGGATTTGCCACCAAGTATGAAGTCATGTTTTGTGAAGGGGATCAAATACTTATTTCCCTCATGAACATGGAAATCAGTGCATCATTTCTTTTGAATTTTTTGTTGCTATTTTGTCTCTCAGTGTTACAATACACCTACCATTCAATTTTTAAACTGATCATTTCTTTGTGAGTGGGCAAACATTCCAAATCAGCAGGGGATCAAATACTTATATATATATATATATATATAAATATATATATATATATACTATTACAAACAGTACCCTATACACACAGTATACAATATTCCAGTCGGTACCTATACATGTACGATATTCCATTCAGCACCCTTTACATGTTCAATATTACAATCAGTATCCTATACATGTAAAATATTCCAAGTAGTACTAGACATGTGCGGTTCGTTTTGTTCCAAATTGAAATTCAGGCGAAATTTTAGATATTCAGAAATTCGGATGTATCCAGATTTCTGAATGCAGCAGTAATGAATTTCAATGAATCTGAAATAAACATTAATGAAATAAGGAAATTCATTTGTTTCATTCGGATGTCGGCAAAAGGGGGACTTACTCAATATTAGATGAGTCGTCGTAATGTTATGAACAATCCATATAAATGGTAGAAATAAATGATGAGGTAAGTTCTTGACACGCTGCTATTCTCAGAACCTGCGCGCCCCTGACTACACTCATGCATTGCATCTCTGCCTCTCATTTTATACCCATCTCTCATAGTATTTTTTTTCGGAGGTGATAAACTTCAGAAAATTGCTATGTTCATAGAAAATTCTATAGAGTCTGACAGTGTTGGCAGATGAATTATTTTGACAATAGAATTATGATTGGACTCCACTATGTGCCTGCTATTCAGCACTTACTTTATATGGATATTGTTATTGCCAGTACATAAACTCTTTCAATGCAGACCAAGGTAGGCAGACAATGTAGCTGCACAGTGGATAACATTGTGTATCAGTACAGGGTAACAAACCATGTAATACACACTATTTGCACATTTCCCCACCCTACACTGGCTTATCAGACTGTCATATTTATGTATAAAATGTGGAAAAAGGCATTTCTTAGGTTCATTTAATTTTCTTTTGTTTTTTTTTTAATTTAGATATTTATTCATTTTCAAATATAGCAATACAAAAAAATCCAAAATGGAAATACAACATAACAAATTTCTTCTAAAACCACTTATTGCATATCATTTTTCTCCCCATAAGCCCCTTCCTTCAACCCACCCTCCGCCCCATCCCTCTTCAATGAACCCCTGACATCTATCTGATCGACTTATAACTCACATCCTCTGGATACAAAATTTATTTTTTCTTTTTTTTTCTTTTAAAAGGAAGAAAACAAGTTCCTATATATTTTCTTTTTTTTTATACTTAATTACAGAGTAACTTCTTTCACCTTTGCCTTAAACTCCTCCAATTTCTCCCATTTCATATAATATGCCTCCATCTTATCTTCCTGTATATAATATAGTTTCTCCAATCTAGCAATCTGGTCCACTCTATTCATCCAATCCTCTTCCCTCGGTGCCTCAACTTTGCGCCAAAACCTAGGTATCAAACTTTTTGCTGCATTTAGATAGCACCATATACCCAGATCTTTATATTTATTCACTGATATTTTTGTGATATGAAAAAGACAAGTTTCAGGGTCCAGTCCAATCTCAGTTCCGGTAATAATCCTAATTTGATTTATAACCTTTGTTATTTTTGAACATTCCCACCATATGTGGTACATCGTGCCTACCCCTCCACACCCTCGCCAACACCAAGGTTGTTTCTCCCCACTCATTTTGTGCTCTATCGTCGGTGTAACATACCACCTTATGAAACATTTGAAGTTCATTTCCACCTCACGCATGCAGACATTCTCATGTACCAGTCTGTATATTTTTCTTTGTGTGTGCTCCTCCCACTCCACCCCTAAATCCCTTTTCCATTTTTCTATGTACCTTAATTTTGACTTACTATCTAGATCAGTGAGAATTTTATATACTTTAGCAGTGCTGTGCTTTCCATCACCTCGAACTTCCAAATACTTCTCAAATAAATTCCAATCTTTTCTAATTCTAAGAGGCTTTGTCAATTTCCCCACAAATTGTTTCAATTGGTTAGACCTCCATATCTCTATCTTAGTGAAAATCCCTCCCTCTTCCCTTTTCAAATCCTCCAGTGTTCTTAAGTTTACCCCCTCCATTACATCTCTCAGCTGAGCATCTTCCTTCTTAATCCATTTACCTGTAATTTCCTCTTTACCTGGGGGAAAAAACTCTGAATTTCTTAATGGCATTAACAGTGAATTAAAATCCCAATTCCTCTGTTTGTGCATTCTATCCCACTCCTTTAATACAATCATAGTGTATGGACTTGTGCTCTCGGCTAATTCTCTAAACTGTGTTGACACCCAGACAATCCTACTCAAATCCTTTCCACTAAGTGTATTTTTTATTGTGACCCAATTTTTACTCTTTAAGTTGTGCATCCAATCAAAAATTCTTGCTAGCATAACTGCCCTGTAATATCTTCTGAAGTCCGGCATTCCCAACCCACCCTTTTCTTTATTTCTACTTAGCACTTCGTATGATACTCTAGGTTTTTTATTTTTCCATATATATCTTGTTACCATTTGCTTAATTGTCCTAAAATATACCTCTGGGAGTTTAATGGGAATCATCTGGAATTTATACAGGATCTTGGGGACAATTACCATTTTTATTAAATTAATACGACCTAACCAGGAAGGATTTCCTCCACCAATTTTCTTCAATTCCTCCCTAATCTCGTTTAACAATGGGATATAATTAGCTTTATAAAGGTTTTTCTGTGAAGAAGTAAGTTTCACTCCCAGGTATTTTATTTCTCTATCTTTCCATATAAAGGGAAATTCTCTCTGTATCTTTTCTTTTTCACTCCTTGGAAGATTTATATTTAATGTCTCTTTTTTACTCGGGTTAATTTTTAGGTTTGACAATTCACCATATTCCTTCAATGTTTTCATTAGGTTAGGAAGTGTTATCCTAGGGTTTCCAATATAGAACAATAAATCGTCCGCAATCTTTCCTACATGAATTCCCCTTATATCTATATTTTTCCTAATTGTTGATAACAGGGATTCCAAAGATAAAACAAACAACAGTGGGGACAGTGGGCAGCCCTGTCTGGTTCCGTTTGACATTGCAAAAGTCTCTGATCTCTCTCCATTTAATTTTGTTTTTGGACACATAATTTTCTGATTGAAAAGTGTAAAAGATCAGAAAGAATGAATGGCGCTACAATTAGGTAAATAGATTACCTTGAAAATTGTTATGCACTCATAATAGATAATTCTATTATACTTTACTACCCATGCTGAACTATCGGAATAAATTACTTTAGCTAGAATAAGAAAACATATCTTACTGAAGCCATCTGTTGATGAAAAAGCATCCATACTTGACTCTAAGGAAGGATTCTGGGGAATAAGTTCATTCTCTGCTGCATTAAGATTGCTTAATTCATTTGTAGGCGTTTCCTAGGATGAACAATGATAAATCAGTACATCACTATAACAGTTGGGTTTGATTAGCGCAAACATTTTAAGAGTTTTCCTTCAACAAAAAGAAAAGCAAACATGAAAAATCAACATTGTATTAAAAAAACAAAAACAAAAAACAAAAAAAAACACCTTTTTTTTCTGGAGCTGAAGCCGAGCTCCAGGTCCACAGCTAAATACACAGAAGATATACAGTAATTCCCCTACTTACGAACAAGTAAGTCCAATTTGTTTGTAAGTCCAACAAAGTAAGGTTTATAATACTTTTCACACAAATAATGCATAATAAACAACCACAAGAAATACTGTAAAGAAAGGATGTTTAATCTTACAGTACCTTGAAAGGTACATCTAAGGTACATACAGGGGCTGGCATGGAGTGACCAGACAAGACCGCTGCTTTTATGCTTGCATCCAGACATCCTAGGCTTGAAACCAACACTGTTCTACTGTACACTATTGTACTATACAGAAAAGTACTGCTTGTGGCAGAGGGTGCATGCAGATGACAATGTTCGCCACGTGAGCTACTTTCGTGATTTGGCATGTAAATGCATGTTCACATCTTTGAAAGTTCACAACTTGGAGGTTGCTCGTATCTTTGAAAGTTTGTAACTCGAATGCTCGTAAGTAGAGGACTTACTGTACAGAGAAAGAAGCTGCTTTGCCTACCAACAGATTTGCATTGCTATTTGTCCAGTTCTGATATTTATACTGCCCTGCCAGCAAGCACAGTGCTGTCTGGCTAGGCAGAAGATCTAATTTGTCTATGTGAGTAATGCCTATTACTCACATTCAGCCTTTGACTGAATGGAGAAGCAGTACACTGAGGAGCTCATCTCTCTGCCCCTCTGATCTTTCCTGCTATCAGCACGTTCCTTGTTAGCACAGGGGCACTACAGCATAAATGATTGGCTCATGTGCTGCTTTTCCCCCTCCTAGCCTGAGCTCTGCTGTACACTAGACTACAAGAGGCTAACACCAAGTAAAAATTCAGGTACTTACCACCAAGCTCCATAGTGTATTTTAAACTATTTGTAACCCTGCACCTTATAAAATTACCCATTCAGTGTAGAACAGAAATGAATGGTGAAACATTTGTATATAGATATAAAAAAAAATTCTAAACACCTTTTTACACCTTTTTTATATGTGATCACATGCCCTCTGTTCTCAGCTGCATAAGGAACTGAGGGAGGAGGAAGGAGAACCAGCAGTGCATTGATCTCTCCACTGAATGGCTGTGTAGTGGGGGTGTCAGTAGAAGTCTGATCATTGAAAGAGAGCAGGCTCAGTTCCCAGCATTTTCAGAGAACTGACCACGCTATGCTCTCATGCCTGGTGTAGTCAGTTTTTAATAGAAAAGCAGAGAGACTGGCAGGAACACCAGGGAATTCATACAAGGAAGCAATACAAGAAAAACAGGATACTTTTTCATACAAGTACATGGTACAGTAGGCACATATCGGGAATGTGAAATGTTGGGTTGACATATTCTTTACCTAAGTTTAATTCTAAAAATAAAAATTAGTCACAAGGAGCATTACTTACTATCAGTGTAATGTGTCCTTTGTGTCTCATGGTTTAGTAGAAATCTTCTTCCCCTAATGTTTCCCCCTCACCTGCCCCAATCTTCTGGTACAGTGGGGGTTAATACAATTGACAGAGTTGTGACAGGCATTCACCAAGAGTGCCCAACTATGCCCACTTATTCCGCCAAGCTCCTCCATTCATAGGATCTGTACTACAGCTTCTATGAGTAAAAAATGATCTATGAAAAGAAGGGGTGCACCTTTCAATCATCTGCCTGTCCTCCATTCATAGACTGCTTTTCATTCATAGAAGCTGTAGTACGATTTTTATGAATGAAGGAGCTGGGGGAAAGGGCAGACAGCCAGGCGCTCTTGAAACCTGTCACAGCTCCTTCACTTCCACTATACTGCCAGGATTGAGGGTGGGGGCATCAAAGAAGAATTTATTCATTCACTGAGAAAATGCAAAGCATGGTGCCCATGCCTAGTAGATGAGTTCCTGTGTTCACAATGCAGCAGTATTGCCACGTGGCATGGGTCCCAGAAGCTAGTGGAGGTCACTGAAGTAGCTGTGTCTACTACAGTTATTTCCAGCTCCTAGAGGGATCCTGCAGGTATGATATTGCATAGTTACATTGGTCCAAGCTGGACTACGTAAAAATGCCATACTTGGAATTCTTACAATATACAATCACAAGACATCTAGTACCTGAAACTTTGCTTCTGCTGTATCTGAATGTTTATTAAAGTAATTTTATAACATATTTATATAAACATTTATAGTAGTACTTCAAAAAATGGACAAATTGATAGTAAAAACTGTACTGACAGTATGGAGGTTATTTACTAAAGATGGAGAGAGAAAAATGTGGTGCAACCCTGCATAAAAAGCAATCAGCTTCCAGGTTGTATTGCCTAATCTTAATTGAACAAGTTGAAGTTAGAAGCTGATTGGCTACCATGCACAGCTGCACCAGTTTTAGACTCAGCTCACACTCTTGTAGGCCATGCGGGCCTGCATTTGCGCAGCAGCTCATTCAAATGAATGGGCTGCTGCAACGTTTTTCCCACAGAAAAAAAGGTGCATGAACCTTTTTAAAAATGTGGCTCCGGGGAAACTACATGGTCTTTTTGGCCATGCGGTTCCCACAGCTGCAAACGCCCTGCAGGCTGAGATGTGTGGGGGTGCCATTCAGAATGAATGTGTGGAGGTGCCATTCAGAATGAATGGCAGCCCTGTATGTCTCACAAGCAGTGGCGTCCCGAGGCAGGTGCGGGGAGTGCGCGCTGCACCGGGTGACACCTACCGCACGGGGTGACACCGGACCCGCTCTATGAAAGTAAGGTGCAAAGCAAGCCAACGATCCCCGCAGAATGGATCCGATCCATCCTGCGGGGATCGTTGACTTGCTTTACAACTTACCTTTTGTTGGAGCTGGTCCGGTGACACCCTGTATAGGTTGCACGCAGACGATCCCCACAGAATGGATCGGATCTGCGGATTGGGAAGCATAATGGACCGGACTCCGATCCATTATGCTCAATTCGCAGATCCGAACCATCCTGCTGATCTTCGGCATGCAACCTATATGGGGTGACACCGGACCAGCTCCACGAAAACGTAAGTTGTAAAGAAAACCGACGATCCCCGCATGACGGATTGGATCTGCTGATTGGGGAGAATAATGGATAACCGACCATTGGACTCCAATCCATTATGCTAAATCCGCAGATCTGATTCATTCTGTGGGGATCGTTGGAGGGGGTGTCACCAAGTGTTGTCACACCGGGTGACACCAACCCTAGGGACACCCCTGCTCACAAGAATGGTGCAATTTTGCTGTGGGTGGTTGCGAATGTGGGAACAGATGCGATTCCCACACCGGCAACCAGCTCGCAAGTGTGAACCTAGCCTTAGTAAATTTCCCCCTATATTATCTTCCAAAACATTTGTGTTCAGTCACTTTTGTCCAACACACACCCCTGCCAAACTGCACATCCAGGAACTTGGCTCCGTATTTTCTGGAACCAGGTGAACTTGCTAATTCATTTTCCAATCAGTTGAAAGATGCAACACTAAAGCAGGAAACAGGGTTTTTATCTACCCGGAGCACTGGTGTAAATCACAAGAATAGATGAAAGTAGAACTGGTGTAACTTATGTGAGACCCTAATTCATATTCTCCATGGTGGTTCACCTTTGATCATGTTTGTATTTTATGATACATGTTGTGGTATAATTAGCTTGGTGTTATTCTGTGCTCAATACTTATATGTTCACACATCTGATTGGACTCACATCAGCTAAAAAATTATACTGTGCTTCCTTTATGAAAACATCATTACCAATAACAATGTAATGTGAAAAAAATGGTAATAAAATATTTTCTCAGTGTTATTCGTAAATCAGAACCCAAAGGAAGAACGGACCTTCAGTAGTTATATTTAAATTATTTACATCATTTAAACACAAGTGCCATATTAAGCTTATCTTGCACTTCTAGAAGTAAAAGCAACGGTTAATGACACCTCTAAGATAAAATTAGAAGAAAAAAAAACAGTTCTTTTACATTTCTGTTCCCATATTTCTAATTTAAGTATCAGGTCAGTATGCTATGAGAATACCCTAGTTAGCATATCATCATGAAAATGCAGATAAAATCCATATGCCCAAGCTGCTTATATAACAGCTGTACACTGATGCGGAGATCAGAACAAGCTAACATATGGGACTTATATAAAGTACCTGTAAACCGCAAAACATAACTTTAACATATTGCAATTACTAGTCCTTAGATATCACGGCTGCATCCATTTCCTTTTTTGGGCCTTTTTATTTACACCTGGCAATTCTGAGAATAACACACTTCCTGTCCCTTGGTGGCAACACTTACTCCTCCACTTGGTCTATGGAGGAAGCTATGGCAGTCATGCTGGCTGGACTTGAAACATGTCTGTCTTTGTTCATTGTTTTTATTACATAGGGGGTGATTCAATTAGTTTTCACAGGGATGATAACATTGTTTTTGCTGCCAGTTCATCTCACAGGAAGTAAGAAGGACTGCATTTCTTGCAAGATCAACAAGTATCTCTCTCCATGGGATCCACACTATTTGGGCACATACAGACACTTTTGGATGTGTATTGTGGATTTCCAAGATGTTTAAATCCTTTCAGCATGGAGGTTTAACTACAGGATGCCCTCACTGTGCTTGTCTTTTATTTTTTGCGTGGAGATGGTGGCCCTTTTTGTTCTTTCCCCATTAGCATCTTGGGTCCACATGACTCCTTAACAGTTCCTTGTTGGATAGTCTGGTTTGCTTTGGCGCTCAGTAGTCTAAAGGGAGTGCCTGTTCTTTTAATGGTTCTGATCATGTTTATTCATTATTTATGTGGATTATGATATCTGGCCATGCTCCCAGAAGAAGATGTAGACTCTTTTGATCAAAACACGTTGAGGCTTCCACTTGATATGGCATGAGAATTAGGTTTGAACCTATGATCAACAATATTTTATAATGATTGATGTATATTGTATGGTTAATACAGTATATCATACTGGAACCACATATTCTAGGGTAATTCCATGTATAAATACAATTATATTCTTTTAAAGATGTTTAATGTTTGGTTGCTGCCTCAAAGTCCCAAGAGGTATTGGTAGTGCGCTTTGTTAGTAGTTTAGGGATGTGGCATCTCCATGCTCTTCTTTTTCTAGTTTTTTTGTGAAAGGTATTTTCTGTACTTGTTGATAATGTTTTTAGAATGAAAAGTGAAAACAAAAGCAGCCACCAGATCTAAGGACTGGTAAGCTACAATATGTTAAATTTTGGGCTTTAGTGACCTTGAAAACACAATCATTTAAATTACCTGGTCAAAAAGATAAACAGTTACATCATCAAAGAAGGACACCATCTTCCTCTTCCGATCAAAGTCATCATCCACTTCATCAGCTGATTTTGGCGATTTTAGCAGACTACGCAAATTACGCCCATCATCTGTCTCAGATACTACAATTGGGATCCCAGTCACCTCTCCTTCAAACTCGGAGCCTGTCCTCTGTGGCTCTTGAAGTCCAAACCCATCATCATCCTCATCCTCATCTTCCTTGAATTGTAAATCTCTTTTTTCAACATTATTATCCCAGAAAGTCTTTAGCCCAGGGGAGCTTTGGAATCCCTGAAGGTTCAGTGGTGGAAGAGACAGGGAAAGCCTGGCAACTTTTGCTGTGAGGATAAAAAATAACATTTTCTTTCAGTAAATCCAGTATTACTCAGGGCCAGACATAGTTCTTCCTACTCTCCAGGTTTATGCAGCAAATCTTTTGAAATATCTGAATGAAGGCAGGTGAAAGCCAGGATTGCATGAGAAAACCAGGATTGCCTGTTTCTCTCTTTTGAAAGGACAAGTCTAAAAGCACAAGAATACCCTAATTCGCTATGATTAGGCTATGACTGTGTGGCCTCAAGTACCCCTAACAGGAAACATTGTATGGTTTCTTGTTTTCTTTCATATTCTACAGACAATTGAATAATTGGGGATGCTTTACTAAAGGGAAATAGACTGCTTGCTTTGCAAGGGAATTGTCCCCATTGTTTAATGAATGTGGTGAAATTTCACTTTTCAAAGAATACCCAACCACATGCAAGGAAAATAAAATAATTGTGGTTGCACACAATTGGACGACAGAAGTCACCAGAACTTCACCACATTCACTAAGCTCTGCAGAAAATTCCCTTGCAAAGTGAACATACTATTTTCCTTAGTAAATCAACCACAGTATCACTGTCTTAATAATTAAATCCTCAAAATGACTATTTAGTAGAGTGTTTGTGTGGAGGTTGAGTGCTGATTCACACATGTGTGGTGCGGATTGAAGCTTAGGTTTCACAGCTAATTGGTACAGTAGTTGTTCAGCGGTTCAGGTCATGTTTACATCAGGTTCAAGACAGGATTAGATCAGGTTTAGGACAGGATTTTATCCTGTTTACAACTGATGACAGGTTCAGTTTAGAAACGGTTCCCATAGAAGTCAATAGCCTATAATCCGCACCTGAACTAGACCACACTGCTCAGAAATCTTACATGATTTTTTCTCAATCTTCACTGAAACCGCACTGCCAGTGCACTGGACATATGTGAACAGGCACCATAGGAAGAAATGTTATTTCCCATGTCATGTGGATTGGGTGCGTTTCAAAACGCATCCAATCTGCATATATGTGAACCGGTACTAAAAGGGTACTTGAGGACTGCAGTTGATAAAGGGCCTACAGTATGCATTTAGATAAGTCCCTTTGTACAGTAGAAACATAATTATCAGTTAAGGATTACACTCTGATAAATGTGGAAAGATTCAGTTTTGGTTGTTATAACGTCCCAGTCTAAGGCTAGTTTTAGCATCATATCCAATAAAATGATTTGCTTCACACCCAGTGGGATTGATTTACTAATAGAAGACTTAGCAAAGTGAATTTTGACATAGTTTAGTAAATGAGGTGAATCTGCATTGACTTTACCTATCCAAACACACGCAAATAAAAATCTTGTTTTTTACTTTTCCTTGCACATGATAATGTATTACTTGCAAAGTAAATGTTCGCCACATTCACTGAGCTAATTGAAAGTTCCCTTGCAAAGCAATAGTTCTTTTTATCCTTTAATAAATCTACCCCTGTGTTAATCCCAAACATATCAATAAAAATCAAACCTTTTAGTTTTCTTAACTACTACAGTATATGTTAGTCAGCAAGACACGCAAGCAACTAGGACAGCCATAAAGAAAGCCAACCAAAGGAACATAATAGGACTGCCATGCACATCTGAAGACAAAGGTTACAAAGCATTGTAGTAGTATGCAGTATAAAATACTTGGATGCAAAATGTATTTAAAGATTAAGCTCTGGAAATACAGCTAAATAACACCTAAGCATGCTGCTCAATTTGTGTCATATATGTTTAAAAATAAAACCTGTAAAGAAAACTTGAGGTGTTTCCTGTTCAGAAATAAATGGCATACCTTTAATAGCTTCACTCCCAGAAGCTGTAAATGATCCAAAATCTAGAAAGAGTGCTCTATGATCTGGCACTGACCAATCTTTTTCTCCGGTAGGATGGTCTCCTGGGTTCATCTCACTGTTGTCAAGGGTTTGTTCTAATGACAATGAAGCAGTGTCTTCGTTGGGTTCATGTTTACAATCTTCTTTTCCATCCATTAATTCATCTTCCAACTTGTGTGTTTCTGGTTCAATGTTTTCAGGTTCATCTTGATCCTCATTCAGCTTAACTGTAGAGGATTCTTCAGTGGAATCTGTTATGGCCAGAGTGAGATCACTTGTTGGAGACTTGTTTTCCCCAGGCTCAGTGAGTTCAGATGATTCTTTATACAAAAGTTCACTCTTTAATTTTTCTTCGATATATGGATTTGTTTTGGGCTCCATAGACCACAACTTTAAAACTGCTTGGTCTTTCAAAACACATGAATTTACAGTTCCTGACTCAAAGGTAGATAGAACATTCCTGGTCACATTTTCTCTCAGGGAGACAAGTAGCTGTTCTTTGCAGACCTGTACTACAAAGCCACTTTCTGATTTTTTTAGCATGTTTTCATTTGAATTTCTCTGATCTATAATGGGAAAATGGTCTTTATTTACTTCCTGTAAATTTACACAGGATTTTTCACAGACAATTTGACTTATATTGTCCTCTGGTACTGTGTTTGTTCCACCATTACAGTTCAAAATCTCTTCTTCACCTCCTTTAACATTACCTTCTAGCATGTCTATCTTATGATGATTTTGTTCTTTATTTTCAGCTTTGGAACATTCTTCAAATGTGTCCTCAACAGATTCTTTGTGTGGACTGGCATCTTCTATGCTTTTAACTTCATGAGTCTCATGACTCTGGTCTTCTTCTGCAGTTGATATAACAACAGATATTTCCTCTGTACACACCCCATTTGTATTACCACCTTCAAGCTTCTGACATGCAGCTCTGCCATGTTTATCTGTTTCATTATCATAATCAGAAAAGTAAGCAGAATCTCGGTAAGGTGTTGCAAGATTTAATGTTCTAAGAGAAGATTCTTCTTCCATAGGTGTAGCTTGTGGTTCAGAAAAATCTTCTGTCAAAGTCAAGTCACTTGTTGACTCTGATATAGGAGTCAAGGGTAGCTTCAAATCTTTAAGACCCATGTCTTCTTCCTTTTCCTCTTTAACATCTTTAATGATGAACTCTGGAGAAAATGTGTTTTCTGTATCATAGCCACTGTCTCCAAACTTTTGCCCAGGAGATGAAAAGTGAGATGAAGGACTACATACATCTGATGAGCTGGTGTTTGAAGGGATGTCCAAGGAATCAACAGAATCTAATGTTGCCCTAGAGTCCTGTGGTGTTTTCACTGAGTTTAGTGTGTTATGGTTCAATGGGAATTGTTTTAACACATCTGGAGCAATCTCAATTGTCTCCTCTTCTTCTATGCTTTCTGCAAGTGTGGAAAGAGGTGGGATTTCAATAGGGACAATTACACTGCAATTGGCCATTGAGTTGGAAATTCCTATGAAAGGGGAAGGGGGGTGGTTGGTAATACTCTTTTGTAGTGATTCATAAGTCTTTAATTGACTGCGGTTACGATAGTCCTGAATGTCATAGCTTTTCACAGCTGCTCCCATTAAAGGATCATAAAACTCTTGGTGTTCTGCAGCACAAAGACTGTCTCCAAAGGGTCCAGCATAGAGATCTCCATCACCAAAAGTTCGAGCAGGTATAGAACACTCAGATAGAGAACCTTGCTCAACTTTTAAAGAAGAATCATCATCTAAGCCATAATGATCCTGATGCATGGCAACATGTGTGGTCCAGTCAATTACCACATCTCCACGCAACATAGCACAAGAGCATCTCTGCAGACTGCCCATCACACCTCTACTACACAAGGGACAAGAGGGCATGTTGCGGTGACTGCTATTATCTGTACTACTGCTGCTGCTTTCTGTGCTCTGGTCTTCCATTAGTGAGGGCTCACAATCCCAAGGTGAAGCTCGATCATCCAAAAATTCTGCCAAAGACTCTGGGTCTCCAGCAAGGGTTTCCCCAGCACCCCTCTCTTCAAGAGTATCAGAATCCCAGCTCCTTCTATGATCTTCAATGTCTCTGTAAACATTCAGGATTGAATCAGAAGAAAAGACATCAGGCAAAGATGGCTCCATTAAGGAGGTCTCCTGTACCTGTCTTGACAAGTCTCTCTCAACTGAGCCGCGGAATGGGTTTACATAACGAGGCAGGTCTCTTCCTACAGTTATAAAGGGATTATTGTTACTAGGTGTCCATCTATCTATAAGTTTAGGAACTTCATGTAATATTAGATGAGCAGGAGGATCATCTGGACTAGTTCTGCCACTTTCAAGTGGGTCCCAGTCTGAAGAAAAAAGTGGTTCAATTGGGGAAGCTGGGCTCCCAAGGGACAAGCGCTGATGAAGTGTTCTTTGCTCCTGCATATCATACTTTCTCTCATAGATCGGACTTGGTGCACAGACAGTACAGTCCACACCACTTTCTCTGTCTGCATGTTCCTCCAAGCGAATGTAATATTCACTGCTTACTGATGGACTACGAGCACTGATAACTGGAACCACACTCGGAGTCTCCAAACTCTGACGTGAATGCTGATGGCTAGAGTCATAAAATGGATTAGCAGGCACAGTCAAACTCCCATTATTAGATGGATAGTCTTGGCATTGTGAGTTTGCCTTCCATCGTCCCAGTCTGGCTTTCTCCCACATATATTCAAAGTTAAGTCCACGGCTGCTTTCTGTTACAGTCAAGATGTCATCCATATCTGCATGAAATCCATCCCCACCATTAAAGTTATCTAGTAGTGGAAATGCAGAAATCTCATCTGAGTGACGCAAAGGGCCCACTGAAGATTTGCTTGGTTTAAGTGCATTCCACCGCCACTCAAAACTCTCCTCTGTCTGATTGGAGCATTCATTTAACAAGTATGTGAGCTGTAGATGAAGTTCTTCTACTGTAGGTCTTTGTTCAACAGATAGCCAACAGGACTGCATCACTTCATACCTAAAAAAATTACAGAAATATATATTAATATATAGGAGATTGTTTTACCAATGTAGAAAATATAAATCATATCATGTAGTATAGCAAGAGATATGGATTGCTCATTTCTTCATAACATGATAATTCTGTTAACGAGCATAAAATTGGGAGAATGATAGAAGGTTGTTGAAATAAACTTTGGTTGTTTTGTCCAGGGACAGACCCAGGGACATAATCAGTTGGAGAAACCTGCCATGCCCGATAACTTTGCCAATGCCCTGCTCTTACTTCTCTTGGTACAAATATTGTTTGGTTCATTACCACATATCCAGGTGAAATAGCACCCTTCACATGAATAAAGTACATCTAGAGACACTCTATCAATTTTAGCAAAGCTTGGTTAGCTTGTATTATAGTAATAGCGATGACACCAGTTTGCCACTGTATATGATCAGTTGGGGACTATAGACTGAGCACAGGAGATACATGCAAGCAATGAAACATGTTTAAAAAACAAACAGTAATAATTAACAGACAAATTATATTACAGCACCTTTGATAGGATAACCAAGTCCATAAAAAATGGTACATTGGCACAGGTCTGAATTTTGCACTGGGCCACGGCTCAATGCACAAAAGCCACTAAGGGTTGCACTTTTTAACTCAGGTCTTTTCACCATGCACTCCTGCTGGGCACTGTTTTTATTTATTTATAAGCTTATAATGGGCAGGATTTAAACTTTTCCTCCACTAGGTCAGCTATTTTCTGTCACTCTCTCCCCCTCTCCAAACACTCAAACTGCATACAGACCACAATTAATAAACCGAGACTTACAATACTGCAACAGCAGCAAGATCATACTTACAGTATATGAATTAAAATCAAATTATTGCAATTACAACCAGAAACATGCTCACAGCGCCAATATGTTTACTGTATACTGCCATAAATCAATTCTTTACTGACACCACTAGAAATATGGCCATAGAGGTACTATCAGTACCATGCTGACATCACAAAAAAAAAGTCAGCAGAAACACAATCAGTACCATATTGACACCACCAAATACATGTCCATAGAGATATAATCAGTACTGTACTGACACCACCAGTTACATGTCCATAGAGACACTGATTCAGTACCATCCCTGTCCACCAATCAAAAGACAAGAATACTATACAATCCATGTGATAGGAATTTGCAGTATAACATTCAGTTACAAATAAACTCCTCTTGACTTTAACAAAAACTTGACATTTACAGAATTCTACAAGTGTGTTCAGTATTATAACGTTTTCACTTCATCACAATTTGTAATCAGAATTGGTTTAAGTTTATTGGTCTAGAGATGATTTTACCAGTAATCTGAATGGGGTAGCTTAAGTCGAGGCTTGGCCAGTTTCATTTGCTGCTCCTTGATCACAAATGTCAGCACTTCCTCATCTGACAGGTGACGATATGGCTGACTTCCAAATTCGAAGAGTTCCCATACTGTAACTCCTAGAGACCTTTAACAGAGCATCAGACAATATAGTGAAGCAATATGGACAGGTTAGTCCCTCTCTAGAGTACATGTGAACATTCTGCTGAATTTGAACTTTTTAGTATGAAATAAATTAGAAAAAAATATCCATGCTAGCCTAAGTCATATATATTTGTCCATTTAAATCAATAATACTGTAACTGAGGCTGGCTTTTCACTTATGTGAGGCAATGAAATGTACATGTATCAGGGTAAGCTGGAAAAGTGTGTTAGGATTTCATTAAAAATTATAGAACTGCAACACACTGTGAATTGTGTATTACTGAGCATAAATTAGTGCATTTTGGAAAAGAGTACAAAGAAGGCCTGAGAGCCACATAGTTACAGTCAATCATAATATAGGAGTCTTCTTTTCAATTTGCATAGCATGGGTCCTTTAACAAGATTTCACCAACAAACTCCTGTACATTGTGACCTTCAAAGAGTCAGTTTCCCTGACAAAGCCACATGGTTGGTGGTGTAACGCGGAGGCGGATCCTAGTGACATCATTGCAGATTTACCTGCGAACCAGAAGTTTTGTGTAAAAACCAATCTGTTATGTTCAATACCATGTGAGTGTTATTCTGGAACACATTTTATTCTGAAATAAATGGTATTATGCTATGGTAGCTGTCCCCTTTTCTTCCTACATGTGGAGTGTAAGCTGAGAAGAGTTCTGTGTATAGTGTCATCTAAGGTGGTGCCTGTAATCAGCTCTTTGCTGCCATCTGAAGCACTTTTGGTGGAATTACTATGTTTGGTCGACCTATATTAATTTATAGGCAGGGACGGACTGACCATTTGGAAACTTGGGCACCGCCCGAGGGCCCGGGGTCAGTAGGGGGCCCCATGAGATGCCCCTGGTACCTTTTTCATAGGCTTTTTTGAGTTTGGGCAAGGACACAGGGGCCCTATGATCCCCTACTGCCCGGGGGCCCCATGAGTTGTCAGTCCGCCCCTGTTTAAAGGTCCACTGTATGAGGTGAGCGGCTATCCATATATTTAGGTGGAAGTGCACAAAGTCACGGTGGAGCACTGTCCCTGATAAGTTTCAGCTTTTTGGAGCACATCGTATAGAACAAACACTTTTCAAGCACTATTTAAATTTTGATTGAACTATCACAATTCTTATAAAGTATTTTGGTTATTATATGTATTATTATATGTATATGAGTTAAAGCACCACTTTTGTTACATATAAATTTGCATGTAGTTTGCAACAATCTGTGCTAACTTTCAGAGGGGCTCAGAGTCCCTAGCCCATAAGGGGCTTTTGGTACTTATCTGTAAAGACTGGGGATACAAGAGTGGGAAATGTGTGTTGCCTGGCTGTGTGAAGCTTAGGGGGATCTAGAAACACAGCGGCCCTCAAGAGGGTAGCGCTACACGCATATGTGATAGGTTTCATTTTCTTTTTTAAGGCTGAGTACATTCTCTGCTAGTACAGATGATCAAACAATGATTTAGGCTTTCCAGCTATCTTCAGTGAACTACAAAATCACTCCTCTTTAAGCAAACAAAATTAGGTGGAGGTGTTTGTAGAGCAACCTAGAGTGACAATTCTGCTTCTAGATATAAACAGTACAGTGACTGAGTGTTGTCACCCTAGGACAGGAAGTGTGTTGCTGGCTGGATCATCAGGTAAAAATAAAAGAAAAAAAAACCTGAAAAAAGAAAACTGGCTTTCATTGTCTCTTCAGGCAGACAACCTCAAATAGGATTTTGTGCATAGAGAGTAGTAGTCTACACACCAGATCAGGTTTCAAACTGACCACAACTGGCTTTAGATGTCATGCACACTGAGAATTTGCTCCCCTAAAAGCCTTTTCTCTTGGTGGGAAAAAAGCTGCTTAAAAAATGTGCCTAAAGCCATTTATGGATTTCATCGACCATATTACTAATAATATACACTGCTCAAAACAATTAAAGGAACACTTTGAAAACACATCAGATCTCAATGGGGAAAAATATCATGCTGGATATCTATACTGATATGGACTGGGTAAGGAGATAGGAACCTAAGGATGCCCCATCGTTTGATGGAAATGAAAATTATCAACCTACAGAGGACTGAATTCAAAGACACTCAAAAATCACAGTGAAAAAATGATGCAGCAGGCAAGTCCATTTTGCTGAAGTTTCATTGCAGCAACTCAGAATGGTATTCAGTATTGTGTATGGCCCCCACATGCTTGGATGCATGCTTGACAACATTGGGGGAAGCTCCTAATGAGATGTCAGATGGTGTCCTGGGATATTTCCTCCCAGATCTGGAGCAGGGCATCACTGAGCTCCTGGACAGTCTGAGGTGCAACCTGGCAGCGTCGGATGGACCGAAACATGATATTCCAGAGGTGTTCTATTGGATTTAGGTCAGGCAAGCATGGGAGCCATCCAATGGTATCAATTCCTTCATCTTCCAGGAACTGCCTGCATACTCTGGCCACATGAGGCCAGGCATTGTCGTGGCTCTGAGGAAGAGGCAAGTCCTCGAAACGCATCAGCCTATTGGATGTCTACACTCCCATTTGCGGACTGTTACTCAGCGTGGTGTTGACCCAGCTGTTCTTTTATGATGTGCCTTGACTTTATTCTCGTTTGTGAGTACAACACCTATTTTATTTCTTATTAAACATTTTTTATGGTAATGCACTAGGCCTGTGCGCCCTCTCTTTGTTCTTCCCTCAGGGTGAACCTGCTCTCATCTGTGAAAAGCACAGGGTGCCAGTGGCAGACCTGCCAATTCTGGTGTTCAATGGCAAATGCCAATCAAGCTCTATGGTCCCGGGCAGTGAGCACAGGGCCCACTAGATGACATCAGGTCCTCAGGCCCCCCCTCATGAAGTTTGTTTCTGATTATTTGGTCAGAGACATTCACACCAGTGGCCTGCTGGAGGTCATTTTGTAGGGCTCTGGCAGTTCTCATCCTGTCCCTCCTTGGACAAAGGAGCAGATACTGGTCCTGCTGATGGGTTAAGAACCTTCTACAGCCCTGTCCAGCTCTCCTAGAGTAACTGTCTGTCTCCCGGAATCTTCTCTATGCTCTTAAGACTGTGCTGGGAGACTCAGTAAACCTTCTGGCAATGGCATGTATTGATGCGCCATCTTGGAGGAGTTGGACTGCCCATGCAAGCTCTGTAGGGTCCAGGTATCGCTTCATTCTACCAGTAGTGACACTGACCCTAGCCAAATGCAAAACTAGTTAAAAACAGTCAGAAAAGATGAGTAGGGAAAAAAATGTCACTGGGCTCCACCTGTAAAACCATTCCTGTTTTGAGGGTCATCTCATTGTTGCCCATCTAGTGCACCTGTTGTTAATTTAATTAACAGCAAAGCAGCTGAAACTGATTAACAACCCCCTCTACTACTTAACC
Organism: Staurois parvus; assembly: GCF_062004578.1. Taxonomy (NCBI): domain Eukaryota; kingdom Metazoa; phylum Chordata; class Amphibia; order Anura; family Ranidae; genus Staurois; species Staurois parvus. The sequence goes on along the minus strand of NW_028318344.1, from coordinate 9,482,916 downwards.
GACCAGAACAATATCCTAGGAGTTTAATTGACTTGATGCTATACTCTGATTAAACAGTGTTCCTTTAATTTTTTGGAGCAGTGTATATAGGACCATTGGAATGAATGAGTGCTCAAGTGCTCTCAGTGTGTGTTTTTTCAGCCCTGTGTACATGAGGTGGTATTGAGTTTCCAGCAACAAGAACACTGACAAAATGTCTAGGATCAAATAACATAGTTAGCACTACCATAGAAAAAAAACATAAAATACTAAATAAATCTAGCCTGTCTGGCACTTGCTATATATTCAAGTCTCTCAGGTGCCATTCAGGTGTCTCCTTACTGCCTGATTTAACCCTGTAAATGCCACATCACCATGTGCAACTAAGTGCATTGCTTGCAGTTGTGTGGTGGCTGTGACAATGCCCCATAGACTTGCATGGGTCACAGTTGGCAGCGGTAATGGCCACCGAATACGAAATGCTTTTCCATTTCTGACCCATAGTACAGCTGTGGCACGTGTATGGCCTTGAGCAGCTGCATGCCTCTGTTCAGGCTAGTAGTTAAGGGGGCGGTAAAACTGTGCTCAATCATTTTGGTTGAACTCAGTAGATGTCTCTTTTATTGTCTATTAACTGTCTAAATTCTGATTGGTTAAAACTGTCCATTACAAATTGTTTAGGAAGAAAGCTACAGTATATCTGCAACAAATGCAACAGGTTCTACTGGAAACAATATATTTTCTCTTGCCTACAAAATACATAATAATGTGCCTGGTGTGAGTAAGCAAATATACATAAGAAGGCTGGAAGTCTTACTCTCCTGATACATTTAATCCATTAATATGTGAAATCTGCGGATCTGCATGTTAAAATAGGAATCAAGCTTATTTTTATACTGTCTGCAATTTCAGAAATCACGACAGTTCTAGGCCAGTGAAAATAATAAATATGCACGGTGTGATGTGTCATGTTGTAAATAATGCATTACAACAGTGTAGACTGCTTGTATAAAAATAAACAGATCAGCTGCCTCTGGAGAAACACAAAAAAAGCAAATCTAGTACAGGATAAAGGTGATGAACAAGACACTCACCAGACATTGCTTTCCTTGCTCTGGTCTACCACAACTAAGTTTCCATGAACTTCATCTAAAAGTTCTGGAGCAACCCAACGTAATGGGATCCAGAGTCGATCTGGAGTAATGTAGTAATCCTCCTGGATATAAAAAATAAAATAGTTATTTATGGATAGCCACCTTGAAGTTTACATGATATTATGGCCACTGTGGGGCCGGGTATAAAGGGGGGGGGGGGGGGAGCGGAATGCTCACTGTCAACTAGCAGCTTTCTCTGTTTTCCTGGTTCGGGAGCCCCTCTTATTGTGCATGTGCAAGTGGCATTACCTCCTACTGATCCATGTATTCATGTATAACTGAACCATGAACACACTGGGGTTTATTTACTAAAGCTGGAGAGTGTAAAATCAGGCTCACTTCTGTATAGAATCCAACCAGCTCTCGGGTTTTATTGCCAAAGCTTAATTGAACAAGCTGAGGTTAGAAGCTGATTGGTTTCTATGCAGACATAAGCCTGATTTTGCACTTTCCAGCTTTAGTAAATAAACCCCACTGCATATGAGTTAAATATGAAAACATTAGCAGAAATATTAGGGTTAAAGTGGTTGAAAACCCTCATATATACCCAGTGAACTGACTGGCCTCAAGTGATACACAGAGATGAAACACATCCTCTGACATAAGTAGTACCTATTTATCTGCAGCCATTTATTCTTTTTCTAAAACCACAAAGATCAAAGCAGGCAGGGGGATATGAAGTTTCACAGTGCAGATCTCAGGGAGGGGAGCTCCGAGCCCTGATTGGAGGGAAGATGCACACCCCCTTCATACAGTAGAGAAGAACATGCAGAACTGTGGCTATCCGTCACAGGCTGTGTTCTGGAGCTGTCCTCCCTTGTCAACATTTTTTCTCTCGGTGTCAGGAAAAGCTGTCAGAAGTGACTCATGCAGATAACAGAGGAATGAGGCAGCAAAGAGAAATCCCACTCAGGATCTGCCCCATTGCTACGGTAGCTGAGTAATTGCCCCTGTTGCCATGGAAATGTTCAATGTTCTGCTGTCATCACTCCCTTGCATGCCCCCCTTCCAATGATCAGCTTATACTCTCTCTTTCTATGTCTTCTTGGTCCACAAGTACAGGCATACCTTGGTTTATGAATTTAATGTGTTTTCTGGGACGTTTCGTATTGCGAAGAATTCGTAAACCGAAACGCAGTTTCCCATAGGAATGCATTGAAAACCAATGAATCCGTTCCGGAGGTCAGCAAAAAGTTTAAAAAAAAAAGTATTTTATCTGTTCAAAACTCTTTATAAAGTGCACTTTAACGGCATAAATACTGTACAGGGACATGATTAAAAATTTCCAGAATGGCTCCAAAACTGCTCCAACACCTCCACACTCGACGCCATGTGCTATCCACAGACTCCAGCATGCACGGGGCCGGCGCTATAAACATTCCAGGCGCAATTCCTGGAGAAACTTGCTTCGTATTGCGAAAAAAAATTGTAAATGCATTGAAAACCAATTAATCTGTTCTGGAGGTCAGAAAAAAGTTATAAAAAGTCTTATCTGTTCAAAACTCTTTATAAAATGCACTTTAAAGGCATGGGCCCGGCACTATAAACCTCCCAGGCGCAATGCATCCTGGGGAAACTTGCTTCATATTGTGAAAAAAATTGGTAAACCGAAGCATTATTTTCAATGAACTTTCATTTGTAAACCGAAAATTACGTTAACGGAGGTGTTCGAAAACCGAGGTACACCTGTAGTTGCATTTCTCATTCCACTATCTCTATCTCCCTCCTGGTCCATGATCACCTGTCACTCTATCTTCTCTTTTTCCTCACCCCCTAACTTTCCACAGTCAACTCCCACTCTGCTTGTTTCCCCTAAAAATCCTGAACCCCCTCACTACCACCGATATCACCTTCCACTCTATCATCCCCCCAAATCTGCTTTAAGCGAGATGGCACACGTAACCAAATATGTCTTCAGTTAAAATATTGACTGATTAGGCAGTAATGCTCAGTAGGTTATGAATCAATTGGGCCAAAAACATTAGCCTAATTTACCGATTCAGGAAAATGAGTGTGTTTGCTAATTCATTAAAATTTTGTTAGCTATACATAAAAAAGAAAAAAGAATAAAAAAATCAATTTATATAGTCAGTCCATTTAAAATGCACATTTCAGTGTTTGTTGGATGCTAGAGTATTTAGCTCTGGTGTTAAAATCTCCACACTAAGGCTAGACTCACAGGGGTTTATTTACTAAAGCTGGAGAGTCCAAAATCAGACTCCCTTCTGCATAGAAACCAATCAGCTTCTAACCTCAGCTTGTTCAATGAAGCTTTGGCAATGAAACCTGGAAGCTGATTGGTTTCTATGCAGAAGGGAGTCTGATTTTGGACTCTCCAGCTTTAGTAAATAAACCCCACACTGTCACAGGAGGCTGCGGGTGCGGGAATTACAGCTGTTCCCGCAACCACTCGCAGCCAAAATGCGCTGCTCTAAAGATGCACAGGGCTGCCACTCAATCTTAATGGCACCCCCACGCATCTAAAACTGCAGTGTGTGCGGGAAACCCATATGGAATAAAAATATATGAAGAATATATTTAAAAAATGTATTTTTTTTAAATATATTTTTTAAAAATATATTCAGATTTTTTTGTAACATATAAAAAAGTCTTTTTAACATATATTTTTACAAATACGGTATTTGTAAATGCATTCCAAAAATTTAGATTTGTATTTTCAAAGAGATAGAGTATAGTTGAAATGTATTTTTAAAAATATTTTTCATATATTTTGTAATAAAAACGCATGGCAACATGCAAAAAAAAAAAAAAAAATTATATATATATATATATATATATATATTTTTAATATATTGAATATGGCCAAAATTTAAGCATTTCAAATATACGGCAATATATTTGGGAAGAATATTTTTAAAATATATTTCAAATATATTTTTCTTCCATGTGGGAAAGCAGGTAGATCGCATGATACAGAAGTACCATGCGATTTCCTGGTGGCTGTGGTTTCAAAATGCTGCAAGAACCTTTTCCTGTGTGAAACGCAGGCACAGCAGCCAATTCAAATGAATCAGCTGCCATACCCATGCAAACGCGGGCCGCAAACCCGCAACTGTGCCTTAGGTTTTTAGGCGTACACACCTGCCACTGCCATTACAATTGCATCCTACTCTTCTTTTCAAACTTTTTATTTAATATATGCTATGGAACAGGGTGAGTGAGTACAGTCTGTAGTAGATGGGAACAAGGAATAGAACCAAAATTATGGCTGGGAGACGTCATCTCTGGAGCTCCCCGGGAGATATAAGATTCTAAACCATGACTTAAAGTGTACATAAACCCCAAACCAAAAATGTAACACATTGCAGCTTACTAGTTCTTGGTGTGGTGGCTCCATTTGTTCTCTTTTTTTTCAATCTTCTTTTTTTGGTAATCGTGCAAATAACACAACTCCTATTCCTGGGTGGCTACATCAGTCCTCCATTGTATCTATGGGAGCCATGGTTGGTCATCCTATGTTGCTCTCTTGAAATGGACTACAAATATGTTTGCACCTCTTCATCTCCATTACATGGAGGGAAGGGCAATTGGTAGTGTACACCAGAGAGCTAGGAAGGAAGATATTCTTCAGTGCAGCTCCCAGGAAGTGGGGTTTATTTACTAAAGCTGCAGAGTGCAAAATCAGGCTCACTTCTGCAAAGAAACCAATCAGCTTCAGCTTGTTTAATTAAGCTTTGGCTGTAACCTGGAATCTGATTGGTTTCTATTCAGAAGTGAGCCTGATTTTGCACTATCCAGCTTTGGTCAATAAACCCCTGTATTTCTGGCAAGATCAACGGGTATTTTTGGTATTTGCTGAAAATGTTCTTAGCTTAAAAAAAGAAATATAATGCAAACACCTCATCTAAGGATTGTAAACTGCAATAGATTACATTTTTGTTCTTGAATTAAGTTGTTCTTTAACACATCAAATACCTATGATTGAAATGTCACTTTGGGGAAGACTGATATAAAGAACCATACATGATTTGGGCTAATATTAATAAAATCCCTATTTCTATGTATGGTTTGTAATCTGTGTACACAGCGGATGTATTTTCACCCATCCACTGAAAACAATGTACCGTTTGTGGTAATAAACAGCAACATTTATTGGTATATTTTGGAAAATGGATCTATTTACTCAATGTAATAATAGGATTTAGTTTAGATTTATTTTCTATCAATTTATGTTAAGTATGATGGTAAATGATAGTTCCATTTCAAAGTTTTCTAATAGCACATTCTAGGTCTATGTAATGATAGTTCACAGTAGGGTTGGTGACAAACTGTGGTGGACATTGTAAAAAGGGCATTATCATTCACATAGGTAGGAAAAGCCAACATGCTTATATCACTTCTCAAATTCTAGTCTGTTATTAAGTGGAGTGCTGTGTGCATGTTTGCTACCAACATTGCCAATGGAGCAGCCATTAGTCTTGGACCCCCTACCAATGACAGATTGATGGAGGGAAGGGAAGTAAAAATGAACAAACAACTCTACTGAAATAAACACACAGCCTTCTTTCCATCTTGGTTTATTCTAAAGCATTTCAGGCTGCTCATACCTTGTAATTATTGTGAGAAATGCCATAGTCTCCAATTCGGACAGTCAGATCAGAGGTAAGAAGGCAGTTTCTTAGGGCAAGATCACTGCAAATACAACAAAAAGAAAATTCTGTAAGGAAGACAATTATCTGCACCTGCAGACAAAAATAGACTGTGTCTGCTAAAACAGAAAAAATCTGAACAAATTACTCCCATAAAGGGAGAACATTACAGTGCAAGCAGCTTTCTACTTTGCAGCGCTCAAGCCACAAATATCACAGACATCTTATACCTGCAGTTGATCACCATACACAGGTCTGTTTTTTTGAGGGTACAGCCAATCAAATGGGTTTTATTTTCCTGCCAGTTGTCATTGTCCCTTTAAGATACTTCTCAATGGGGGTATCAAATGAATACATACATATATATGCTTTTTTCTGATAAGGACCTTTATGTTTCAGTAAGGAATGTAATTCTGCATGTCTCTGGCTAGCTTTAGATATCATATCAACAATGCAAGAGGGGCATTGTGTATTCAACAGACCCCTAGTTATGTAGATGAGAAAGGTGCATCATTTTGTGAAGATTTCCCATCTAACTTTGTACATTTTAACTCAATTCTACCCACAAACCTATTAATCACTATGGTATTAATATGAAGAGATATATTTATAATGTCAGTACAGACTATTGTAGTGTCCTTCTGTAACCTTTAAAGTATATGTAAATCCCATCATTAAAGTTTCCTTATTTGTTGCCTTTTGGAGAGCAAGCAGATAGAGTGAAATGCTTCCAGTGGTTTAATATACCATTGGAAGCACTTTGCACTATTTGCTTAATAAGTGCAGAAATTCAGGGCTGTCTTGTGTCCCCTGCATACTTCCTGTGTTTTCTCAAAAAGTCTCCTTATTTTGTACTACAGAATTGGTAGCCTTTATGCTCTACAGATCTGAAAATGGGAGTAGCTGAGTAGCATATCAAAGGACAAGGGGTAGGGCTGACAACACTTAGTCCTCGAAAATGCTGTGTGTTGACTGCCCACAACAGGGCTTAAGATCTGAGTGTGTTATTGGCTGGTCAAGTAGTATTTTACTGTACTTGCAGGTCCTTTAAAGGGATAAAATGGAGGATATATGTGTGTGTTGTAGAGACAACCTGCATAACTGCTGGTGTGCACTAGGAACAAACAGTGCTGATGTGCCAATACTGAAGGAGTGAGCTATATAACAGTGCCTGCTACAATTTAGGTGGTGGAAGAACATTTGACCTGTCTATGAAATCTGTGTACATTAAAAGTACATAGAAACCAATTGGAGTCAAACTTACAGTAATAAGAGAGTTGGAATTAGTTGCTAAGGACAGCATGGAGATATTTTTTAGGCATTTTCTATAAGTGAAGCACATTAGAGTTTTATTTGTTGAGGTTTTTGTGACTACGGCTACATGGAAGATTTAGGAAGAGTGATAAACTGCCCTATTTTCTGAAACATTGCTTATAGGACTATCTGGACATACATTATATTGCCAAAAGTGTTGGGATGCCTGCCTTTACACGCACATAAACTTTAATGGCATCCCAGTCTTAGTCTGTAGGATTTAAAATTGAGTTGGCCCACCCTTTGCAGCTATAACAGCTTCAACTCTTCTGGGAAGGCTGTCCACAAGGTTTAGGAGTGTGTCTATGGGAATGTTTGACCATTCTTCCAGAAGCACATTTGGGAGGCAGGCACTGATGTGGGCGAGAAGGCCTGGCTCACAGTCTCCGCTCTAATTCATCCCAAAGGTGTTCTTTCAGGTTGAGGTCAGGACCAGGACTGTGCAGGCCAGTCAAGTTCCTCCACCCCAAACTTACTCATCTATGTCTTTATGAACCTTGCTTTGTGCACTGGGGCACAGTCATGTTGGAACCCAAACTGTTTCCACAAAGCTGGGAGCATGAAATTGTCCAACATGTCTTGGTATGCTGACGCCTTAAGAGTTCCCTTCACTGGAACTAGGGAGTCAAGCCAAAACCATGAATAACAATCCCACATCATAATACCCCCCAAACCAAACTTTACACTTGGCACAATGCAGTCAGGCAAGTACTGTTCTCCTGGCAATCCGCCAAATCCAGACATGTCTAGACAGAGAAGCATGATTCGTCACTCCAGAGAACATGTCTCCACTGCTCTAGAGTCCAGTGGTGGCGTGCTTTACACCACTGCACCCAACGCTTTGCATTGCACTTGGTGATGTAAGGATTGGATGCAGCTGCTCAGCCATGGAAACACATTCCATGAAGCGCTCTACGCACTTGTTGTGCTAATCTGAAGGCCGCATGAAGTTTGGAGGTCTTTAGCTATTGACTCTGTAGGCAATTGGCAACTTCTGTGCAGTGTGTGCTTCAGCATGCGCTGACCCTGCTCTGTCATATTACATTGCTTACCACTTCGTGGGCGAGTTGCTGTTATTCCCAAATGCTTCCACTTTGTTATTATACCACTAACAGTTGACCCTGGAATATTTAGTAGCAAGGAAATGTCACGGATGGACTTATTGCACAGGTGGCAACCTATCACGGTACCACACTTGAATTCACCGAGCTCCTGAGAGCAACCCATTCTTTCACAAATGTTTGTAGAAGCAGTCTGCATGCCTAGGTGCTTGATTTTATACACGTGTGGACATGGAGGTGATTGGAAGACCTGAATCCAATGATTTGGAGGGTGTCCCAATACTTTTGTCAATATAGTGTAACAGTTGCCTTGGAATCTAAGGTTTACAAAAATTGATGTACAGAGTTTGTTCACTTTCCAGTGTCCACACAACCTCCAGAGATATTTCTGAATGAGAACTACCTACACTCCCACATCCACATCCCCACCAGTGTCCATATCCTGCCCACAGACAATCCTTGCTAATCAGTGTCCACATCCCCAGCAGTGTCCATGTCCTAGCCACAGACATAGTTCACTAACTAGTGTCAATATCCCCATCGATGTCCATTTCCTTCCCACAGACATGTTTACTAAGCAGTTTCAATATCCCCAGCAACTAGCTAATATTACAGATTATAATCTGCCACACCCATTGTGACACTGACTATTGTCACCGTTTATAATATATCACAAGGTTTTACAGAGACTGTCACTGTGCAAACCTTGACATGTACATTTTAAAGATCATGAAAAAGATAAAGAGCCACCCAGTTAGATTTTTTTTGTACCAATTACTGACTCTCTTGAACATTTTAATGAGCTGTAAGGATGTGTTATAAGAACATTCCACATGCCGTAACTCCTGGATGAATGTTTTATAATCTCCTGATTTCTGCTGTTTAATTTCAGTAATATTCCATTTCACGTGGGTCAGTGATTTCCTGCCCCTATTCTCTTCTCCATCCATTTTTGCTACAATAATCATCTCATGAAACACAATTAGTCCATAAAGCATATCTATAGAAAAAGTTTATCTTTAAAGAAAATGCTAAAGCATTGAATGATGTGTGTGTTGTATAGAAAAAAAATAAGGCAGTGGTGTACCTGTGGATATAATTATTTTTATGAAGGTGCATGAGTCCAAGTGTAATTTCATATGCCATTCTCTGTAAGGTTGTAAGGTCACAGGTCAAAAGGTCTGGTGTCATTCCATCTGCCTTCCGCTGGGCTCTCAGATAACGTTTCAGGTCCCCCTAAAGTGAGAAAAAGAAGAACATTGAATTGTGGTAGGTTGAGCATGCGGAGAAGCAAGGAACAAAATTAGCAATGCAATTCCTTATCTGTAGACTTTTGGAGTGGATCATATCTCTACAACTGCCATTTTGTCTTATACACCCTCAAGTTATAATAGAAATATATGCCAAAGCGCAGGAAAGCTGCAGGTACACTTTGCTGCACCCACAGTGCGGGTAAACCACAGTGCATCACTGTGAAAACAGCCTTATAGGGTGCACAGGAAAGTAAGAGCTTGTTTACATTTTCGATTTGTGGGCGGTAAAACCACATAGTTGAGATGTATTTTTACTACACCCCCAACCACAGTGGTGACCCCACCCCATGCCCCATGAACCCACTGCCGCCAACACCCTATTAGAGGCAAGAAGTTATCATCCGCGTTCACTGATTTCAGGGATTCCAGTGGGACAGTTTTTGAGATGCCGGAGAAATTGTTCAAATATCAATGACTTTAGGATGGAGGCCCAGGACCTCTATAGAAGATTTAGGGAAAGAGGATATTCCCATTCCCAAATTAGAAATGCTCGGAGACGGGCATATCAAACTGATCGCGAGGATTTATTATCCTCTAAAAAGGATGTGAAGGCCAAGTTGAGTGATCAACCTGTTAGAATGATAACCCAATTTGGAGCCCAATGGCAAGATGTAAAATTGATATTAGAAAAACATTGGAAGATTTTGACTCAATGCCCCAGACTGAGTAAGATTGTAGGCGAACGCCCCCAGATGGTAGCGAGAAGAGCACCAAATCTTGGTGATCTTCTCATTCACTCAGATTATCAACCATTAAAACAAACAACATGGTTAAAATCACGTACTAAAGGGATGTTTAAATGTGGAAAATGTCAAATTTGCAAATATGTGGATCGTACGGATTCCTTTCATGATTCAGGAAATAATACTCATTATAAAATTCAGAGTCTCATAAATTGCTCTACAGTAAGAGTATTATACATCTTAACCTGTCCTTGTAAAAAGATGTATGTAGGTAAGACCAAAAGACAACTTAAAGTACGAATAGGTGAACATCTTAGAGATATTAGATCTAATGAACCTGATAGTAATCTGGCCCAACATTACGTTAAATATCATGGAGGTAAACTGGATGGTACGAAAGTGAAAGGTTTCTATGCACTGCACTTTCCACAGAGGAGAGGTGATTTTGACAGAGAACTGCTTAAAAAAGAAAAATATTGGATATATAAACTTGATACATTGCACCCTAAGGGGTTAAATGTGGAATGTGATCTCCAAGTATTTTTGGAAAAATAGCTAGAGCCATGTACTTTATTATTGCCATGTGGTGGTTAATTTGTGGGATTTTTGCTTTCACTAATATGTCACTTAAATCCTTAAAAAGTATGTATGTATATGGAAACAACTAAAACAATATGGAAGATCTCAAGTTATGAGTTTAAATATAGCTCCAAACCATATGTATCAGGACGGTATTTTGAGCTAACTTCTTTCTTTGTACCTTTTTTCTTTAATAATAATTATACCATAGGATGGATATTTAAAAATTGGGGTATTTCTGTTGAAGTGACCCTTAATGAGAATTTTCAGGTTATATTGCCATCTTGTGGTATATTATGGTAATTCAGAGGGGTTTCTCTGATAATTTGATTCAGTGGATAGACTTGTTGATTCTCTGATTAATATCGCCACCTTCTGGTTAGAGTGTGATGGGTGCTTTAGTTGACGAATATATTTAATTCATGATTTTTTGATCAATATGTGTATCGTCAAAATTGCTAAAGTCTCTCCCCTCTCTGTTGTCTCCGGATATCTGTTTTTTAATTTTATTCAATAATGACCAGCAGCTGTGCTAAGTATTTAGCCCTTTCTTTCTTCCATTAGGAATAACTGCAGGTTGGCTTTTTGCATAAATGGGTGGGTCTTTACCCACTATAAATAGGAAATTGAAATGTGGTTGTTTCATTGGTCCTGACGAAGCTGAGTGAGATACGCCCATCGGCGAAACGCGTTGACGTCATACGTCAGATACGTCACTTCCGGTCATGCGCACTAGGTGGAACGCACGCTGACCCATAAGGAGGAAGCCATCTTTACAAGCCATGAGGCAAGCCTAAGCAGCACAAGCGCCGAGAAGGGGCTGGAACCCGCGGTATATCGGCGGATGTCAGCGGTGGTTCCTTGGCCGCCTTGGCCCTGTATGGCAGTACCTATGAAGGATTTCTCTTTCATTCCCGTTATCCATAGCACAGGTGGTGAGTGGATTGTTGCAGGACATTAGATATATGGTCCTCTGTGATCTATATGACCTATATATCTTCTATAGAGTGTGAGCTCTGTCAGTGACTTCCCACATATTGTTTGTTTCACTACAGGATGGGGACATCATGGTGCTTTGTATAGGAAACAAGATATACCATATATATTTCAACAGGCAGAAGAGTCTTTGGGATGTGTCTTGTTTTTTCCTACAAAAAGTAGTGTATAGTCCACATGTAGTGGTGAAGAAACCATTTCAAGCAGAGTGCTGCTGTGTGCATCTTTTCTTCCATCCTGGAAATAAATGGGGCATATTCCCATCCAAGAGCTCTAGGAAACAGCTATCTATATTACAGATGAATGGGCCCCAACCACTTGTGCCGGCACAGGAATGTATTGTACAATATATTTGACATTTATGTCTTCCTTCATACAGGCCTGAGGCCTGCTACTCTCCTTTTTGACGCATATTGTGCTTGCTCCATTGCATACATGTGAGATATATATTTACAGCATAATTTTTTGGATTTTTTTATAGGGATTTGCCATTATGGTTACTGTTTAATCCCTTTTATCCTCTATTATGGTATGCCCATGGCATAATTTTTGGATACACCTCCCTAGGGAAGTGTTCACCTGTGTGTTTGTGTTGCAGGGACACTAGACTCATGTAGCCATTTTCCCTGCTACACATACATTTAGACCGGTTTTTGTGTCATTTTAAATGGTTTTAGGTCTGTGTGTATTGTCTCATACTGAGGTGATGGTAAACCAGGGCAAATGCCCATATGTCATATTCATTTGTGTGTAATAAAGCATAATTTTTGGAAATTATTCCCTTAGTGTCACGTTCTGTTCATTATGTAGCCGCTTTTCTGTGAATCTCTTTTCACAACCCTCCTTTTTTGTGGGCCGTGTGGCCTCCCAGTCACATTCTGTTTTACACTTGGATAGGAGGAGCAGCAGGGGCGACATATACTAAAAAAACAATCCTCTCTATTTTCCTCCTGCAACCGCTGAAACCGACTTCTCCTCCTCTCCTTCCTGCCGGCATTCAGACACAGTCTGCTAGACAGTATAATCACTATGCCAAGGTAACTTAAAACAGAGTTCTGCACTACTAGACTGGAATTAACTCATAAATCACTAAGTCAGCAATAACCAGTGCATTAAAGCATTAATATGCATAAAAATAATACTATAACTACTCTAGAGTGCACTCAAGAAGAATGGCTAGGATATGGTGCATTGTCCCCTATGAGCTACCTCTTAGCATAAGCAATAGGTAAAGGTATAACAGTTATAAGGGGACTCTAGTCCTAACTTTTCAGCCAGCTAGTTTTGGGGCACAGTTGTACCATTGGTGCACATGAGAATAGTTCCAGTCAAGCCTGCAGACAGCAATAAGGCTACTAGGTGGCCATATGGTCATTTCCTAAAAGACTAAGTCTCTCTAACAGCGGAACGTAATCCCCGAAGCAGCAGCTCACCAGTCCCAGAGATACTGCAGCACACAATCCGGTCACACAGAGCAATTAGTCCACTGTCTGCTCTGCACCAAGGTGGCACTGTCTGTTGGCACCCACAAACTCAGCAATCCAGCTTAGGTCACAGATATGCAGCAGTGGTGGTGCACACAGGACAGTGATGTGCACTCTCCAGTCTTGGGAAAATGCAGCTCTTTCACCTCCTCCTGGTCTTTTTTTTTTTTTGGGGAATGTAATTCAAAAAGCTCTTGATTACATAGTAGAGTCTCTCTCCTTTGGACTACAGCTCCAACAGTGCAGTGCTGCCTGACTCCATCTATTCAACTCTTCCTGCTCAGCAGCTCCCACCTCTTGGTGAAATAGCTGGTAACCAGTTCAGCACCACAGGGCAACAGCTACATAGAGCAGCTGCAGCCAGTCTCTCTTTCACTCTTATTCTTAGCCAAGCACCTGGCTACACTTCTCATCATTCTTTCATCCTAGCAGTTAAATCTTCCCGTTGATATACAGATTAATATCAGTTAATAATGCTGAAAGTGTTTCTGATTGGCTTATCTGCTGATTGCTTTGATGTCAGATGAAATAAAATAATCAAATGCATCCTCTGGCATGGCAATTAACCAAACAGATTTCTTTGAAGAAAAATTCCCTACATCTGTTTCCATTGTGTACAGTCAGACAATGCTTTATAACCCTGACAACAAAGTTATCACAGGCCCAGCCAGTCAGGAAGTTCATCACAGCAAAGACCTTGTTAGCATATGACTAAGATGTTTTTACACATAAGCTACTTGACACTATTTGCAGCATATATTTATATATAAACCCTAAATATGCACTGCTGAAAAAAATAAAGGAACAGTTTGAAAACACATCAGATCTCATTGGGGAAAAATATGCTGGATATTTATACTGATATGGACTGGGTAATGTGTTAGGAATGTAAGGATGCCCCATCGTTTGATGGAAATGAAAATGATCAACCTACAGAGGACTGAATTCAAAGATACCCTAAAAATCAAAGTGAAAAAGCGATGCAGCAGGCTAGTCCATTTTGCTGAAATATCATTGCAGCAACTCAAAATGGTACTCAGTAGTGTGTATGTTCCCCACGTGCTTGTATGCATGCCTGACAATGTCGGGGCATGCTCCTAATGAGCCGACATATGGTGTCCTGGGGTATTTCCTCCCAGATCTTGATCAGAGCATCATTGAGCTCCTGAACAGTCTGAGATGCAATCTGGTGGCATTGGAAGGACTGAAACATGATATCCCAGAGGTGTTCTATTAGATTTAGGTCAGGCGAGCATGGGGGCCATTCAATGGTATCAATTCATTCATCCTCCAGGAACTGACTGCATACTCTCGCCGAGCATTGTCGTGCACCTGGATGAACCCAAGACCCACTGCACCAGCATAGGGTCTGACAATGGGTCCAAGGATTTCATCCCGATACCTATTGGCAGTCAGGGTGCCATTTTTTAGCATGCAGAGGTCTGTGCGTCCCTCCATGGATATGCCTCCCCAGACCATCAATGACCCACCACCAAAACGGTCATGCTGAACAACAGGCAACATAATGTTCTCCACAGCTTCTCCAGACCTTTTCATGTCTGTCACATGTGATCAGGGTAGAGGATGTCGGGCTCTCAGGCCACCCTCATGAAATCTGTTTGGTCAGAGATATTCAAACCAGTGGCCTGCTGAAGGTCATTTTGTAGGGCTCTGGCAGAGTTCATTCTGTTCACAAAGGAGCAGATACCAGTCCTGCTGATGAGTTAAGCGCCTTCTATGGCCCTGTCCATCTCTCCTAGAGTAACTGACTGTCTCCTGAAATCTCCTCCATGCTCTTGAGACTGTGCTGGGAGACACAGCAAACCTTCTGGCAATGGCACGTATTGATGTGCCATCCTGGCGGAGTTGGACTACCTGTGCAACCTCTGTAGTGTCCAGGTCTGTCACATCTGTCACATGTGCTCAGGGTGAACCTGCTCTCATCTGTGAAAAGCACAGGGTGCCAGTGGAGGACCTGCCAATTCTGGTTTTCAATGGCAAATGCCAATCAAGCTCTATGGTCCTGGGCAGTGAGCATACTAGAGGACATCGGGCCCCTTTAGGACAACCTCACGAAGTTTGTTTCTGATTATTTGGTCAGAGACATCCAAACCAGTGGCCTGCTTGAGGTCATTTTGTAGGGCTCTGGCAGTGCTTATCCTGTTCCTCCTTGCACAAAGGAGTAGATACCGGTCCTGCTGATGGGTTAAGGACCTTCTACGGCCCTGTCCAGCTCTCCTAGAGTAACTGTCTGTCTCCTGGACTCTCCTCCATGCTCTTGAGACTGTGTTGGGAGACACAGTAAACCTTCTGGCAATGGCAGGTATTGATGTGCCATCTTGGAGGAGTTGGACTGCCCGTGCAACCTCTGTAGGGTCCAGGTATCGCCTCATTCTACCAGTAGTGACACAGACTCTAACCAAATGCAAAAGTAGTGAAAAACAGAAAAGATGAGTAGGGAAAAAAATGTCAGTGGCCTCCACCTGTAAAACATTCCTGTTTTGGGGGTCGTCTCATTGTTGTCCATTTAGTGCATCTGTTGTTAATTTCATTAACACCAAAGCAGCTGAAACTGATTAACAACCCCCTCTGCTACTTAACTGACCAGATCAATATCATGGGAGTTTAATTGACTTGATGCTATACTCTAATTAAAAAGTGTTTCTTTAATTTTTTTGAGCAGTGTATTTGCAAACCTACCAATTACACTCTAGGGCTCGTTTACACCAGATGCAGCCAGGTGCATTTTAAATGCAGTAAAAATGCATATGCAAGAATCCATTCAAATGTGCCTACTTTACATCACTGCAGTGCTTTCATGTGCGTTAAAAAAAAGTACAGCACGCTACATTTTTCCTCACCGTAAACACAGGGCAAGCGCCAATGAAAGCATGCAAACATGTTTCAATGCAACCTAATAAAAATAAATGAAAACATTATTCCAAAATTGAACTGGCAACTCACAAAAAATGCACTGAAAAACACTCTTTAATGACTGGCATAGTACCACTGGATTGGTGTAAGACCAATACGGTGCCTATTGTTAAAAAGTGATCAAACCTTTACCAAGTAATTATAGACCTGTTAGTTTAACGTCTATAGTTGGGAAGATACTGGAGAGTTTAATAAAAGTCCACATAGATGAGTACTTGCTGGAAAAAAAATATTTTAAGCAACAGACAGCATGGATTCATGAAAGACAGAAGTTTTCAAACAAATCTGATTTCTTTTTATGAGGAGGTGAGCAAACCCTTGGACAGAGGGGTGGCGGTGGATGTGGTGTACTTGGATTTTGAAAAAGCGTTTGACACAGTTTCTCACACATGGCTAATGTGTAAGGTAAAGTCTACAGGCTTGGAAAAATCTGTATGTAAATGGATAGAAAACTGGCTAAAAGATCATATTCAGAGAGTAGTGGTTAACGATTCATACCCTGAATGGTCTAGGGTTGTCAGTGGTGTACCACAAGGTTCAGTGTTGGGACCCTTACATTTTAATACATTTATAATTGATATAGGGTCTGGGATTATAAATCTCATTTCAGTCTTTGCAGATGACACCAAGCTGTGCAGTGGAATAACGTCCTTACAGGATGTCTTCAACTTACAAGCCGACCTCAATGCACTGTGTAATTGGGCAACTATGTGGCAAATGAGGTTTAATGTTGATAAATGTAAGGTTATGCACTTGGGGGCTAAGAATATGCATGCATCATACATACTGCGGGGGGTACAACTGGGGGAATCAATGGTGGAGAAGGATCTGGGAGTTCTGGTAGATCACAAGCTTAATAATGGCATGCAATGCCAAGCTGCGGTTTCTAAAGTGAGCAAAATCCTCTCTTGTATTAAAAGAGGTATAGACTCCAGAGAGAGAGAGATATCATTTTACCCTGTTACAAATCATTAGTAAGACCTCATCTGGAATATGCAGTTCAGTTTTGGGTACCAATTCATAAAAAGAACATTGGGGAAGTGGAGAAAGTACAGAGAAGTGCAACCAAACTGATAAGAGGCATGGAGGAGCTCAGCTATGTGGAAAGATTAGAGGAACTAATTACATCAGAATGTAGCAGAGATGAGTTGTGAGAGAGAGAAAGAGAGAGAGAGAGAAAGAGTTTTGTGTATGTGTGTGTGTTGCAGAGTTTGTGTGTGTGTAGGGGGATGCAGTATGGTGGAGCATGTTGTGATATTTATGATGGAGCATGTTGTGATATTTATGGTGGAGCATCCTGTGATATTTATGGATGAGCATACTGTGATATTTATGGTAGAGCATCTGTGACATCTATGGTGGAGCATACTGTAATATTTATGATGGAGCATCTGTAATAGTTATGGTGGAGCATCTGTGATATTTATGGTGGAGCATATTGTGATATTTATGGTGAAGCATACTGTAATATTTATGGTGGAGCATCTGTAATATTTGTAGAGCATACTGTACTCTGACCTTGTGCCATGTCTGCAGTCTCTGACCCTTCCCTGTACTAACGGCAGTAACCTCTAGCAACCAATCAGTGAGTGTGGACCAGTTCTTTATGTTTATGTTATTAAAGGTTTTTTAAGATAAGTCTGTGTGTGTGTTTATTTGTTTTTTGGGCTGTTGGGGTGGAGAGCATAATTGTATGGGGGAGCCCAAGAAAATCTCAGACTCTATTTAACCACACCCTCTTTAAGGCATGCCCAATATTTAGTAATTTAAGCAACACCAATTTATACTTTTATCTCCAGGCTACACCCACAATTGATACCCCACCCATAATTTACATTTTGCTCAGCCTACGCTGGCTTTCTAGACATACAATGAATAAAAGTGTCCATAACATTTTTTTTAAATGTTGGCAACTATGCGTTTAGCAATGTTTTCCTAACATTCTTTTTTTTGTGTTTAGGAAAAGTAAAGTTGACAGCGTCCAGGAGCGATGTACCGCAGCTATCTGTACATAAACACAGTTAATCACAGTACAAAAGAAAATAAGTAAACAGTTGCATTAGAAAAGGCAAGAATTTACTACCGTAGCTAAATAAAGCTGCATGTAAACGTACAGAATCACAGATAAATGCAATGTACAAACGTGAGTGATCTCTGTGCTAGGAGTGTTGGAATTTCAAAATAAAAAAATATGCATTTACAAGAGGCAGAACAATGGCTCATATGAAAGAGGCCTAACAGTATTTTCAGAATATTTGTCAGGACTTTTAGAACTCTTAGGGCTCTTTCACATGGGCGATCCGATCAGGTCTGCCTGTCTGCTTTTCAGGCGGACCTGATCAGAAGGTCAATGCATTCCTATGGACAAGCAGACATGGACAAAAAGATCTGTCCTCTTCCATATAGGCGTATCGGATCGGAGTATCGAGATAGTAGGGTGTAAATGGACAGCAGAGTTAGTTTACTCCCAGGCACCCATAGAGCAGAGCGGGCTCTCTCCGTGTCTTCTCTGCAGAGACTGAGCGGACACAGATGTGTCATCCTCCCACTCTGCTCTTATCAGCAGGGAACCTGTGAGCGGATTTCTTGCTGATCGTAACAGAATCCATCCCATGTGAAAGTGGCCTTACTGTTAAAATTCCTGCCAGGTCTTTCAGAATCTCTACCAGAGCTTCCATTCACATAATCCCAGTCAGGACTTCCATTGGTTCTTGCTAAATCCCTGCCACTTGCAGTGTTCCTAATAACGATGTTGTGTGTGGTCTCTGACCAGTAGGTTATTTAAGCTCTAGACGTTAAAGTGGCTGTCCTTGTGTTTTATTGTTAGCCACCTGAGAGCTAAAGATCCATAATACTTACGTGCCAGTTGGCTGTTTGTTGACTCCAATGAAAAAAGGGCATCCAAGAGGCACTGGAACTTTGATATGAGTCCATATTAGCACAAAGTTGCCTGCTTGTTGTCAGCCTGGATTGACCTAACTGCTGTTTTTCTTGCTGCCTGCCGAGACCTCTGCTGGGACCTCACTACATTATTGCTTGCTGCCTGTATATACCTGCTTGAACTACTCTTTTGCCTTTCTCCTTCCTCCACGCCTGCCTGGACCTGGCTGTTTTCTCTTCTGCAGCCCTCTGAACAGTCTTGGCACCATAAGCTTTCCATTTTAGCCACCCTCTTGGTGAGGCAATCCTGAGGAATATGACCTGGTGTCAGTCTGCCGCAAAATAAACCAGTACCATTAGTGTCCCAGGCCCATCTCTACCATCTAAAGCTCTAGTGAAGACCAAATGCCCTTAGATTCCATGTTCTATCTGCATATTCAAATGCATGGCCCAGCTAGCTTCTGTGAAAAAATAGAAATACTGTGGCTGGAGTGGGGCAGATGTTGGTCAAAGGGGAATAACATAAGAAATCATGAGTATAATGACTGAGGATAAGAATAATGAATGCAATGTTTAGAAAACAGTGTTTAAATATATGTGCACTGTTGTTAAATAAAATATATATTGATGGTTACCAATTAAACCATAAACTATAGAATCAAGCTTTTTTTATTTTCATAAAACTCTCTTGTGAAAGTTAAATTGCAAAAGCAGTAGCAGACAGCTGATGACATAAATCAGAACATACCTATCACTTGATTAGGGAGAGATGGTTAGTGCCTAATCTCTGTTATGTAGGAGTAGATAAACCACAGTAGACTTTAGGTAGCAAAGGTGGGACAAATTCTAGCAAGAACAGGAAGACAGTTTATGCTGCTGGCTACCAGCTATTAACTAGGTTTAGTGGTTTTATTTTCTTCTCCGGTTCAAGAAATATGGACCCTAGTTGCCCTCC
The DNA here is from genome assembly GCF_062004578.1 of Staurois parvus. Taxonomy (NCBI): domain Eukaryota; kingdom Metazoa; phylum Chordata; class Amphibia; order Anura; family Ranidae; genus Staurois; species Staurois parvus. Next base: position 9,462,974 of record NW_028318344.1, on the reverse strand, counting down.
ATACTCTTAAGAGCCCCCATTACAGACGTAGTATCTATGAGTCTTCTGGACTACAGCATGTCCCCTTTTCTCTGTAGATGCTAATGGAGAAGCCATGTACTTGCAAGCCTGTAAGGGGGTGGCTTCTTCATTATTGCCCATGAAGAAAAGGCACTGCATGTGCAGGGCTTAGCATCTCCCTACATCACCACCCAAACCACTGAAGATCCTGGCTCTATGGTTCAGGTAACCTACTGATCTCATCTGTAGTGGGAGCTATTAATGGCATAAAGAGGTTGAGGGAGAGTAGTTAGGGCCAATGTATTAATAATTACATCACAGTTCACATGTAAAATGCAATCACAGTTGAACTCCCAAAAGGGCAACGATTCTCCAACCATTTAGAATGAGTGTATGCTTTGGGCTTACCAGCTGACAGAACTCCATGATAAGGAGAAAAGGGATGGTCTCTGTGCACAGTCCCAGGCATTGCAGAATGTTTGGATGTTGGAGGCTTCTGAAAAACATGAAAACATACAACTCTCTGTATTACGTTTATTAAAACAACATGAAAACATTTTATGGCACATTCTTGTAAATCCCGAAATGGGGGAAAACACAGTAAATACATCAGTACAGTAGATCACAAATATACACTAGTTTTTCTCAGGAGAAAATGGTTTAGGGTCACATTTAGTTTTACACATTGTTTTAAACTTAATATACAGTATTTTAAACTGCTAAACATTTTTTTTATATAGACCACTCTTGTGCTTTTCTTTTTGAATGTTGATGGGTGAAAAATTCCAAGGCAATTATCTTACCAGCATGTTTTGAATGTGAGAGGAAACAAGGGTACCAGAAAGAAACCCACATAGACATGGAGAGAACATATGAACACCATGCAGGTTGAATTTCTGGTAAAAAGCAAGCCCTGGATTCCAGCACTCTACCCTGATAACCACTAAAACAATATACTGCTCATAGAACAGAACAATGGCTCTACTAGCACATCTGATGATTATACACTTGTATGCTTCATTTACCTGATGTATATTTGCAGGCTTATTTAATAAAGCAAAGAGCAAAGGACAAAATGTCCATGACGATAAAGCAGAATTCATCAGATTTCATCAAAATTAATTCTGATGGTTACCGTGGATTGCTGACCTTCACACATGTAGCCAAGCGCTTGGGCTTTTGTGCTTTTGTTAGAATGTCTCTGTATAATCCTCTGCCAATTCCCCCCCCCCCTTCCTGGCTCCACAGCATCAGCAATACCCACAAGGATTAAGGACTGGATGATGCAGCCACAGTGAACCGTGGGAAATGGAGTATCTCCAGCGAGACTTTGTCATTAGAGAGAGGATGAGGCTGTGAACTACAAGGCCCAAAAACACCCTGTCAGAGGAGCAGAGATGAGTGAGTTTCCTGGGTTTCTGAGGGAGAGATAGGTCACTTTCTACTGTGAACAGGAGTGGTGCACACCCCTGTGCCTCTGAGTGTGTGTGTATAAACTCCACTGATAGCCTGAGGACCAGAGTGTGGGACTGAGCTCCTGAGAACTAAAGGAATGGATTACTGAGGACTGGAGTGCTCTTAAAGCAGAGTCAGAGGGATGGCAGGCAGGCAGGCAGACAAGTGTTCAGAACAAGGTTCACTTTATTGCCAGGACTGGTGAGCCACTGCTGTGTGTGATTATTACCACTGCTTACAGATCAAGACAGGAGACTAATGTATACTAGGAGCCTTAACCATTGTATGCAGAGCCAAGTAGATGGTAATTAAGTGCACCATCCTACAGACTAGGCCCCACTATTTAGTAGGCTGAAGTTTACAGGTCAAGATCCTCAACAACTGCCCCCCAAGAGTACCCCTCTAAGGATATACAAAATCTAAATTCATAGGAAAATCTGAGACACCTATTGACTGTTGAATGAAGAGGAGCTACTGTGAATTTTCTTTATTACTGTTGATCTTATTCACTGTTAAACCTGCTTGCTCTTTATATTGTTTATTGTGAATGTTGTTATTGCCTTATTATCGCAGTGAATTAGACTAAATTACTAGGCTATCACCTAGTCTTAGGTCAGTTTCCTGCATGCAGTTTCTCTACCTGCTCTCTGATACTGATGTATTTCCATTTACGGTACGTTGCCTTGTAGCAATATACAGTGCCTTGAAAAAGTATTCATACCCCTTGAAATTTTCCACATTTTGTCATATTACAAGCAAAAACGTAAATATATGTTATTGGGATTTTATGTGATAGACCAACACAAATTGGCACATAATTGTGAAGTGAAAGAAAAATAATAAATGGTTTTCAAAATTTTTTATAAATTTACTATATATTTATATAGTTACTTGGCAAAGACTTTGGCCGCTTTTTAAATATAGATACCACATTGGCCTTACGCCAATCCAGTGGTACTATGCCAGTCATTAAAGAGTCCTTAAAAATAAAAAAAAAGGCTTTGAAATTACAGAGCTCAATTCTTTAACCACTTGCCTACCAGGCACTTATACCCCCTTATTTACCAGGCCAATTTTCAGCTTTCAGCGCTGCCGCACTTTGATTGACAATTGCGCGGTCATGCAACATTGTACCCATATGAAATTTTGATCATTTTTTCTCACAAATAGAGCTTTCTTTTGGTGGTATTTAATCGCCACTGGGCGCTTTACTTTTTGCGCTATAAATTAAAAAAGTGCAAAAAATTTGAAAAAAATAAAAAAGTTTCTTTGTTTCTATTATAAAATTTTTCAAACAGGTAATTTTTCTCCTTCACTGATGTGCGTTGATGAGGCAGCACTGATGGGCACTGATAGGCGGCACTGATGGGCACTGATAGGCAGCAATAAAGGGCACTGATAGGCAGTACTAATGAGGTGGCACGGATAGGCGGCACTGATAGGCAGCACTAATGAGGTGTCACGGATAGGCGGCACTAATATGCGGCACTGATAGGTGACACTGATGATGGGTACTGATAGACGGCACTGACTGGCATCACTTCTGGGCACTGACTGGTGGCACTGACTGGCACAACCGCTGGGCACTGACTGGCAGCACTGCTGGGCTGCACTGGTGGGTGGCACTGGTGGGTGGGCACAGGTGGGTGGCACTGGTGGGCACAGGTGGGTGGCACTGGTGGGCACAGGTGGGTGGGCACAGGTGGGTGGCACTGCTAGGCACAGGTAGGTGGCACTTCTGGGCACAGGTGTGTGACACTGCAGAGTGGCACAGGTGGGTGCACTGCTGGGCACAGGTGGGTGCACTGCTGGGCACAGGTGGGCGGAGCTAGTGGGCGCACTGCAGGGCACAGGTGGGCGGAACTTGTGGGTGGCACTGCTGGGCACCGATCATCAGGGCACTGATCATCAGTGCCCTGCTGATCGGTGCCGATCCTCGCTCTGACAACTGCCGGTTCTCGGCAGTACTTTCCTCACGATCTGACAGCGTGAGGAAAGTGCAGCCGAGAACCGGCACTTGCATTTCCCTGTGATCAGCATGTCATTGGACACCGCTGATCACGTGGTAAAAGGCCGGTATGATTGGCCTTTTACCACATCTCGTGATCAGCTGTGTCCGTAGGACACAGCGATCACGGAGATCGCCGGGTGCGCGCCCCCTGGGGCGCGCAGGAGAGCGCGTTCTGGGGGGACGTCATATGACGTCCACCCAGAACTGGCTGGCCGCAGTGCAGCCGTCATTCGGCTATCTGCGGTCGGCAACTAGTTAAGGACCCGGGTGCCATCTGGTCCAGGTGCTTCATTCACTTTTGTTCTGTCTAAATATATCTGGACCATATCACTTTTGAGCCATTGTGGATCATTTGCAGCTGTGTCAATGTCATGCCCATTATGGACATGAGCTCCATCATGCTCCTTTGTATACACAGAGCTAAAGAAAGTATTTAATACATTTGCCGTCTCTTTGTCCCCAGTCACCCACTCTAGATTATTTTGTAAAGAGCCTACATGCTCAGACCTGACCTTTTTACTATTAATATATTTGAAGAATGTTTGGGGGTTTGTCCTACTATCTTTTGCAATCTGTAGCTCGTTTTGAATGTTTGCGGCGCTGATTTCCTTCTTACATATTCTGTTAAATTCCTTTTAACAATTAAATGATGATAGTGTCCCTTCATTGTTATATTTGTACCAGGGGCGGACTGACAACTCATGGGGCCCCCAGGCAATAGAGGATCATGGGGCCCCTGTGTTCTTGCCCAAGCTCAAAAAAGGCTATGAAAAAGGTACCAGGGGCATCTCATGGGCCCCCTACTGACCCCGTCAGTCCGCTCCTGATTTGTACAAGCTCTATTCCTATTATTAATAGCTTTTTTAACTTTTGCTGTGAGCCACATAGGTTTTATTTTTAGCCTTTTAAACTGACTGCCAATGGGAATATTTTTTGCAGTGTGTTCACATATGGTTTTTTTGAAGCATTCTCAATTATGTTCTGTGGTCATTGATTCCAATATTCCCTCTCAGTCTAAGTCTAGAAGAGCAACCCTCATCCTTGGAAAATTTGCTCTCTTAAAGTTGAGTGTTTTTATCTTTCCAGTATGTGCATGTTGTTTTCAGTTAACATTAAATGAAATCATGTTATGGTCATTGCTTCCCAGATGTTCCTATATATTAATATTAGTAATAACCTCTGCATGGTTTGAGATTACCAGGTCCAGCAGAGAATCATTCCTAGTCAAGGCCTCTATGAACTCTACCATAAAATTGTCTTGTAATAGGTTTATAAATGCTTGCCCTTAAACTGTTTCTGCAGTGCCATTACCCCCAGGATTGACCCGGGGTTGCCAAAATTTGATACAGAGCAGTCAGAAGGGGACAATGAAAAGTGGAACATTTCAAAAGGGATCTCACTATGATTGGTCCTGAGGGGACAGAGGAGAGCGGCAGAAGGCAGTGGGTACCCCAGAAGTAGACCGTGAAGCAGCTAGGGAAAGAGCACACTACTTTTGAAAATTGCTAGGAGACTGTGACTAGACAAGACCTAGTGAGCTCAGGTTGGCAAAAGTTAATTTGTCCCACCATGCACCTTTGCTAAAGTGCTGGCCAAGAGTGAAGTGCACAGAGAACTAATCAGAAAGGCTGCAACTCCTTGTGTTCCTCCAGAGAAAAGTGAATGTGGAGGACTACTCCAGTTCTCAATGCTACAGAGAGTTGTTCAGAAACAAGTGGCTTTGGAGTATGGGTATGAATACCCTTACATTCCCAGAGAGCTTATGGAGAAGATTGAGACATGTTGGCAGGGTTTGGTGTGATCAGGAAGTATAAGAATACCTCAGTGCCCCAAACCCAGAGGAAATCAGAACTCCCCTGTATCCTGGCAGAAGTCCCTAAATCTCACAGACAGTTGGAGGTTGGAGAGGTTAATCTACATGGACAAAGTTGTTGGTAAAGAGGCTGGATGCAGGGATCAGGAATGACAAAACACATCTTGGGCCCTGACGGGAAGATGGTGCAGGCCCCTGACCCGAATTTTCTCTTCTTTTTTTTTCGTCCATCCTTCTGTTGTTCATGCTTTAACAGGCTATTAATACAGTTTGCTGGCCATTATGAAAATTCAAGTTCAAGAACTGAACTCTCAACTGTTGCCTAAAGCAGGGGGCAACTTGGAAATTACGGCCCATGATATGCTCGCATTGCTCATGTTTGTTTTTTCTTCAAGAAAGGAGCCTAGTCACAACATTGTGGCTAAGAAGATTGTAGCCTGTTGGACTTTGGTGCTACAAAGTCAACACAATACTTTAAGGTGGTGCACACAAGTTAAGGCCTACAGGACTTTGGTATACAGAGTATATAACCAGTAAAAATAAATAAATAAAAGGAGATAAAATACCTTCTCTTTCTCTTTCCATGTAGCAGAGACTATCTGTGGTCAAGCTGAGTTGCACTTTAGCTTTAAAATCTCACAAATATATTGAGTTGTGGTTATTGTAATACTTTTCTGTGTCACTAGGTTGTGGCACAGCCCTTATAGGAATTTGTACATGGACTTGAAACATTATACCTTAGAGCTATGTAATGGTCCAGCACCAATTATGTATTGGAGGATCATCTTTGCAGTGATTATGCTCTAAATCTAAGATTATGATGTGTATTTTGTCTGTTTCATTTGTTGCATTTGCAGAGGGAACAACAGCAAGAGATCTGTATTCAAGGGAAATTTATTGCACTAATTTGTGTATCGATTAATTGGCTATTAATGTTTAGTTAGTGGTAAGGCTCTACCTCAGATAGGCTGTTTATAATATGTTACTCTGTAAGAGTACCTGTCACATGGGGACTGATCGCCTAATAAATATAACTATAACTGCGCACATCACCAAAAATATGAAACTATATAGTAATATATCTGCTAGTGCATTAACTTTATTCTGTGCACATCATATACTGTATATACAATGTATAAATCCTTGTGCTATATACACCATATAAAAACTAGTGAGGACATTCAATCCCAAAAAACATTAGTTCATAATGTCCCAATTAGTGGAAAAAGGGCTCCTGCTCCAAATAATTTAAGTATTCCACTTAACAGTGCGGTTTTACATGATGGGATTCTCTCTTCTTCTTTGAGCAAACCTGCCTGCCATTACAGTACAGCACTGAAAGTTCTTCGTAGTGGAAGAATATTCATATCAATTGAAGGGGCTGCCCCACAAGCGTGGTTGACCACACTAGAGATAGTTGGTCATTTATACAGGGTTAGTTTGAGTTCATGTGGGGCACAAGAGCTCTGTCAAGTGGAATACTTCAGTTATTTGGAGCATAAGCATTTTTTACACTAATTGGGACATTATGAACTAATGTTTTCTGGGATTGAATGTCCTCATTGCTTTTTATATGGTGTATATAGCACAAGGATTGATGCATTGTATATATATATGCTGTGCACAGAATAAGGTTAATGCACTAGCAGATATACAGTATACTATATAGTTTAATATCTTTGGTGATATGCGCAGTTAAAGTATTCTTTATTCTTTGTGTGGCACATTTGCACATATTATTAACTGCAGCAATCACTGTTATATAGGGACATTGTGTTTAGGTGTATCCAAGGCACAGAGGTTATATCTTAATCACTGATATTACTACTGTACAATTACAATTTAAAAATGTATGTGGAATGCCACATATATTGCTGTATTAACTATAGTTACTGTTTACCCTGTGTACCTTACTCATCTATTGTAACAGGATACTCCGCTCTTGGGCTCAAGAATGTTTTGGCGGTTTTCCTGGCCCACGAGGAGAGGGCCAGCTTTTAAGAGGGTTTGATGTAGCACTCTGGCCTAGTCAGGCTAAATTTCATTTTTTGGCTTCACTGTACTCAGTGATCTGTTTTTTCTTTTGGTCTGGTCAGGTTTTCCTAAGGTCAGTGGATGACTATTTCTTTCTGCTCTGGAAGAAGCTTTCAGAACATAGAATGGGGAGGGTGGCAACTACTGATTTATGAATATTTATCAGAACCCAACCAGTCCCTGGGGAGGGGTTGCCCGGAAGGTGGCTGAAGAAGTGATACATTTTTGGGAGTTCTGTTCATAGTATTTATGTCCTGGAACTGCGCCCCCTGTGGCCCCTGGGATGCTACCTGTGAGTTGTTGTGTGGACCTCAGCAGGTGCTGGGCTGAGGACCTGGAGAAGATATGCTAAAATAATTTTTGCTGGAGGGCACCATCTTGGAGTCCAGTCTGAAGAAGGTTCTTTGTCTCCCTCACTGAAGAGTGTTGTGTCGAAGCTGGGAGTCAGACAGCTGTCCTAGACAATGTGAGCAAGACATGGTTTAGGAGTGCCAAGAGTGGTTAAAAGGATTTGAGTGCCAGAAGTTTTTGGATGGACTGCCTCTGCTCTTACAGAGAACTAGAATTACTGGCTGTTCCCTATTACCTCCAGCCAAGGCTGTTTCAAGAAGATTTTGTAATATGTTTGTCCTCCTGTTTCTGCTAACGTTTTGTATACTGAACCCGTAAATACCCTCCTGTTCACGATTCTGCAAATAAAATACACAAAAAGACATCCCCTAGACCAGGGGTCTCCAAACTATGGCCCTCCAGGTGTTGAGGAACTGCAAGTCCCATGAGGCCTTGTAAGACTCTGGCAGCCACAGGCAAGACTCCCAGAGGCAGAGGCATGATGGGACTTGTAGTTCTTCAACTGCTGGAGGGCCATAGTTTGGAGACCCCTGCCCTATACTGAGCCTGTTTTGTCAGTGTGCTGGAACTGTGATTGTGGCAGCCAGCCTTCGTACTAATAAGGGATACCTGGGCACATTCTCAGCATCACCTTTGAGGGGCAGCGCAACGCACATCATCATAGCTCTTATTACTCTAATTAACAAACTGGTATAGCTACATACTGTGGCACAGGTCAAGAAACTCAATTGTTAACTGGAAAATTAAACGGTTGCCATAATTACATAAGATAAATAATACTTTTCCTGTTCTTTCAACATTTTCATCTATTCCTGAGAAAAACAAGTCTGCCAGCAAAGATCTAGGTCACACTTCCATTATGGGTTGGAACAGTACTGATTAGTGTTTGAGTTTGTACATGGATTACCTTAAAAATTGAATACGTTTTTTTAAGAATATAAATTAATTTTAAATTGGCACTAATTCACTTTTTATGGCTTTAGAGTAGTTTGAGTTCACCCAAAACCTGGATTTCCTGTCCCTTTGTCTACTTGTACAAATGGAGACAGAACAATTAGAGCAGTTGATGGAGGACACAAGCCCTTCTTACCGTAATCTATAGTATAGTATCGCTGCCTCTTCTTTGTACTAACATCCCAATATTCATACAAAAAGGATTACAAAATAAAAGTCGGACTTTACTGATACCAAGGAAAACATCATTTATACCAACAAAAATATTTGTTTTTATTACAATATTAAAAGATCAAAACTAACAAAAATCATTAAAAACATTCCAAAGTCATCACATAATTTTATGGATCATTTCTTCAAATCATATAATTCTTTATTTTCAGTAATCCAAAGAGGTCAATGTGTTTTGCATATCTGCTTCCTCAGGACTCTTGATTGGAATTTACAGCAGTATGACCTGACTATAAAATGTATGTTTTTGATAGTCAGGTCATACTCCTGTACATTCCAATTGAGAGTCCTAAGGAAGCAGATAAGCAAAACGCATTGACCTCTTTTGGATTACTGGAAATTGAGAATTATATGAATTGAAGAGATGATCCATAACATTTTGTGATGACTTTGGAATTTTTTTTATAAATTTTTGTTAGTTTTGATCTTTTAATATTGTAATATAAACAAATATTTTATTGATATAAATGGAGTGTTCCTTCCTTGGTACCAGTAATGTCTGACATTTATTTTGTAACCCTTCTTACCCTAGTGTAAATACATTGCTTTCATGTCACCTGCTGACATCAATTGAAATAGGACAATATTAAAGCATATGTCAAGGCAAAAAAATACATGCAACAAATCTCTGCAAAACATGCAGATTTGCCAATGTTTTATTTATTTTAACAAATACCTGCTGATTTGCCAGAAAGACATCTAGCTCCAATTGTGAGCTAAAGCACACAGCATTTTTGTGGATGAGTGCTGCCAGGCCCATTAATTGCTACACTACTCACCCACATCCACTGTCTTCTTATCCACAGCATAAGTACTAATTGACTTGTAGTCCAAGATAAGAACAATGAGGGTAAAATAGATTTTTTACGACAACAAAGGAAGAGAGCAAAGAACACAGGAGAGCTCTGAATTTCTGGCAAGATCAACAGTTTTTTTGCACTTTAGAATTATAGGAACGATACCCTGTGTGGCTCTGCAGCAGCTGAAAGCAAGTTTCTCCTCTCTCCCTTCCTCCAGCTTTCAGTTGCTGGAGGGAGAGGCACACAGGGCATCCTTCCTGTAGTTACCCCCCCCCCCCCTTGGTACCAATTCCCCTCCCTGTCCTGCCCATTTATGATTTCCCCTGCAGGCTGCTGTGTGAATCCCCCTGTGCACCGCTTCTGGCTTTCCTCTTCTGCTGGCTGCTGCAGGTACACAGGGGGATGTTTAGGAGAGAGAGCAGGAGAATGGGCCGGTAAATCGGTAAATGTGTTATTTACCGGCCCCTTCCTTTAGTGAATGAACACAGTGAGTGATCACTCACTCACTGTGTTCATTCATAACTGAAGCATACTAAGCTATGTCTTGTGCTCATTCACCAGCAGTGCAGCTAATGCAGGCCATAGATGGGGAGAAAAACGGCAGATTTTTCTTTTAAAAAACGAAAATTCGGTCGTTCAAGCGGCCGACGTTGCCATCAATGGTAAAAAAAATCGGCCGATTTTCATCCCTTCTACAGCCAGCAAAAAGTGTCCCTGAAGAGAGCTCTGCTATTTCTGACAGTTCCTTGACATTTACAGCGGTTGAAACATTGTATCTATTTATTTCCATTTAGGATACAGATGTTTTTATTCGGAAACAAATAGATACAATGTTTCAACCGCTGTAAATGTCAAGGAACTGTCAGAGAACTGTCAGAAATAGCGGAGCTCTCTGCAGAGACACTTTTTGCTGGACTGGAATTATTCTTATTTTCATCCTACTTCTTCTTCTTCTTCTTCTTCTTCTTCTTCATCCTCATCCTCTTCTTCTTCTTCATCCTCATCCTCTTCTTCATCCTCATCCTCTTCTTCATCCTCATCTTCTTCTTCTTCATCCTCATCCTCTTCTTCTTCATCCTCTTCTTCTTCTTTTTCATCCTCATCCTCTTCTTCATCCTCATCTTCTTCATCATCATCATCCTCTTCTTCTTCATCATCATCCTCTTCTTCTTCTTCTTCTTCATCCTCATCCTCTTCTTCATCCTCATCCTCTTCTTCTTCTTCATCTTCTTCTTCTTCTTCATCCTCATCTTCTTCTTGCTCATCCTCATCCTCTTCTTCTTCTTCCTCTTCATCATCCTCATCCTCTTCTTCTTCATCATCATCCTCATCCTCCTCCTATTCTTCTTCTTCTTCTTCTTCTTCATCATCCTCATCCTCTTCTTCATCCTCATCCTCTTCTTCATCATCATCATCCTCATCCTCTTCTTCTTCATCCTCTTCTTCTTCATCCTCATCCTCTTCTTCTTCTTCTTCTTCATCCTCATCCTCTTCTTCTTCATCCTCATCCTCTTCTTCTTCATCCTCATCCTCTTCTTCTTCATCCTCTTCTTCTTCCTCTTCTTCATCCTCTTCTTCATCCTCTTCCTCTTCTTCTTTTTCTTCTTTTTGTCTTCCTTTTGCAGGTCACTGCTCATGCGCAGTTTTTTTATCGGTAAAAAATCGGCCGATTCGCCCACTAATTGCCGCGAAAATCGGCCGATCGGCAAAATCGGCCGATTTTTTTCCAACTTTACCGGAAAAAAAAAACGGCCAAAATACCGAAAATCGGCCGACCAAATCGCCCACTAACGATCCGAAAATCGGCCGATTTTATTTTCGGCCGAAAAATCGGCCGATTTTCGACCCATCTATGGCCTACATAAGGCTGCAGAGAAAGAAACTGAAGAATATATGTCCTAAATTCCTTTCTCTATCACAAAGGTGAGATGTCAGGGGTCTGTTTAGAAAATTATAAAAAATAACTTATAACAAAATTTGAAAAATCATTTTTAAAAATTGTAAAAATTCACACGGGCTCATACAGTGTGAATGACCAGTTTGTGCAGCTGGATCTGCCTGTCACTCTATAAGGATGCAGTCCTAATTTGAAAAGTGTTCAGGTGTGGATGAGTGGCCCTGAATACACACTGTCTGTGTTTGGGGCCGTACACCTGCACCCACATGCCTGTCCAATTAGGACCAGCTGCTACATCCCCATAGCATAACATAGGCTGCCTGCACACAGCACATTTAAAAAGAAAAAAACCCAAAACAAAACAAAAACAAAAACACACCAATTCACACTGTACAGTCCACAGCAGCTATGAATGAGCCCTAAGACCTCACTTACGCACAGAACTTTACTTATTAACTCAGTACAGTGTTATCTTTTAGATTTAGCAGGAATTTTGTAAGTTATGTTATGTTTGTGTCCACTAATAATGATTTTAGTGTATTTTTAGTGAAAGTATCGTTTTGATATTTTTTGGGAGGGCCTTTCAGGTAGACTGTAGGGGAGTCCCATTATTTCTAACAGCAGCCCTGCCATGACAGGCCCTGCATTTTGCAAGCACCACCTGGGCTGGGTGATAGGATTAATAGCAGGTGCCAGGCGCAGTCCTAATGGTAGCCTGGTACATGCTGATGTAGGGCTTTTGCGGAAGCTTGGGGCTTTGTAGCATTGGGCCTACACAAGTACGTCTTTTGACCTCAGGGCGCATGCTGATGCACGGCCCATATGAAAGCCTGGCAAATCTAATGCAAGGTTTTTGCCTGCATAACTGCGCCCTTTCACCTTAAGGTGCCCTTAAGGTCCACCAAATCCTCAGCACCAGACCCATGATGCTCCTAATCCAGCCCTGGATGCAGACCCTACATTTTCCTTATTGGAACACTGCAAGTGCATCAGCTGTGTAATAATGGGAAAGTCACTCCCATTCAGATTCACTTTGCAGACAACAAACAGCTTCTACTTTAGAACAGAAAAAGGTAGGAATCTGCAACAAAGTTTTTTAAAGTCCTTGCAATGCACATTGATCACCCAGGCGACATTGCTATTTTTAAACAAAAGTGGAGTCACTCTTTACATCTATCACATTATAGGACTATTAGGTAGACTGAGAAAATGGAAGAGCTGAGATCTGAATTAACATGTTGGTGACAAGCTTACTTTAATTGTTAATTCCCAGAGTACCATAGGTCTGTTGTACCTAACTGTGGGAAAGAACAATCCACAGTTATCAATCACAAATATACTTGTAGAGATGTGTTGGTTGCTTTAAATCTTAAACAGCAGTTGCAAAGCATTTTTTTTTCTTTTCTCTCTTTGTGAGTGACAGACAGGAAAAGCTGGACTGTGCTCTAACTGGTTGTTGCTACAACTGAAAAGGATCCACCCATAGCAGCACTGTTTCAGCTGAACTTATGATTGGTTGTGGAGGAAAGGAGAGAGGAAAAAGGAAGAAGCACATGTGGGGAAGGAGACATTTTGAGGGGACCTCATGGAGCAAGGGCTCCTGGTGTAAAGTCACAGAGTCTCACTCTCTGTTGTGCTAGAGCCCGTGGGTTGGGCTGGGAGTGTGTAGCAGAGGAATTGTTGCAGGAGGACAGTGTGCAAATCAAGGATTGTCCTGCCTGACACTCAGGATTACAGCCACTCAAGTGCATGTGTCTCTCAAAGTCTGGAGCTGCTGAAAGAGAGAGGATTTCTACTGCTGCCTAATGCTATCTAGAGGACAATCCAGAAACAGTGAGTACTCTGTGATGAAAGGGGATTTTGATATTGCTGCATTTGCTGTTCATCTCTGGAGAATGGTCATGAGAAAGTCTGCTCTCTAATTCTCAGAGTGACACAGATCTTGGAAAGCCCAAGCTGCTCAGAATTAGCTATTCCTGCTGCTGATTGATTAGAGAACTCTGTCTCTGTATATTACTGGTTTGTCTCCTCAAGACTTGTGCTGTGGCTGAAGAGTGTGTTTAGTTCCAAATCCCCACAGAAGCTTGCTGCTTTGAATATACTGAGCAAGTGTCAGTATATCAGGATTTCACCTGTATGGTAAAGATTTGTTGAAGTGTTGTTTTTCTTCTATTGCAATGTTCATTGGAAGATTCTGCTTAAAGGAGACTGTGCTATCCTGCTACCTCTGGATTACAAATACTCTCCCATGCAGAGAGTGAGCGCTCTTCCATTGATTAAAGGGCCCCAACTTTGAGAGACTTTAAGTTTCATCCCACTGGCGAGTGGTTAGGTAGGATATTTCTGCTCTAGATAGTATTGCTATAGCAAATGTCAATAAGCTGCTAAATCTCATTAACAGTTATTGTTTCATGTGTCAATGTCACTCTCATATGTCACCCTAGTCAGTGTGATACTAGTCAGTTTTTGGAGAATTTGGTGAGTGAATTGTGACTTCTTACTAACTGTGTTATGCAAAGCGGTATCTGAGTTTTATGTACATTACCTGTGTTAAATCAGCTAGTTCTTTTTCAGGGTTTGTCTTCTTCAATAAAACCCATAAAAAATATTCTCAGAGTGTCGAAGTGTTCTGGGTATAATTGGAGGTGTCACCAGATTCAGGTGGGAGCTGAACCTATATATCTAGCCAAGCATCACCCAAGGGTGTGCTACATACTATATTGCTGTTAGTTATTTGAACTGATGGACCTCATAATTTGATTGGCAGCTAATCCAGATACTGCATTCTGCGCAACCCAAAATTTTTAGCATTGATATAAAAAAATAGCAAATACAAAAAAAAGAATATAGCACATACAATTGCGACACAAGTCATATCGTGTTATTAAAAACTACCTTTCCTTTTCAATACTCTCAATAGGAAATCACGTCTAAAGTGATGCAAACCCTGCAATTTTCCTAATTAGAGCCCTGCAAGTGCAGCAGCTGATTGATAATTATGAATTCACTCCCATTAGATTTACTTTCCACCTGGGCACATGGATAGCGCTTTCTTCAGAATAACAAAAAGTAGGAATCTGCAACATGGTTTGGTAAAATCCTTGCGATGTACATAGATCACCCAGAGAGGAAGGTTTTTTTTCCTCAAAAAAGCAAAGCAACTCTTTACGTGTTTTCATGTTAAATAATTGCTTTTTTGTTATAGTTCATGCTTTTGCTTGGCAGCCAAATCATTTGCATGCAGTGCTAATTTTTTTTTCTAGGAGAATGCCCCTTATATATAGCAGAGGAGCAGAAGCCTGCTTTGACCTCAGTCTCATGAACCAAGGTTGAGAAGGGATCAGAATGGCTTTTCAGATTATACCCATGTAATGCACAGGTGGATTTGGGCTGTTCTGGTTCTAGCTTTTTGCTACTAAATTAGTAAGTAAATGATATACTTATTATTTTGGGCTGTTTTCTATTTCATGATAGTAATAATTATTAATGCTTTATACTAATAGTAACATACATTGTTATACAAATATACAAAACGGAATAGCAACTACACTAATCCAAAAAGGAAGAATAATAAAAAACAAAGTATAAAATTTGCAAATAGGGTAGACCAAACTAAAAGGTAAATAAACCGCACATAAATATTTAAAATATATGATGAAAATACATATCAAAACCTCAAGCAATTTGTATACTTAAGTCAAACATGAACATTTTGAATTTAATACGACTGTATTACTGTATGACATCTATGTTCATTATAGTGTTCATTGTCTACACCTGGCCGGAAAAACCAGGGCCAGTGCTAGACTAGTTTGCACCTTAGGCAAGACCAGCTACTTGTGCCCCCCTTTCCTAATAAAAATGAAAAATAAAATTTTTTAAACTATAGAATATATTATCAACAAAACCTTAAACTGCTAAATTTCTTTTAATTTGCAAAAATAAGCACCATAAGATAGCTCAGACAGATCCCAGGCTGGACTTCCCCAAGCAAAGGGGGGGGGAGAGATAAAACACTGTAACAGCAGGCAGCCCAGCCCACACACATAGAGAGAGCACCTTAACTGAGCGATCCCACACAGTGACAGATCTGACACAACACAACACACCACTACCAACTTTGACACAGATCAGCAGGTCCAGTAGGCACTAGAAGCGCAGGCTGTGGGATCGTGATGATATCATCACTCACTGACACATTACACAGGTGATGAATGGCCGGCCGGGTCACACTCACACAGCCACAAGACATCAGAGTCAGACATTACCTTCCTCTGCACGCACAGCTCTACCTCTGCTGATGAATGGAAAGAGAAGGGCTGGAACTCCACAGTGATCAGCAGCTGCCAGCCGGTTTGCAGTAAAAGACTTAGTCTGAGAGGAACAATTGAAGGAGCTGCAGCTCAGCGCTACACTGGCTCCAGACACTCAGTATCCTCTGTCCTTTCTGCCTTGCCCTCTGCCACCCCTCCCCTCAGCTGAAGGATCATTCATGACATGGTGGCATCCCAGAAAGAGAGAGTGCCAGCCTGTGCTGCATCCAGGTGCCCCTAAGTAGCAGTGCACCTTAGGAGGCTGCCTAGTTTGCCTAGTGGGAGCATTGGCCCTGGGTAAACGCCTAACCTTCTCTGTGAATTAGTCACAGCCTCAGCTACACATGGGAGTATGAAAGTGAGGTTCAATAAGGTATAGAAGTAAACAGTTCACATAGCTTAATGACAAGCTGTTCACTTTATTCATCCAATCTTCTACAAAAAATGTCTTTTTCAAATGTTCCTTCTTTTCAATGTAAACACCAGTTCACCTCATTTATTAAGCTAAGTGAATATTCACTTTGCAAAGTAAATAGCCTCTACTCAGTCCTCCACTACTTTTTCTTTTGTATAAATCTACTCTGTCACATAATGCTGGAACATCAAGAAGCATGATTTCGATACCTGGCCTGCATCTTTTTTAGGGGGTAATCAGGAGAATTTGGCAAAATATATATTAGTCAAAATCAAGATGGGTTTTAGTGTTTTTTTTAAAGTGTTACCTTATAAAGTGTTCACATTTACCGGTTTGGCAGGCACTAATAGGATTGATAAAAAAAAAATTAAAAAAATCAAATAATGCACAGCAAACAAAATACCACTTCCACTGTGCGTCAGTGAATTAACCCTAATTAACATAATATAATGTAATATAACGAATTACTTTGAGGTCATTTTATATGCAGGTATAGTGAGCACTTTCATAAAAAAAAAATGGAATTTCATTATTATGTAATATATCAGCATTTTGTAAGATTTTAAAATGACTTGTTAATGTGAATACAGAATACATTTTTTGGAGCCACAAAAACATGCATGTCTGAATAACATAACATAGAAAAGACAGATTATTCACATTTCTCAGTAATGTAAACATTAGAATTAGAGATGAGCGAATCGAAGTATCCGAAGTGGAATTCGAGTCGAATATCGGAAAAATTTCGATTCGTGCCGAATCCGAAAAATAGCCTAATTCGGACGCGCGAATCGAAATTTTTCAGAAAATGGCGGCTGACATGTGCGGCGACGGAGCGGGGATGTCTGGGAAGGCGCGCAGACAAGGCGCGCTGACCCATAATGCATTCCTCAACTACATGTGATCGCATCAGCCAATCAGCAGCCAGCCAGCCAGCACTGTGTAATGGTCGAGCTATAAATAGCGGCCATTTTGGAATTCTTCATTTGCCTGCAGTTATTGAACAGAGGCAGACCGCTCTGTACTAGGGACAGGGACAGAGTTAGGGCCACAGAAACGATAATTGGGGACAGAGAAAAGTTACTTAGGGACAGAGAACCATTACTCAGGGACACAGACTTGTTAATGAGGGCCACAGAATCGTTACTTAGGGACAAAGAAACGCTAGTTAGGGCCACAGAATTCATAATCAGGGACAGACAGAATTGTTACTCAGTGCCAGAGAATTGTTACTTAGGGCCACAGAAACGTTATTAGGGCCACAGAATTTTTACTCAGGGACAGACAGAATTGTTACTGAGTGCCAGAGAATTGTTACTCAGGGACAGACAGAATTGTTACTGAGTGCCAGAGAATTGTTACTTAGGGCCACAGAAACTTTAATTAGGGCCACAGAATTTTTACTCAGGGACAGACAGAATTGTTACTGAGTGCCAGAGAATTGTTACTCAGGGACAGACAGAATTGTTACTGAGTGCCAGAGAATTGTTACTTAGGGCCACAGAAACTTTACTTAGGGCCACAGAATTTTTACTCAGGGACAGACAGAATTGTTACTGAGTGCCAGAGAATTGTTACTCAGGGACAGACAGAATTGTTACTGAGTGCCAGAGAATTGTTACTCAGGGCCCCAGAAACTTTACTTAGGGCCACAGAATTTTTACTCAGGGACAGACAGAATTGTTACTGAGTGCCAGAGAATTGTTACTCAGGGACAGACAGAATTGTTACTGAGTGCCAGAGAATTGTTACTTAGGGCCACAGAAACTTTACTTAGGGCCACAGAATTGTTACTCGCACAGACACAGAATTGTTACTCGCACAGACACAGAATTGTTACTGAAGGCCACAGAACTGTTACTTAGGGCCACAGAATTGTTACTCGCACAGACACAGAATTGTTACTCGCACAGACACAGAACTGTTACTGAGGGCCACAGAACTGTTACTTAGGGCCACAGAATTGTTACTCGCACAGACACAGAATTGTTACTCAGGGCCACAGAACTGTTACTTAGGGACAAAGAAACGCTAGTTAGGGCCACAGAATTCATACTCAGGGACAGACAGAATTGTTACGGAGTGCCAGAGAATTGTTACTCTGGGCCACAGAAACTTTACTTAGGGCCACAGAATTTTTACTCAGGGACAGACAGAATTGTTACTGAGTGCCAGAGAATTGTTACTCAGGGACAGACAGAATTGTTACGGAATGCCAGAGAATTGTTACTCAGGGCCACAGAAACTTTACTTAGGGCCACAGAATTTTTACTCAGGGACAGACAGAATTGTTACTGAGTGCCAGAGAATTGTTACTCAGGGACAGACAGAATTGTTACTGAGTGCCAGAGAATTGTTACTTAGGGCCACAGAAACTTTACTTAGGGCCACAGAATTGTTACTCGCACAGACACAGAATTGTTACTCGCACAGACACAGAACTGTTACTGAGGGCCACAGAAACTTTACTTAGGGCCACAGAATTGTTACTCGCACAGACACAGAATTGTTACTCGCACAGACACAGAACTGTTACTGAGGGCCACAGAACTGTTACTTAGGGCCACAGAATTGTTACTCGCACAGACACAGAATTGTTACTCAGGGCCACAGAACTGTTACTTAGGGACAAAGAAACGCTAGTTAGGGCCACAGAATTCATACTCAGGGACAGACAGAATTGTTACGGAGTGCCAGAGAATTGTTACTCAGGGCCACAGAAACTTTACTTAGGGCCACAGAATTTTTACTCAGGGACAGACAGAATTGTTACTGAGTGCCAGAGAGTTGTTACTCAGGGACAGACAGAATTGTTACGGAGTGCCAGAGAATTGTTACTCAGGGACAGACAGAATTGTTACTGAGTGCCAGAGAATTGTTACTTAGGGCCACAGAAACTTTAATTAGGGCCACAGAATTTTTACTCAGGGACAGACAGAATTGTTACTGAGTGCCAGAGAATTGTTACTCAGGGACAGACAGAATTGTTACGGAGTGCCAGAGAATTGTTACTCAGGGCCACAGAAACTTTACTTAGGGCCACAGAATTTTTACTCAGGGACAGACAGAATTGTTACTGAGTGCCAGAGAATTGTTACTCAGGGACAGACAGAATTGTTACGGAGTGCCAGAGAATTGTTACTCAAGGCCACAGAAACTTTACTTAGGGCCACAGAATTTTTACTCAGGGACAGACAGAATTGTTACTGAGTGCCAGAGAATTGTTACTCAGGGACAGACAGAATTGTTACTGAGTGCCAGATAATTGTTACTCAGGGCCCCAGAAACTTTACTTAGGGCCACAGAATTTTTACTCAGGGACAGACAGAATTGTTACTGAGTGCCAGAGAATTGTTACTCGGACAGACAGAATTGTTACTGAGTGCCAGAGAATTGTTACTTAGGGCCACAGAAACTTTACTTAGGGCCACAGAATTGTTACTCGCACAGACACAGAATTGTTACTCGCACAGACACAGAATTGTTACTGAAGGCCACAGAACTGTTACTTAGGGCCACAGAATTGTTACTCGCACAGACACAGAATTGTTACTCGCACAGACACAGAACTGTTACTGAGGGCCACAGAACTGTTACTTAGGGCCACAGAATTGTTACTCGCACAGACACAGAATTGTTACTCAGGGCCACAGAACTGTTACTTAGGGACAAAGAAACGCTAGTTAGGGCCACAGAATTCATACTCAGGGACAGACAGAATTGTTACGGAGTGCCAGAGAATTGTTACTCAGGGCCACAGAAACTTTACTTAGGGCCACAGAATTTTTACTCAGGGACAGACAGAATTGTTACTGAGTGCCAGAGAATTGTTACTCAGGGACAGACAGAATTGTTACGGAGTGCCAGAGAATTGTTACTCAGGGCCACAGAAACTTTACTTAGGGCCACAGAATTTTTACTCAGGGACAGACAGAATTGTTACTGAGTGCCAGAGAATTGTTACTCAGGGACAGACAGAATTGTTACTGAGTGCCAGAGAATTGTTACTTAGGGCCACAGAAACTTTACTTAGGGCCACAGAATTGTTACTCGCACAGACACAGAATTGTTACTCGCACAGACACAGAATTGTTACTGAAGGCCACAGAACTGTTACTTAGGGCCACAGAATTGTTACTCGCACAGACACAGAATTGTTACTCGCACAGACACAGAACTGTTACTGAGGGCCACAGAACTGTTACTTAGGGCCACAGAATTGTTACTCGCACAGACACAGAATTGTTACTCAGGGCCACAGAACTGTTACTTAGGGACAAAGAAACGCTAGTTAGGGCCACAGAATTCATACTCAGGGACAGACAGAATTGTTACGGAGTGCCAGAGAATTGTTACTCAGGGCCACAGAAACTTTACTTAGGGCCACAGAATTTTTACTCAGGGACAGACAGAATTGTTACTGAGTGCCAGAGAATTGTTACTCAGGGACAGACAGAATTGTTACGGAGTGCCAGAGAATTGTTACTCAGGGCCACAGAAACTTTACTTAGGGCCACAGAATTTTTACTCAGGGACAGACAGAATTGTTACTGAGTGCCAGAGAATTGTTACTCAGGGACAGACAGAATTGTTACTGAGTGCCAGAGAATTGTTACTTAGGGCCACAGAAACTTTACTTAGGGCCACAGAATTGTTACTCGCACAGACACAGAATTGTTACTCGCACAGACACAGAACTGTTACTGAGGGCCACAGAAACTTTACTTAGGGCCACAGAATTGTTACTCGCACAGACACAGAATTGTTACTCGCACAGACACAGAACTGTTACTGAGGGCCACAGAACTGTTACTTAGGGCCACAGAATTGTTACTCGCACAGACACAGAATTGTTACTCAGGGCCACAGAACTGTTACTTAGGGACAAAGAAACGCTAGTTAGGGCCACAGAATTCATACTCAGGGACAGACAGAATTGTTACGGAGTGCCAGAGAATTGTTACTCAGGGCCACAGAAACTTTACTTAGGGCCACAGAATTTTTACTCAGGGACAGACAGAATTGTTACTGAGTGCCAGAGAATTGTTACTCAGGGACAGACAGAATTGTTACGGAGTGCCAGAGAATTGTTACTCAGGGACGGACAGAATTGTTACTGAGTGCCAGAGAATTGTTACTTAGGGCCACAGAAACTTTAATTAGGGCCACAGAATTTTTACTCAGGGACAGACAGAATTGTTACTGAGTGCCAGAGAATTGTTACTCAGGGACAGACAGAATTGTTACGGAGTGCCAGAGAATTGTTACTCAGGGCCACAGAAACTTTACTTAGGGCCACAGAATTTTTACTCAGGGACAGACAGAATTGTTACTGAGTGCCAGAGAATTGTTACTCAGGGACAGACAGAATTGTTACGGAGTGCCAGAGAATTGTTACTCAGGGCCACAGAAACTTTACTTAGGGCCACAGAATTTTTACTCAGGGACAGACAGAATTGTTACTGAGTGCCAGAGAATTGTTACTCAGGGACAGACAGAATTGTTACTGAGTGCCAGAGAATTGTTACTTAGGGCCACAGAAACTTTACTTAGGGCCACAGAATTGTTACTCGCACAGACACAGAATTGTTACTCGCACAGACACAGAATTGTTACTGAAGGCCACAGAACTGTTACTTAGGGCCACAGAATTGTTACTCGCACAGACACAGAATTGTTACTCGCACAGACACAGAACTGTTACTGAGGGCCACAGAACTGTTACTTAGGGCCACAGAATTGTTACTCGCACAGACACAGAATTGTTACTCAGGGCCACAGAACTGTTACTTAGGGACAAAGAAACGCTAGTTAGGGCCACAGAATTCATACTCAGGGACAGACAGAATTGTTACGGAGTGCCAGAGAATTGTTACTCAGGGCCACAGAAACTTTACTTAGGGCCACAGAATTTTTACTCAGGGACAGACAGAATTGTTACTGAGTGCCAGAGAATTGTTACTCAGGGACAGACAGAATTGTTACGGAGTGCCAGAGAATTGTTACTCAGGGCCACAGAAACTTTACTTAGGGCCACAGAATTTTTACTCAGGGACAGACAGAATTGTTACTGAGTGCCAGAGAATTGTTACTCAGGGACAGACAGAATTGTTACTGAGTGCCAGAGAATTGTTACTTAGGGCCACAGAAACTTTACTTAGGGCCACAGAATTGTTACTCGCACAGACACAGAATTGTTACTCGCACAGACACAGAACTGTTACTGAGGGCCACAGAAACTTTACTTAGGGCCACAGAATTGTTACTCGCACAGACACAGAATTGTTACTCGCACAGACACAGAACTGTTACTGAGGGCCACAGAACTGTTACTTAGGGCCACAGAATTGTTACTCGCACAGACACAGAATTGTTACTCAGGGCCACAGAACTGTTACTTAGGGACAAAGAAACGCTAGTTAGGGCCACAGAATTCATACTCAGGGACAGACAGAATTGTTACGGAGTGCCAGAGAATTGTTACTCAGGGCCACAGAAACTTTACTTAGGGCCACAGAATTTTTACTCAGGGACAGACAGAATTGTTACTGAGTGCCAGAGAATTGTTACTCAGGGACAGACAGAATTGTTACGGAGTGCCAGAGAATTGTTACTCAGGGACGGACAGAATTGTTACTGAGTGCCAGAGAATTGTTACTTAGGGCCACAGAAACTTTAATTAGGGCCACAGAATTTTTACTCAGGGACAGACAGAATTGTTACTGAGTGCCAGAGAATTGTTACTCAGGGACAGACAGAATTGTTACGGAGTGCCAGAGAATTGTTACTCAGGGCCACAGAAACTTTACTTAGGGCCACAGAATTTTTACTCAGGGACAGACAGAATTGTTACTGAGTGCCAGAGAATTGTTACTCAGGGACAGACAGAATTGTTACGGAGTGCCAGAGAATTGTTACTCACGGCCACAGAAACTTTACTTAGGGCCACAGAATTTTTACTCAGGGACAGACAGAATTGTTACTGAGTGCCAGAGAATTGTTACTCAGGGACAGACAGAATTGTTACTGAGTGCCAGATAATTGTTACTTAGGGCCACAGAAACGTTATTAGGGCCACAGAATTGTTACTCAGGGACAGACAGAATTGTTACTGAGTGCCAGAGAATTGTTACTTAGGGCCACAGAAACTTTAGTTAGGGCCACAGAATTGTTACTCAGGGACAGACACAGAATTGTTACTGAGGGCCACAGAACTGTTACTTAGGGCCACAGAATTGTTACTCGCACAGACACAGAATTGTTACTGAGGACCACAGAACTGTTACTTAGGGCCACAGAATTGTTACTCGCACAGACACAGAATTGTTACACAGGGACACAGAACTGTTACTGAGGGCCACAGAACCGTTACTTAGGGCCACAGAATTGTTACTCGCACAGACACAGAATTGTTACTCAGGGACACAGAATTGTTACTCAGGGACACATAATCGTTTAATTAAAGAGTATGTCAGACAACATGCAGAGGAGTGGCAGAGGAGGCAATGTTTTAGGAGCGAGCAGACGTGGCAGCAGAGGAAGGGGTCGAGGCAGCACTATTCGCAGCCAGAGGCCAGTGCTCCCGGTGTCATCCAGCGGTCGTGTCTCCACCGACAACCCTGCCGTCATCGATTGGTTGGCTCGGTCGTCTTCCTCTTCCCAGGTCACCTCTGACACCTACAGCCAACGGTCGGTGGGTACGTCAGACACAACCGTTAGTTGGCATGGCCCGGGACCAAGCCCACTGAAATCACGTGTCCTCTACCTGCCCCTGTCCTTTGGTGTTCCCTCACCAAGCGAAGTATCGCATGCTGTGGGCTCAGCCCCACTGTACAGTGAGGAAGAGCTAACAGAGGGCGGTCAGGAACGGGGGGAGACATCTGCCTTTTCAGCAGCTAGGCGAAGAAGTAGTGGCGAGGAGAGTGGCCCGGTAGCCGGTCTAGAGACAGGTCTGTCTCCTGACCCAGACGCAGCCGAGGGGGCAAGTAGTGAAGCGGAGACCCTACTTGATGATGAGGAGGTTGATCGCACTTGGCAGCCTCGTCGTCATCAGGCAATTTCTTCCGCATCATCAGGAGAAGAGGGTGGCAGCTTGGCAGTGAGCGAAACAGTCGGTGGGTTGCCCAGGAGACAGCAGCAGGGTCGCAGCAGTGTCAGTGGAAGCAGTGTCAGTGGAGCCAAACGGCCACGGAGTAGAGCACCAGCTCCACTGCAGCCTACCACCACGGCCAGTAGTGGTGCCGGTGTGCACGGAGGAAGCAGCAGTCAGCCAGTGAGGAGTATCGGGGGCAAAGTTTCCTACTCGGCGGTGTGGCAATTTTTCGTCAAGCCGCCCGAGGAAGTAAACGTAGCCGTATGTAGACTATGTGGCCAGAAAGTCAAGCGTGGCCAGGGGGCCCATGTTGGGACTATTTGGGCCATGTTGGGACAATGGGAGACCTCCCATTGCTGCTGTCTCCATCGCCACACTCTGCCATGTGCCACTTTCAGGTCTCCTCACACACTGCTGGTGTGTTGAATTTTTTGACATAGGGTGCTGGCAGATTACGGGCCTCCCATAGCTGCTGCCAGGCCCCTAATCTGCCATAGGCCCCTATATACCGCCTCCTCATGCTGCTGCCAGGTCCAGAGTCTCTCATGGGTCCCTGTACGGCCTCCCATTGCTGCTGTCTCCATCGCCACACTCTGCCATGTGCCACTTTCAGGTCTCCTCACACTGCTGGTGTGTAGAATTTTTTGACATAGGGTGCTGGCAGATTACGGGCCTCCCATAGCTGCTGCCAGGCCCCTAATCTGCCATAGGCCCCTATATACCGCCTCCTCATGCTGCTGCCAAGTCCAGAGTCTGTCATGGGTCCCTGTACGGCCTCCCATTGCTGCTGTCTCCATCGCCACACTCTGCCATGTGCCACTTTCAGGTCTCCTCACACACTGCTGGTGTGTTGAATTTTTTGACATAGGGTGCTGGCAGATTACGGGCCTCCCATAGCTGCTGCCAGGCCCCTAATCTGCCATGGGCCCCTATATACCGCCTCCTCATGCTGCTGCCAGGTCCACAGTGTCTCATGCCATGTGCCACTTTCAGGTCTCCTCACACTGCTGGTGTGTTGAATTTTTTGACATAGGGTGCTGGCAGATTATGGGCCTCCTATAGCTGCTGCCAGGCCCCTAATCTGCCATAGGCCCCTATATACCGCCTCCTCATGCTGCTGCCAGGTCCAGAGTCTCTCATGGGTCCCTGTACGGCCTCCCATTGCTGCTGTCTCCATCGCCACACTCTGCCATGTGCCACTTTCAGGTCTCCTCACACACTGCTGGTGTGTAGAATTTTTTGACATAGGGTGCTGGCAGATTACGGGCCTCCTATAGCTGCTGCCAGGCCCCTAATCTGCCATAGGCCCCTATATACCGCCTCCTCATGCTGCTGCCAGGTCCAGAGTCTGTCATGGGTCCCTGTACGGCCTCCCATTGCTGCTGTCTCCATCGCCACACTCTGCCATGTGCCACTTTCAGGTCTCCTCACACTGCTGGTGTGTAGAATTTTTTGACATAGGGTGCTGGCAGATTACGGGCCTCCCATAGCTGCTGCCAGGCCCCTAATCTGCCATAGGCCCCTATATACCGCCTCCTCATGCTGCTGCCAGGTCCAGAGTCTCTCATGGGTCCCTGTACGGCCTCCCATTGCTGCTGTCTCCATCGCCACACTCTGCCATGTGCCACTTTCAGGTCTCCTCACACACTGCTGGTGTGTTGAATTTTTTGACATAGGGTGCTGGCAGATTACGGGCCTCCTATAGCTGCTGCCAGGCCCCTAATCTGCCATAGGCCCCTATATACCGCCTCCTCATGCTGCTGCCAGGTCCAGAGTCTCTCATGGGTCCCTGTACGGCCTCCCATTGCTGCTGTCTCCATCGCCACACTCTGCCATGTGCCACTTTCAGGTCTCCTCACACACTGCTGGTGTGTAGAATTTTTTGACATAGGGTGCTGGCAGATTACGGGCCTCCTATAGCTGCTGCCAGGCCCCTAATCTGCCATAGGCCCCTATATACCGCCTCCTCATGCTGCTGCCAGGTCCAGAGTCTGTCATGGGTCCCTGTACGGCCTCCCATTGCTGCTGTCTCCATCGCCACACTCTGCCATGTGCCACTTTCAGGTCTCCTCACACTGCTGGTGTGTAGAATTTTTTGACATAGGGTGCTGGCAGATTACGGGCCTCCCATAGCTGCTGCCAGGCCCCTAATCTGCCATAGGCCCCTATATACCGCCTCCTCATGCTGCTGCCAGGTCCAGAGTCTCTCATGGGTCCCTGTACGGCCTCCCATTGCTGCTGTCTCCATCGCCACACTCTGCCATGTGCCACTTTCAGGTCTCCTCACACTGCTGGTGTGTAGAATTTTTTGACATAGGGTGCTGGCAGATTACGGGCCTCCTATAGCTGCTGCCAGGCCCCTAATCTGCCATAGGCCCCTATATACCGCCTCCTCATGCTGCTGCCAGGTCCAGAGTCTCTCATGGGTCCCTTTACGGCCTCCCATTGCTGCTGTCTCCATCGCCACACTCTGCCATGTGCCACTTTCAGGTCTCCTCACACTGCTGGTGTGTAGAATTTTTTGACATAGGGTGCTGGCAGATTACGGGCCTCCCATTGCTGCTGCCAGGCCCCTAATCTGCCATGGGCCCCTATACCGCCTCCTCATGCTGCTGCCAAGTCCAGAGTGTGTCATGGGTCCCTGTACGGCCTCCCATTGCTGCTGTCTCCATCGCCACACTCTGCCATGTGCCACTTTCAGGTCTCCTCACACACTGCTGGTGTGTTGAATTTTTTGACATAGGGTGCTGGCAGATTACGGGCCTCCCATAGCTGCTGCCAGGCCCCTAATCTGCCATAGGCCCCTATATACCGCCTCCTCATGCTGCTGCCAGGTCCAGAGTCTCTCATGGGTCCCTGTACGGCCTCCCATTGCTGCTGTCTCCATCGCCACACTCTGCCATGTGCCACTTTCAGGTCTCCTCACACACTGCTGGTGTGTAAAATTTTTGACATAGGGTGCTGGCAGATTACGGGCCTCCCATTGCTGCTGCCAGGCCCCTAATCTGCCATGGGCCCCTATATACCGCCTCCTCATGCTGCTGCCAGGTCCAGAGTCTCTCATGGGTCCCTGTACGGCCTCCCATTGCTGCTGTCTCCATCGCCACACTCTGCCATGTGCCACTTTCAAGTCTCCTCACACACTGCTGGTGTGTAGAATTTTTTGACATAGGGTGCTGGCAGATTACGGGCCTCCTATAGCTGCTGCCAGGCCCCTAATCTGCCATAGGCCCCTATATACCGCCTCCTCATGCTGCTGCCAGGTCCAGAGTCTGTCATGGGTCCCTGTACGGCCTCCCATTGCTGCTGTCTCCATCGCCACACTCTGCCATGTGCCACTTTCAGGTCTCCTCACACTGCTGGTGTGTAGAATTTTTTGACATAGGGTGCTGGCAGATTACGGGCCTCCCATAGCTGCTGCCAGGCCCCTAATCTGCCATGGGCCCCTATATACCGCCTCCTCATGCTGCTGCCAGGTCCACAGTGTCTCATGCCATGTGCCACTTTCAGGTCTCCTCACACTGCTGGTGTGTTGAATTTTTTGACATAGGGTGCTGGCAGATTATGGGCCTCCTATAGCTGCTGCCAGGCCCCTAATCTGCCATAGGCCCCTATATACCACCTCCTCATGCTGCTGCCAGGTCCAGAGTCTCTCATGGGTCCCTGTACGGCCTCCCATTGCTGCTGTCTCCATCGCCACACTCTGCCATGTGCCACTTTCAGGTCTCCTCACACACTGCTGGTGTGTAGAATTTTTTGACATAGGGTGCTGGCAGATTACGGGCCTCCTATAGCTGCTGCCAGGCTCCTAATCTGCCATAGGCCCCTATATACCGCCTCCTCATGCTGCTGCCAGGTCCAGAGTCTTTCATGGGTCCCTGTACGGCCTCCCATTGCTGCTGTCTCCATCGCCACACTCTGCCATGTGCCACTTTCAGGTCTCCTCACACTGCTGGTGTGTAGAATTTTTTGACATAGGGTGCTGGCAGATTACGGGCCTCCCATAGCTGCTGCCAGGCCCCTAATCTGCCATGGGCCCCTATATACCGCCTCCTCATGCTGCTGCCAGGTCCACAGTGTCTCATGCCATGTGCCACTTTCAGGTCTCCTCACACTGCTGGTGTGTTGAATTTTTTGACAT
Organism: Staurois parvus; assembly: GCF_062004578.1. Taxonomy (NCBI): domain Eukaryota; kingdom Metazoa; phylum Chordata; class Amphibia; order Anura; family Ranidae; genus Staurois; species Staurois parvus. The sequence goes on along the minus strand of NW_028318344.1, from coordinate 9,434,467 downwards.
AGGGTGCTGGCAGATTATGGGCCTCCTATAGCTGCTGCCAGGCCCCTAATCTGCCATAGGCCCCTATATACCGCCTCCTCATGCTGCTGCCAGGTCCAGAGTCTCTCATGGGTCCCTGTACGGCCTCCCATTGCTGCTGTCTCCATCGCCACACTCTGCCATGTGCCACTTTCAGGTCTCCTCACACACTGCTGGTGTGTTGAATTTTTTGACATAGGGTGCTGGCAGATTACGGGCCTCCCATAGCTGCTGCCAGGCCCCTAATCTGCCATAGGCCCCTATATACCGCCTCCTCATGCTGCTGCCAGGTCCAGAGTCTCTCATGGGTCCCTGTACGGCCTCCCATTGCTGCTGTCTCCATCGCCACACTCTGCCATGTGCCACTTTCAGGTCTCCTCACACACTGCTGGTGTGTTGAATTTTTTGACATAGGGTGCTGGCAGATTATGGGCCTCCCATAGCTGCTGCCAGGCCCCTAATCTGCCATAGGCCCCTATATACCGCCTCCTCATGCTGCTGCCAGGTCCAGAGTCTCTCATGGGTCCCTGTACGGCCTCCCATTGCTGCTGTCTCCATCGCCACACTCTGCCATGTGCCACTTTCAGGTCTCCTCACACACTGCTGGTGTGTAGAATTTTTTGACATAGGGTGCTGGCAGATTACGGGCCTCCCATAGCTGCTGCCAGGCCCCTAATCTGCCATAGGCCCCTATATACCGCCTCCTCATGCTGCTGCCAGGTCCAGAGTCTCTCATGGTTCCCTGTACGGCCTCCCATTGCTGCTGTCTCCATCGCCACACTCTGCCATGTGCCACTTTCAGGTCTCCTCACACACTGCTGGTGTGTAGAATTTTTTGACATAGGGTGCTGGCAGATTACGGGCCTCCCATAGCTGCTGCCAGGCCCCTAATCTGCCATAGGCCCCTATATACCGCCTCCTCATGCTGCTGCCAGGTCCAGAGTCTCTCATGGTTCCCTGTACGGCCTCCCATTGCTGCTGTCTCCATCGCCACACTCTGCCATGTGCCACTTTCAGGTCTCCTCACACACTGCTGGTGTGTAGAATTTTTTGACATAGGGTGTTGGCAGATTACGGGCCTCCCATTGCTGCTGCCAGGCCCCTAATCTGCCATGGGCCCCTATATACCGCCTCCTCATGCTGCTGCCAGGTCCAGAGTCTCTCATGGGTCCCTGTACGGCCTCCCATTGCTGCTGTCTCCATCGCCACACTCTGCCATGTGCCACTTTCAGGTCTCCTCACACACTGCTGGTGTGTAGAATTTTTTGACATAGGGTGCTGGCAGATTACGGGCCTCCTATAGCTGCTGCCAGGCCCCTAATCTGCCATAGGCCCCTATATACCGCCTCCTCATGCTGCTGCCAGGTCCAGAGTCTGTCATGGGTCCCTGTACGGCCTCCCATTGCTGCTGTCTCCATCGCCACACTCTGCCATGTGCCACTTTCAGGTCTCCTCACACTGCTGGTGTGTAGAATTTTTTGACATAGGGTGCTGGCAGATTACGGGCCTCCCATAGCTGCTGCCAGGCCCCTAATCTGCCATAGGCCCCTATATACCGCCTCCTCATGCTGCTGCCAGGTCCAGAGTCTCTCATGGGTCCCTGTACGGCCTCCCATTGCTGCTGTCTCCATCGCCACACTCTGCCATGTGCCACTTTCAGGTCTCCTCACACTGCTGGTGTGTAGAATTTTTTGACATAGGGTGCTGGCAGATTACGGGCCTCCCATAGCTGCTGCCAGGCCCCTAATCTGCCATAGGCCCCTATATACCGCCTCCTCATGCTGCTGCCAGGTCCAGAGTCTGTCATGGGTCCCTGTACGGCCTCCCATTGCTGCTGTCTCCATCGCCACACTCTGCCATGTGCCACTTTCAGGTCTCCTCACACTGCTGGTGTGTAGAATTTTTTGACATAGGGTGCTGGCAGATTACGGGCCTCCCATAGCTGCTGCCAGGCCCCTAATCTGCCATAGGCCCCTATATACCGCCTCCTCATGCTGCTGCCAGGTCCAGAGTCTCTCATGGGTCCCTGTACGGCCTCCCATTGCTGCTGTCTCCATCGCCACACTCTGCCATGTGCCACTTTCAGGTCTCCTCACACTGCTGGTATGTAGAATTTTTTGACATAGGGTGCTGGCAGATTACGGGCCTCCTATAGCTGCTGCCAGGCCCCTAATCTGCCATAGGCCCCTATATACCGCCTCCTCATGCTGCTGCCAGGCCCCTAATCTGCCATAGGCCCCTATATACCGCCTCCTCATGCTGCTGCCAGGTCCAGAGTCTCTCATGGGTCCCTTTACGGCCTCCCATTGCTGCTGTCTCCATCGCCACACTCTGCCATGTGCCACTTTCAGGTCTCCTCACACTGCTGGTGTGTAGAATTTTTTGACATAGGGTGCTGGCAGATTACGGGCCTCCCATTGCTGCTGCCAGGCCCCTAATCTGCCATGGGCCCCTATACCGCCTCCTCATGCTGCTGCCAAGTCCAGAGTGTGTCATGGGTCCCTGTACGGCCTCCCATTGCTGCTGTCTCCATAGCCACACTCTGCCATGTGCCACTTTCAGGTCTCCTCACACTGCTGGTGTGTTGAATTTTTTGACATAGGGTGCTGGCAGATTACGGGCCTCCCATTGCTGCTGCCAGGCACGTAATCTGCCATGGGCCCCCGTACCGACTCCTCATGCTGTGACGTTGCAACAAGGTGGAATTCAACCCTACATATGTTAGACCGCCTTTACGAACAGCGAAAGGCCATCACCGATTTCCTGATGTTAAAAGCGGATAAAGGTACTCCCTGTGTAACTTAGATGTCAGCCATTGGCAGCTCATGCGTGACACCTGCGCTTGCTCAGGCCCTTTGAGGAGGCCACGCTATTCGTGAGTCGCCAGGACTATGGGATGAACGACGTCATTCCTCTGTTGCACGTCCTGGAACAAATGCTGTTAACAATGGCTGGTCAGGGTGCGGTAGACGTGGCGCACAGATCTCAACGCCACATGACCCCTGTGGGGGCAGGACAGGAAGAAGAGGAGGAGGTAGAGGAGGACATTGGTGCTCAGGAATTATTGAGTGAAATGGGTGGTTTTTCCACTCAGCGGACAGGAGTGGAGGAGCAGGAGCATCTGGTAGAGGAGGAGGAGGAGGAGGAGACAGAGGACCCAGACGCACCGTGGCAGTATGCTGTGGAGATGGAGGCAGGGAGTCCCTCGCATTCCTTGGCACAAATGGCCCATAGCATGCTCGGTTGCTTGCGTAGCGACAGCCGAATAATAACCATCAGACAGAGGGATGACTTTTGGCTGTCCACCTTGTTGGACCCTCGCTACCGTTCAAAAATGGTGGCCTTTTTCACACCTGCTGAGAGGGAGGCCAAAATAACGTACTATAAAAACCACCTATGTAGTCAGCTGGTCTCTGCCTGTCTGCGCCAACGTCCATCCTCAGACACTGTGGGCCCTGTGCGCTTGCGTTCCGCTGCCATGGCAGCAGGGGAGGGGTGGGGTGGTAGGAGCAGTGGCAGCTCCACCAGCAGCGGCTGCCTCAGTCTGCAGTCGATGATGAGTAGCTTTCTTCACCAGCGCAGTGAGGAAACTACTAACCAGCCGCAGCAGCAGCAGCAGCAGCAGCATCAGGTGGACCTGGAGCAGGACCTCAAACAACAGGCTTGGGCCTACTTGGACAGCACCCTGCCAACCGAGGTAGACAATCCCCTTGACTACTGGGCAACGAAACTTGACCTTTGGCCCCAACTAGCTGAATTTGCCCTTGAAAGGCTGTCATGCCCGGCCAGTAGCGTGGCATCGGAGCGCGTGTTTAGTGCGGCAGGAGGTATTGCAACTCCGCGGAGGACACGACTGTCCACCCAAAGTGTGGAGAGACTGACGTTTGTGAAAATGAATCAGGCGTGGATTAGTCTGGATTTCAAACCACCAGTTCCTGACACAACTGACTAAATCCGCCATGAATCATGCCCCAAACATGTGCCACTTTCAGGTCTCCTCACACTGCTGGTGTGTTCCATTTTTTGTCATAGGGTGCTGGCAGATTACGGGCCTCCCATAGCTGCTGCCAGGCCCCTAATCTGCCATGGGCCCCTATACCGCCTCCTCATGCTGCTGCCAAGTCCAGAGTCTCTCATGGGTCCCTGTACGGCCTCCCATTGCTGCTGTCTCCATCGCCACACTCTGCCATGTGCCACTTTCAGGTCTCCTCACACTGCTGGTGTATTCCATTTTTTGTCATAGGGTGCTGGCAGATTACGGGCCTCCCATAGCTGCTGCCAGGCCCCTAATCTGCCATGGGCCCCTATACCGCCTCCTCATGCTGCTGCCAGGTCCAGAGTCTGTCATGGGTCCCTGTACGGCCTCCCATTGCTGCTGTCTCCATCGCCACACTCTGCCATGTGCCACTTTCAGGTCTCCTCACACTGCTGGTGGGTTCCATTTTTTGTCATAGGGTGCTGGCAGATTACGGGCCTCCCATAGCTGCTGCCAGGCCCCTAATCTGCCATGGGCCCCCGTACCGACTCCTCATGCTGCTGCCAGGCCCGTAATCTGTCATGGGCCCCTGTTGTCGCTTGTTGGCATTTTCCGCTCGTTCAGATGCTCCTTCTCCTGCTACTCCTCTTCACGGATTCCGTCAGCAGTCTTTCTTGGAATCCGTTTCCAAGAGACAACAGTTTGCGAGCACGCACCAGACGGTGCAGAAACTGAACGTCCTCCTGTCCAAGTTGCTGCTGCCAGGCTCGTAATCTGTCATGCGCCCCTGTACCGCCTCCTCATGCTGCTGCCAGGTCCAGAGTGTGTCATGGGCCCCCGTACCGACTCCAAATGCTGCTGCCAGGCCCGTAATCTGTCATGGGCCCCTGTACCGCCTCCCCATGCTGCTGCCAGGTCCAGATTGTGTCATGGGTCCCTGTACGGCCTCCCATTGCTGCTGCCAGGCCTGTAATCTGCCATGGGCCCCCGTACCGACTCCTCATGCTGCTGCCAGGCCCGTAATCTGCCATGGGCCCCTGTACCGCCTCCTCATGCTGCTGCCAGGTCCAGAGTGTGTCATGGGTCCCTGTACGGCCTCCCATTGCTGCTGTCTCTATCGCCACACTCTGCCATGTGCCACTTTCAGGTCTCCTCACACTGCTGGTGGTTTCCATTTTTGTCATAGGGTGCTGTATGGCCTCCCATTGCTGCTGCCTCCACCGCCACACTGTGGCTCCACACTCTGGTTTTGGCCCCGTGACTGGCCAAATGAGTGAAGTGTGCGGTGATTCTAAGATCGACGGCACTCATCTGCATGTCATACTGCCTGACAGTATTATTTCTCTTCCCCAGCAGACTCCAAGGGCATTTAAATTAAAGGTACAGTGTTCAGCACTAATATTAAGTCTCTCTGAAGCCTAGAAACACCCTTTTTTAAGTTAAATTCACAGCGAATATATTCGACTCGAATCGAAATTTTTCCACGAATTCGCCGAATCAGTCGAATCGAATTTTTGAATACTTCGCTCATCTCTAATTAGAATTATATATGGTGGATTCTGACCCACTGCTGCGTGTCCTTGTATAAAGCACATGCTTTGGTTATCTTTTACAGCTGTTAGCAAAAGAGCATTTCTATCACAAGGTCATATTTAATTTCTTCCATTGTAAGTCAGTTGATAACGCATTTCATATAACCTTCTATACTCTGAACTGAGGTGGAGCATTTGGATAAGGTAATGTTAAAACTACCTTAAAGCATTAATAGCATTGCAGGGATTGTTATAATTCCTCATAAGCAGAATGGATAATGTTGCCCATGTACACATTGTAACTACTTACAACCTGCTTATTTTACTTTTTCCACCTTGATTCTGGCTACAGCCATTCAGGATTTGGGCAGCTGAAGGCGGCCTAACTTTATTTCCTGGATTTCGTTCAGCTGGCTACCCAGCATGCACCCAGGGATCTTGTGCATGCACAGTATACCCGCATTAACTGCACAAAGACTCCTGGGATCAATGACGTAGATATCCCAGGAGTCAACGGGCCAGGCTGATGACACAATCATCTAGGCGGCTCCAACTAGAAGTCGCGGGCAACATTACTAAAAAAAAAAGTACTTTCTGCAGGAAATTTCTACATTTCAATATCCAAATCTTGATTCACTAGTGGTGTAAATTACTATGTGGGTAATTGCTAAAAATGACTGGAACTCCGCTTGAAGCTGGCCTGGCTTCATTTCCTGGATTTCGTTCAGCTGGCTACCCAGCATGCACCCAGGGACCTCGCAGTAATGACACTTTGAAGCGCGCTTTGTGAACCCGCATTAACTGCACAAAGACTCCTGGGATCGATGACGTAGATATCCCTGGAGTCAACGGACCACACTGATGACACAATCGTATAGGCGGCTCCAAGCAGAAGTCACGGGGAAAAATACTAAAAAAAGGCACTTTCTGCAGGAAATTTATACATTTCAATATCCAAATTTTGATTTACTAGTGGTGTACATTACAATGTGGGTAATTGCTAAAAATGACTGGAACTCTGCTTGAAGCCGGCCTGGCTTCATTTCCTGGATTACATTCAGCTGGCTACCCAGCATTCATCCAGGGACCTCGCAGTAATGACATTGTGAGGCGCGCTTTGTGTACCCGCATTAACTGCACAAAGACTCCTGGGATCGATGACGTAGCTATCCCAGGAGTCAACGGGCCAGGCTGATGACACAATCGTCTAGGCGGCTCCATCCGGAAGTCACGGGGAACATTACTAAAAAAAGGTAGTTTCTACAGGAAATTTCTACATTTCAATATCCAAATTTTGATTCACCAGTGGTGTACATTACAATGTGGGTAATTCCTAAAAATTACTGGTTTTAACCCCTTCTAGCTGCATGTACACATATAAGCGTACATGTGTCTTGTGTTAGAAGTGCATTCCCATAGGGACTGTGGGAAGCGCTGGTCCCTTACTGACGATTGAGCACTGGAGGCCTAGTTTCTGATCACCTAAACATTGTGATAGCCTATGATTAGCTATTACAGAGATCAGTCACTGTGCAGCCCGCCCCTATGGTTTTTTCATCTTGAATGGAGAGAAGATACATTGTATCTTTTCCTCCTGCTAGAGCAGTGGTCGGCAAGCCGCGGCTCGCGAGCCACATGCGGCTCTTTACAAGCTTAAATGCGGCTCTTCTGTGTGCCGGGCGCCCCCTCCCCTCCCCTCCCTCCTCTCGGACGGCCGCCCGCTCCCCTCCCTCCTCTCGGGCGGCCGCCCCAAAAGTCAGGACTCTGCAGCTGTCAGGATGTAGGCGGGGTAGCCAGGATGTAGGCGGGGCAGCGTGACGAACTCCTCTCCTCTCACAGTCCACCCTGAAGACCAGAACGGCGCGGGAAACACGGCGAGAGGAATGCGCGGAGCAAAGGTAAGTGAATTGACACAGGGGGGACTTACTATATGGGGGATGAATTACTATATGGGGGATGAATTACTATATGGGGGATGAATTACTATGGGGGATGAATTACTATATGGGGGAGGAATTACTATATGGGGGATGAATTACTATATGGGGGATGAATTACTATGGGGGATGAATTACTATGGGGGATGAATTACTATGGGGGATGAATTACTATATGGGGGATGAATTACTATATGGGGGATGAATTACTATATGGGGGATGAATTACTATGGGGGATGAATTATTATATGGGGGATGAATTACTATGGGGGATGAATTACTATATGGGGGATGAATTACTATGGGGGATGAATTACTATATGGGGGATGAATTACTATATGGGGGATGAATTACTATGGGGGATGAATTAATATGGGGAATGAATTACTATGGGGGATGAATTACTATATGGGGGACGAATTACTATATTGGGGATGAATTACTATATGGGGGATGAATTACTATATGGAGGATGTATTACTATATGGGGGATGAATTACTATGGGGGATGAATTACTATATGGGAGATGAATTACTATATGGGGGATGAATTACTATGGGGGATGATTTACTATATGGGAGACGAATTACTATATATTTGGGATGAATTACTATGGGGGATGAATTACTATGGGGGGATGAATTACTATGGGGGATGAATTACTATATGGGGGATGAATTATTATGGGGGATGAATTACTATATGGGGGATGAATTACTATGGGGGATGAATTACTATATGGGAGATGAATTACTATGGGGGATGAATTACTATATGGGGGATGAATTACTATGGGGGATGAATTACTATATGGGGGATGAATTACTATATGGGGGATGAATTACTATATGGGGGATGAATTGCTATGGGGGATGAATTGCTATATGGGGGATGAATTGCTATATGGGGGATGAATTACTATATGGGGGATGAATTACTATATGGGGGATGAATTACTATATGGGGGATGAATTACTAGGGGGGATGAATTACTATATGGGAGATGTATTTTCAGTTTTAAAAATGTGGCTCTCAAAATAAATTTCAATCGTGGTTTTGGCGAGATTTGGCTCAGTTGAAAAAAAAGGTTGCCCACCACTGTGCTAGAGGAACAAAATGTAAACAAAAATGTAAAAACAGAAAAGAAAAATAGGTGGATTACGGATTTATATAGGTTAATGGCAGGGTCAAATGTCAAGATCAGATCAAAGGTCGGGGTCTAGAATTGGGGTCAAAATATAAGGTCAGTGTATTTTAGGTAGGATAAAAAAAAGCACAATGTGCACCGTTGTTTTTGGGCTCTACTACGGATAAAGGCAAAAAATAAACACATACAGTATAGCTGTGATCGTCAGCAGTAGGAGAATTTATTTTGGGTTTTTCTTTGGTAGTAGGATAAAGTACTAGCAAGACATATACAACTAAATGTAAAAATATATATTTTTTTGTTATTATTTTGTGACAATTTTTCTTTGATAATACAAAATTCTGCTGCTATCCATTATCATTTACCACCAAATGAAAGTCTAATTTGTCCTGAAAAACACAAGTTGCAATCCACCTGGATAATGAGTTGCAGTGATACTATGTAAAGTTTTACTAACACATGTCTGGGTTTTACAGTTTTACTTCACATGACTGGGCCATTAACCACTTGCCCTCCTGAGGATTTACCCCCCTTCCTGCCCAGGCCATTTTTTGCGTTACGACAATTGAGTGGTCATGCAATACTGCACTCAAATAAAATTTACATCCTTTTTTCCAATGAATTAAGCTTTCTTTTGGTGGTATTTGATTGCCTGTGCGGTTTTTTTTTTGCGCTATGAAAAAAAAAGACCGACAATTTTGAGGAAAAAAAACAATATTTTTGACTTTTTGCTATTAAACATGTACAGTAAAAAAAAATTTAAATAATCAAACTTCATCATAAACTTAGGGCAAAATGTATTCTGCTACATGTCTTTGCTAAAAAAAATCCCAATACGTGGAAATTAATAGATTTACGTGAAAGTTATAGCGTTTACAAATGGTGGTACAGTATATATACTGGGATATTTTTTTAATTTTATTTTTACTAGTAATGGCGTTGATCGTCGATTTATACTGGGACTGCGGGACTGCAGCGTTCATTCTGACAGTGGGGGGAACTGACTTGGTATCACTGACATCCCCAGTGACATCTATACAGTGATCAGTGCTAAAAAAAAGCACTGACACTGTACTAATGGCACTGGGCAGGAAGGGCTTAACATGAGGGGTGATCAAAGGGTTAACTGTGTGCTGTGTGCTGTTTTACTAAGTGCTGTGCCCGTGTGCTTCACTGTAAGCACACTGCTTTGCATAGCTGTGCTCTGCACAGCCATGTAAAGCAGTGTGCACGAGCTGACAGGGAGGAGAACTGTTTTGTTTACAGCAATCAACAGATAACGGCAATCACCGGGCACCGTTGAGAAATTACCGGGCTGGACTGACAGCCGTGGCTGCGAATGGCGGCACAGGTAGGGTGCGCGCCTTCTACCCAGAAATTCAAAATCACGTATATAGATGTGATTTTGCACACCAGTGCTGCCCTGTAGCAGTGTTTCTGCTATAGGGTGGTCGGGAAGCAGTTAATATTCCTGGCTATGTTCTCTTACGGAGCGACAGGGTAAAAAGGAAAGGTGATTGTGTCTGCCTCTATGTGAGAAGTGATCTCCGAATGAGTGTAAAAGAGGTTGAAGCATTATGGGTGGAACTGCACATGGGGGTGAGTACTACAAAGGAAATCATTGGAGTTTGTTATAGGCCACCCAGGGTAATGAGGAGGTGGAGACACAGCTCCCTTGCACAGATCAAAAGGGCTGGGACAGTGATAATAATGGGGGATTTTAACTACCCAGAAATTGACTGGAGTAATGGTACTGTAGGAACAGTTAAACAGCAAAACCTACTACAAGATAATTTTATGGTACAGTTCATAGAAGCACCAACTAGGAATGATGCTCTGCTGGACCTGGTAATCTCAAACCATGCAGAACTTATTACTAATTTTCATATAAAAGAACATCTGGGTAGCAGTGACTATAAAATAATTACATTTATTGTTAGCTATTAACAGCAAGCACATCCGGGAAAAATAAAAACCCTCAGCCTTAAGAAAGCTAATTTTCCAAGGCTGAGAGCTGATCTCTAAGACTTAGACTGGTTGGGAATATTGGCACCAATGAACACAACACGGAAATGGGAGTTCTTCAAAAAGACTGCATGTGAACACACTGTAAAATATATTACCATGGGCAACAAGTTTAAAAGGTAAAAATGAAACCTACGTGGCTTACGGCCAAAGTTCATAAAGCTATAAATAATAAGAAAGGAGCTTTTATTAAATATAAAAATGAAGGAACACTATCATCATTCAAACATTACAAAGCATATAACAGAATATGTAAAAAGGAAATCAATGCTGCAGAAATTGAAAACGAACGACAGATTGCAAAAGATAGTAGGACAAACTCCCAAAAAGTTTTCAAATATATTAATAGTAAAAAGGTCAGGTCCGAGCATGTATGCCCTTTACAAAATAATCTAGAGTGGGTGACTGGGGACAAAGAGAAGGCACATTTATTAAATACCTTATTCAGCTCTGTGTATACAAAGGAGCATGGGGGAGCTCTTGTCCGTAACCGACAGGTACTGACACAGCCCCAGATGAACACATTGGCTAACAACTGATATGATCCAGAAATATTTAGACAGAATAAAGGTGAATAAAGCGCCTGGACCAGATGGCATACACCCACGGGTCCTTAAAGAATTGAGCTCTGTCATTTCAAATTTATTGTTTCTAATTTTTAGGGACTCTTTAATGACTGGCATAGTACCACTGGATTGGTGTAAGGCCAATGTGGTGCATATATTTAAAAAGGGGTCAAAATCTTTACCAAGTAATTATATACCTGTTAGTTTAACTTCTATAGTTGGGAAGATACTGCAGAGTTTAATAAAAGTCCACATAGATGAGTTCTTGCTGGAAAAAAATATTTTAAGCAACAGACAGCATGGATTCATGAAGAACAGAAGTTGTCAAACACACCTGATTTCTTTTTATGAGGAGGTGAGCAAAACCTTGGACAGAGGGGTGGCGGTGGACATGGTATACTTGGACAGAGGGGTGGCGGTGGACGTGGTATACTTGGATTTTGCAAAAGTGTTTGACACAGTTCCCCACACAGGGTTAATTTGTAAGGTAAAGTCTACAAATCAGTATGTAAATGGCTAGAAAACTGGCTAAAAGATCATATTCACAGAGTAGTGGTTAATGATTCATACTCTGAATGGTCTAGGGTTGTACCCCAAGGTTCAGTGTTGGGACCCTTACTTTTTAATATATTTATAAATGATATAGGGTCTGGACACTGACAGGTGGTACTGCTGGGGCTACACTGATTATCAGGGTACACTGATCATCACTACATGTCCCCTCCGCGGAAAGCCGATTACCGGCTCTCCTCTCCTCCCGAGCTGTCAGCGTGACAGCTTGAGAGGAGAGAAATGCCGATAACTGGCAATTCCCTGTTTACATGTGATCAGCTGTACTTGGACACAGCTGATCACATGACCGAGCTGACATCTTCAGCTCTTTCCGTGATCCGCTGTGCCCGAGGGACACAGCGCACCGCCGATCGCTGCGCTGCGCGCTCCCTGAGCCGAGCATGCGCAGTGAGAATGGGAGGACGTCATATGACATCCTCCCAGAACGAGAGAACCACCTTGTGCCTGTCATATTACTATATGGCGGGCAGGAGGTGGTTAAAAGAGCACACTGGACATTATAAAAGCCTGACCAATCATTATTATTATATTATTATAATACAGGATTTATATAGCTCTAACAGTTTGCGCAGCGCTTTACAAAATGAAGGTAGACATTACAGTTACAATACAATTTGGTACAAGAGGAAACAGAGGGCCTGCTTGTTAGAGCTTACAATTTAAGAGGAAGGGTTGAGTGATACAAAAGGTAATAGCTGTGGGGGGGATGAGCGGATGGAGGAAATAAATGGCGGTTTACTAGGTAGAAGCAGGATAGACTTTGTTAAAGAGAACGGTATCGTCTAAAGGTGGATAGATTAGGAGACAGCCAGACAGATTGGGGTAGAGAGTTCCATAGGATGGGAGAAGCTAGGGAGAAGTCCTGGAGGCGAGTAAGGGAACAGGTGACACGGGAACTAGAGAGCAGAAGGTCTTTGGAGGATCAATCGTTTGGTTGATATTTTGAGACCAGGTTGGTGATGTAGCTGGGGGCAGAGTTGTGGATGGCTTTATAAGTTGTTAGTATTTTGAATTTTATTTGTTGAGCAAGTGGAAGCCCATGGAGGGATTGGCAGAGAGGGGTAGCAGACACTGAACGGTTGGTAAGGTGGATGAGCCTGGCAGCAGTATCCATGATGGACTGAAGGGGGGATAGCCTATGTAAAGGTAAGCCAATGAGGAGGGAGTTGCAGTAATCGAGTCGAGAGATGACCAGGGAGTGAATTAGGAGCTTTGTGGTATCATTGGTTAAAAAGTGGCGTATTTTGGAGATGTTGTGGAGGTTAAGGCGGCATGATTTGGACAAGGATTGGATGTGGACCTAAAAGGATAGTTCAGAATCCAGGGTTACACTTAGCACCTTGTCATGCAGGGATGGGTTGATAGTGGTACTACTGATCCTGACTGAGAAATCAGGGGACGGTTAAGTTCACTTTTTTACCAAAAATAATAAATGCACATTTGTTTGCAGGTAAAAAAATGTGCATTTATTATTTTTAATTGCAGGAGCCTGCAAAGCATTGTACCAGCAATCAGCTAAACGCTGGTAACATGCAGGTCTGCTGCAGATCTGTCAGTATATCTGCTTGCCTGTACAGGATGTAGATATACTGACAGGAAAAATCAATGAACTACCATGGGTTTCCACAGCACCGTGGTAGTTCATAGAGAACTACAACCCGACAGCCGCTAAGGCTGTCAGGACTTGTAGTTTCTCATTCACAGAAGATTGTGAATGAGTGACATGACCGGGCGGGTGGAGCCCCACATGGCCATGTTTTTTAAAAATTTGACAGCTAGTGGGGGGAGAAAAGATCCCCCGTTAGCTGTCAAAGCGGGGGAGTGGGGGGAGCAGGGGCTGGTGTATTCATAACATGTTACACTCTGAGTATGGGTGTAATATGTAACATGTTATGAAAGGTGAACTTGTCCTTTAAGGAGTAAACAAGGAAAAAAACACTATTTATAAAACTACATTTCAATTCACTTCACTGGGACAAAAAAATAAAGGGAAATCCAAAACTTTACAATTGTCAGCAAAACAGAAATAGGGAAATCTTCCAGTGGGGGTACCAGTATTGGGGACAACTGTTTAAAGCCAGCCATAGACAGAGTGATTTTCCTTCCTGCAACCACTGTTTGCAAGAAAAAAAATAGCTTGATTCCTCCAACAACATACCCCGAAAGCTTGTCCTCAAAATTGTATGTTAGTGCAAATAAAAAAAGTATCACGGACAGTACTCAATTGTTTCTCCAACAACACTGAAAGCAAAACATTGTGCATGATTACTGCTAGCAGCTATTATTATTATTATACAATATTTATATAGCGCCAAAAAGTTTGCTCAGTGCTGTACAGAGTAGTGGGGGACAGTACATGAGACAATACAGTAACAAAACAGTATACGAGGGGTTTGAGGGCCCTGCTCTTTCGAGCTTCCAATCTAGGAGGGAGGGGATAGTGGTACAGGAGGAAGTGGCTGTGGGGGATGGAGTGGTAGGAGGAGTGGAGGAGATCGGCTGTTAGGTGAGGGTGGGGTAGGCTTCCCTGAAGAAGTGGGTTTTTATGGTGCGCCTGAAGGTGAGAAGGGTAGTTGACAGTCTGATGGATCGAGGTAGTGAGTTCCAGAGGATGGGGGAAGTTCTGGAAAAGTTCTGAAGTCGGGCGTGGGAGGAGGAGACCAGGGAGCTAGAAAGTAGAAGGTCTTGTGAGGAGCGTAGAGTGCGGGTTGGGTGGTATTTGGGTATCAGGTCGGTGAGGTAGTTCGGGGCAGTGTTATGAATGGCTTTGTACGTCAGTGTTAGTAGTCTGAATTTAATGCGTTGGGCAATCGGAAACCAGTGGAGGGAATCACAGAGGGGGGTGGCAGATGCGGAGCGGTGGGTAAGGTGGATGAGTCTGGCCGCTGAGTTCAGGATAGACTGAAGCGGGGATAGCTTGTGTTGGGGTAGACCAGTGAGGAGGGAGCTGCAATAGTCAAGTCGTGAGATAATAAGGGAATGTATGAGTTGTTTAGTAGCTATAATATTAGATTTCCCCTTGCTATGGGGAGATTTCCATTCAATTCCTATTGCATTTTTTAAACAGGAACTGTATGGAACTCTTCCTCATGGGACAGATAAAGCAAAAAAATAAAGACATGAGAAGATTTTTAACCATTTCCAATCAAAAAACGTATAATCCTGAGATTTTATTACATTGTAACACTAACCCAGAACACATATGCACATCAGGGGTTATAACGTGCATTTTATCCTACTTGATTACCTTTTAAAATCTTTTCCAATTAAAGAGTAACTACGCTGTATCTGAGCCCCACAAACCAAAAGCACTATTTCATTCATTTTTACTATTCAAAGCAAACTCATCCATCCACCCATGTCTCCATGCTTTATTTTGGCAAGAAAACACTTAGATAAACACCCGCTAGCATTTCTAATTGTGGCCATCTTGAGTAAGGGCAGATGATTCACATAGAAATTTCTTTCTGGAATCCATCTGCCTTTAGCTCAGATACACAGGCAGGGGGGTGTGCTTAGCTCAGAAAACCCCTCCTCTACTCCTGGAGACTCCTGGGATGTATGACATAATTTGCCTTGGCATGGAAACCTAGAAGTGACTATAGAAATGTAAAAAAAGTTTAAAACAAGTAAATATGATATACTTTCCTATGCATTTACCAATGGTATAAGTATTGAAAATACTCTCAATGTTGATTGAGAGAGTGACGTTCCACTTTAAGTTGATTTGGAACAATGAACCGTGGATGCTACATTACTTGTACCCTAAAGGTCTTAAAAATAGATAACTGAATACTCCTTATGTTAGTACGCCCATCCTTATACACAAAAGGTCAAGATATTCAAGATATTATCTATAACTTTGCAACATTATGATGTCTTTAGCTATGCAAATTTGAAACTCTGGGGTAGATGTACTAAAATTGGTGCACTCAGAATTTGGCACAGCTGCGCATAGTTGCCAATCAGCTTCTAACTTTAGCTTGTTCAGTTAAGCTTTTGCAATAAGACCTGGAAGCTGACTGGTTTCTGTGCAGAGTTGCCCCAGATTTTATATCTTGCAGTTTAAGTAAAAAAAACCTGTGTAATTAACCACTTGCCTACCGGGCACTTTTACCCCCTTCGAGCCAAAGCCAATTTTCAGCTTTCAGCACTGTTGCACATTGAATGACAATTGCATGCTCATGCAATACTGTACCCATATTAAATTTTTATCATTTTTTTTTCACACAAATAGAGCTTTCTTTTGGTGGTATTTAATCATCACTGGGTGTTTTATTTTTTGCGCTATAAACAAAAAAAGAGAAAAAAGTTGGTAAAAAAGTTTTTCTTTGTTTCTATTAAAAAATTTTGCAAACAGGTAATTATGTTTGTTTGGGAATCAAACACTAATGAACATGCATGGTGGCATGATGTTGACTTCCAGTTTTTGTCCCTCCCTACGGGTTCCGTGCAAGCTTTTGTCAGTGTGTTCTTCTTTCAGTTAGGTTAAAAATATAAAACACAAAAAAAGGGATGCAGAAAAAAATGTTTTTAGAATTTGGGTTGAGTGTTTTAGGGTTGGGGTTTAGTGAGGTATTTTATTAAAATTTTGCTAGGGTCTTTTTTATTTTGGGATCAGCAGCATGCGCTTGTTCCTGACGACACAGATAAAGGTGCCCTGTGTATGCAACACATCACCGCATACTCTAATTTTGATTTCTTGAATAAAACCTGCCTGGTGATTTCCTCTGAAAAAGCGGCCTACTAAAGGTACATCCTTACAATAAAAGAAAACAGATAAAATTTAAAAAAAAATGTGTGTATATATATATATATATATATATATATATATATATATATATATATATACACACAGTGCTGAGTGAACTATTGGTGCTTTATAAATACTGTATAATAATATATATATATATATTTATTAATTTTTAATAAAACACATAAGAAAACCCATAAAAACCCATGCTTCTCACTTTAAACCTGGTATGCATTGGTTTTTTAATAAAGTGGATTTACAAAATGTCATGGCAGCTATGGAAAATAGGTTAGGAGAAAGGGGGTGCTTTGGTGTACACCATTGTTGTACACAAATATAAGTAACATGCTGCTCCCAAAAAAGGAAGTTTTGCCTGTGTCTGGAACAAGTGTCAATTCAAAGTCACCTTTTGTTGGGGCTAGGCCAGCCTATCATCTTTGGTTTCCCCTCTGAAACTATGCCTTCAGTGCGGTGTTCCAGAACTAATAAATTTAATGTTAGCTATGGCAAACAAGGGGACAAAATAGGAATTCTTTTGGGGCACACCACTGCCTTTGTGCACAAGTATGAGCAGCTTTACCTGATTTAGCAACAAGTGTCAAACCAAAGCCACCTTGTGAGAGGTTTTGTCCCCTTCAATTATGCCTACAGTGTGGTGGATCCGGTCACCATGTGATCCAGCCACTTTGTGCTCCTTCTTGGATGGAAAAAGTAGATCCCCACATGATTTTGTCCTCAGTTAGCAGTGAAACTTCCCCTTAAAAATCCTCTTGAAGCTTCACAAAAAAATAACTCCACCCCCTCATTGCCAGCACCCCAACACCCTTCCTCCTCCTTACAATCAACATGATTTTCCTCCTCTATTTGCCATTGTCTTCGCTTCCCCATGTACTGTGGAAGGGTGGGCAGACTATGGCTGTAGGTTTCTCCTGCAGCTATGCTTCTAGCTCAGGGGACCCAGCCCCCATCAGGAATTTTGGAAAAGAGTTTTTCCTCCTCAGAGTGAGGCATTTGGGGCTCCCTCTTAGATGGTCACAGTAGTATTCTTCAAGATTTACAAGGGGTATTAGGGAGGGATGAAATGTAACCCCTTTGAAATTGCCCTCCTCCTACATGCTGCCACTCTCCTCATCAGCACCCTTACCCTTCTCCTCAACATCGCCAGAACCCAACTCTCCTCCTCACCTTCAACACCTTGACCCTCCTATTCCTTACTGTCAACACACAAACCCTTTTCCTTCTAATATTTCTCCTCTGCCTCCTGCTGCCACATGGAATTTCACATGCAGGTGGAGGGCAAGTGTGGCTTTCTGTGCAAAGTAATGTCATCTGACATAAAGCCTTCTAGGCACAATAATGTGCCTGAGGCTGTGGTGTAGCTAAGGCCTCAAAAGAGGGATAAACTGGTTGTTATATAAGACTGGCATTAAGCTGGGAAGAGGGGTGATTTAGGGATTTTTTCTTCTGCTTCCACAGCAGCCAGGCAGAAGTTTGTGGAATGGCCCTGGAGGTAGCAGCCACAAAAATATTTGCCAACTCCTCAAAGCCAGTTGGCGAGGATATAGCCAAAATAAATATGCGCCCTTGAGAACAAGGAGGGGGAAAAGTATGCATTAGCGACCCAAAATAAATGGCTGCTATGAGCTCTTAAGGTGGACGAGGAAAAGAGTACATTAGTAAGTCAAAATAATGGAAGCACCGGCTCTGGCTGTGCCCTGGGCGGCAGTTCAACCTAGGCAGCTGCCTAGTTCACTTAGTGGTAGCGCCGGCCCTGACTATGAAAAAATAGCTCACAAACTATACTATGAAACAGTTTTGTTACTGGCCAATTTGTATCAAGTTGAGGGTTTTAGCATTATTTTTTGCAATAGTAAACTGTCCTAAAGCTTTTAGATCTGTTGTGCCTACTACTTTCACCATTCAATTCCGACCTATTGAATACAAAATCAGGTGTTACACACAAAACTATCTGAAAAAAGACTTTTTCCAACTTGTAGTGCAACAGATTGATGTGCTGCTGCTGTATGTAAGCTAAGCAATAATATAAAATGAAAAAATCAATTATACATTCAAAATATGTAATGCCAGAGTGTGGTCGAATATGTTGCTAACACTTTGTGGGAATCATACTGTTTCATAAGAGCACATACAGCATCTCTCAAGCATGTAATTGAAAAGATTGTTTTTCCCACGTTGCCTTTTGTTTGACAATCTCTTGCCTATTAGTCTTGAAAATGGACAGAAATGATTTGCAAGATTCAATTCCTACATAGACTTCAATGGGGTTTAGATTAAAGTTCATCATTTTCAGACTTTAGGATTGGTTTGCTGAACAGCCTATGGCTAATTCGCTCACCCCTACTAGCAGGATGCCAAGTCACTTTTGGTGGTGGGACGATTGGGGGTAGTAAATAATCTGCTGAGAGAAATGATTGTAAAAGTGTTTTGGAATACATTTTGAGGATGAATTATTCCACAGTGCCTGCTAATGCAAATGTTTGAAAGGACTTGTTTTAGAGCTTATTTACTGTTTGTTTAGGACATGTAAATATTTCAATATCTGTAGCCTAGGCACAATTCTACAAGACAAACTGAATCCTAATAAAATTAAACACACCTTCAGTTAATCTCAGTATCAAATCTAATACCTGTAAGGCTGGGCTTCTGAAAGAAACTTCCGCTGTTCCAAAGGGCTGGCATTCACTCTGAGTTCTTTAACTACCACTTGCGCAGGAGTATAATCTGAGAATATCTCTCCCAATATCACCTGTCACAGAGGATCAGAAAAAAAAATGGTTGTGCACTTTAAATGTAGAATTTTCTTAAATCTTTTATTAACATGAGTCTGTCAGATAGTTTAAACATTTAAAAGTAAACGCCCTGCATAAACTCAGATGCCACTAGATGCCTTCTATTTCCTTTATCAGATAAAAAGCCTTCCTTTGTGTTAAGTATAGTTTACCTTGTTTCCCGTTGTCTGATTTCCTTGACCTGAGAACGACAGTGCCTTGAAAAAGTATTCATACCCCTTGACATTTTCCACATTTTGTCATGTTACAACCAAAAACGTAAATGTATTTTATTGGGATTTTATGTGATAGACCAACACAAAGTGGCACATTTTTGTGAAGTGAAAGGAAAATGATAAATGGTTTTCAAATTTTTTTTACAAATAAATATATGAAAAGTGTGGCGTGCATTTTTATTCAGCCCCCTTTACTCTGATACCCCTTACTAAAATCTAGTGGAACCAACTGCCTTCAGAAGTCACCTAATTAGTAAGTAGAATCTACCTATGTGTAATTTAATCTCAGTATAAATACAGCTGTTCTGTGTAGCCCTCAGATGTTTGCTAGAGAACATTAGTGAACAAACAGTATCATGAAGGCCAAGGAACACACCAGACAGGTCAGGGATAACATTGTGAAAGCAGGGTTAGGTTATAAAAAATATCCCAAGCTTTGAACATCTCACGGAGCACTGTTCAATCCATCATCTGAAAATGGAAAGAGTATGGCACAACTGCAAACCTACCAAGACATGGCCATCCACCTAAACTGACAGGCCAGGCAAGGAGAGCATTTATCAGAGAAGCAGCCAAGAGGCCCATGGTAACTCTGGAGGAGCTGCAGAGATCCACAGCTCTGGGGGGAGAGTCTGTCCACAGGACAACTATTATTCATACACTCCACAAATCTGGCCTTTATGGAACAGTGGTAAGAAGAAAGCCATTGTTGAAAGAAAGCCATAAGAAGTCCCGCTTGCAGTTTGCAAGAAGCAATGTGGGGGACACAGAAAACACATGGAAAAAGGTGCTCTGGTCAGATGAGACCAAAATTGAACTTTTTGACATAAAAGCACATCACTGTGTGTGGCGGAAAACTAACTTCCTGAACACACTATCCCCACCCTGAAACATGGTGGTGGCAGCATCATGTTGTGGGGATGCTTTTCTTCAGTATGGACAGGGAAGCTGGTCAGAGTTGATGGGAAGATGGATGGAGCCAAATACAGGGCAATCTTAGAAGAAAACCTGTTAGTCTGCAAAAGACTTGAGACTGGGGTGGAGGTTCACCTTCCAGCAGGACAATGACCCTAATCATGTAGCCAGAGCTACAATAGAATGGTTTAGATCAAAGCATATTCATGTGTTAGAATGGCCCAGTCAAAGTCCAGACCCAAATCCAATTGAGAATCTGTGGCAAGACTTGAAAATTGCTGTTCACAGACGCTCCCCATCCAATCTGACAGAGCTTGAGCTATTTTGTGGAGCTGGTGGAAACATACCCAAAGACACTTGCAGCTGTAACTGCAGTGAAAGGTGGTTCTACAAAGTATTGACTCAGGGGGGCTGAAAACAAATGCACGCCACACTTTTCAGATATTTGTAAACAATTCTGAAAACCATTTATCATTTCCTTCCACTTCACAATTATGTGCCTTTTTGTGTTGGTCTGTCACATAAAATCCCAATAAAATACATTGACGTTTTTGGTTGTAACATGACAAAATGTGGAACATTTCAAGAGTATAAATACCTTTTCAATGCACTGTAAGCCATGTGCACTCCTCTCTTTCCTTTTTTGTTTTACTCAGAAGTAAGCCGTGTCTACCAAAACATGACCCTATTCAATAACAGTCCTTAGGTGACCTATAAGGGAACACTCATAGGACAGATACATAACTGTTTGCAGGGCTTGGGCCAAAGGTTTGGAAAGGTAGACTTTAGTAACAGAGTTTAAAGGAGGTGCACAGAAAATTGTGGACTGACTAATAAAGTAGCAAAGGACATTTTGTAGTGACTGCTCTTAGACAAGATTTGAAACATATAATAGACTGATAGTTATGCTTTAAAGCAACTCAGTTGTAAAATGTAAAAAGAACAAAGAAGATTGCCCTATAAAGATCAGATGTTAGTTACCTATTCCACCACCTTATGATGCCTGTAGAATTTTCCTGACCTGCCTCCCTTCTGAGGATGTCAATTTCCTGGTGCCCTGTCTAGTGCTGCGGTTCTTCTACGGGCCAATGTGACACTACGGTGTGTTACGGTAATGTAGAGGTGGAGGAAGGAACCACAGAACATGGTAGGGGACCGGAACTCTAAAAGTCCTGGAAGAGTGTCGGCTGAAGACTAGGCAATTTAGATCTTCAAAGGAAGAAAGATTGGCAGTGCAGGAGGTGGTACAGGTAAGTATATTGTCTTTTATATAAAGTGGAATATTATTTGCTTATTTTTTTAAAAGGGTGACTTTAATTAAGAAGAAAGAAATTATTCATGCTATTATGTAGACTTACCTTTCCAAACCAGCCATTTCCAATCTCTTGAAGATAACTTAGGTCCTGGCGGCTAAATCCAGTCTGTTTTACTAGTTAAAGAAAAATGTAGTTAATAGCAGACACTGTAATGCACCTGGAAGTTTTAAACTGTCACTAAACCCAGGACCCTGCATTCACTATATCTGGTCTCCCACAGTACACACAACATGGAAATGCAATAATTGTAGTAAATATAAACTGCTAAATACCTTTTCTCATCAGCAGTATATAGTAGCCTTGTGACTTCTATCAATGTCCAGCCAAGCACTGGTTAAAGCTTGTAGGTGGAGTTTTCATTCTCCTCTGACTGTCCTATGAAGCTGCATAATCCCTGACCCTCTGTCTGGATACTGTTGATTGGCCCTGTGCTGATCACATGTACCCTCCCAAAGAAAAAAAACTCTGTAGCCATACATACTAAACTGAGCACATGCAGAGTGACTCCTAAAGGTCTGAACTATCAGCAGATGGATTGGGGACGGTAGAAGAAGGGGAAGATCAGAGAAGACAGCATCAAACAGCATTTTTTACACCATGTGGAGGATTAACCCTTTAGATTCCACAGTGAGTATAACAAGCATGCTTCACTGTATATACAGACTGATTTTACTGTTGTGGGCTTAGTAACACTTTAAATTGTGGAATTTTATTCTACCATAGAATGTGAAGCTCTAACAAAACATTCTAATAAAGTAAACCTTTGTCACTGATTATAAGCTCATAAAGAAAGCATCATTTGTAGTTGTAGAATTGTAAGGATAATTTTGTTCCAACCTAATTAATATTGGTAGTAAAAAAGCCAATTTGACCAATATTGTTGGTGACTGTCATGCAAGTTTCAGTTGTTCATTGCATAGCAAAAGTTATAACTCTTATGAGAGTTAGTGTTTATGAAACCCTTTGAGGTGACTACTGACACAGACCACAGATGGCCTTTCCAGGTGTATAGTGGGCAGAATACCAAAAGCAATATTCTTAATTTATGTTTGTTAAAATTGAGCAGATTTAATTTGGCAGAAGCATTTATCTGAAAGTTCAATTAGGACAGCTTTCCTCTAATAGACATGGGGTAAAATGAGGAAGATGTTGGGGATATCTTCTGGCACACACTTAGGCTGGCCATACATTATACAATTATCTGCAGATTTTCTGCCCAATTTCCTTTAGATTTACCTTCAACTATGTAGTGCAAGGGCCTGCCTAATTGGATACAACTGAAAGTGTTGTTTAGGTTTGTCCTCCTATTATATGGTTTTGGGGTTGATTTACTAAAACTGGAAAGTGCAAAATCTGGTGCAGCTGTGCATGGAAGCCAATCAGCTTCTAAGTTCAGCTTGTTCAAAGCAGAACTACACTGTATCTGATCACCACAAACCAAAAATGCTATTTCATTATGTTTTGTTATTCTAAGCAAACTCACCATCCATCCATGTCTCCATGCCTAATTTTGCTGAGAAAGCACTTTGAAAAACATCCCCTAGCTTTTCTGGCTGTGGCCATCTTGAATAAGGGCAGATGATTCATGCAGAAATTACTTCCTGGAATTCATCTGTCCTTAGCTCAGACACACAGGCGGGGGTGCTTAGTTGAGAGAACCCTTCTGCTCCTGAAGACTTCTGGGATGTACACTATTTGCCTAGGCATGGTGAACAGGAAGTAACTAAAGAAATGTAAAAAAAAAGTTTAAACCTAGTAAACATAATGTACCTTCCTATCTATTTACTAATGCAATTACAAATAATCAATGTTGATTGCCAGAGTTCTGCTTTAAGCTTTGACAAAAAAAAAACTGGAGGCGGACTGGGTTCTGTGTAGAGTTACGCCAGATTTTGCAAGTTCCAGTTTTATTAAATCAACCCCTTAGTATATTATTTTAGAAGATTTTTATGCATACATATCTAAATATTTCTTATACCCAGCATTTCACATTATACTTTTTGCACACCAGGTATGACATGCATCCCCTATATGCATGTCTTTCTTATCAGGGCAATATCAAAAGGAATCTTTTTATTTTCAGCATTAAAGTACAGCGGTGTAGTGTTTTTTTTCACATTATTTACTATTTTGAGGGTTGTTTTTTTCCATTTTACTCCATCATTTATGGATCCCATAATTCAAAAATTTCTTATGGATTTCATTTATATTCCTAGGTTCACATCTGTGTGGATCGGGAAGGTGTGCCACGCCCGCAGACAAAATCCACTGCTCTTTTGCAGATGCTTGGGGTGCCATTAATTCTTATTGCCACAATCATGCACGGGAAAATGCTGTGCATTTTTGCTTGTGTGAAACTGTGCACAGAATTTTTAAGAGGGCCAGGAACTTCTTCCCTGCATTTCTTCCAGATACAACTGCACATTCAAATGAAAGAGCTTCTGTACCCGCAACGTGCCAATGCAAATGCGCATTCAAATGTGAACCTACTTTAGGGGCCTGTATCTGTGCATGGTAAGAAAAAGCACTCTGTTACACTAGTATTTTCATCTTTGAAATTGTGATGCTATATATCCAGGCCATTGTTTGCTGTGTAGCACTGCACTACTTTAACCTGTAATTGCATGGTTTTTACAGAAATTAAATTTCTATCATTTTTTTTACACTAATAGAGCTTTCTTTTGGTATTTGATCACCACTGAGTTGTTTATTTTTTATTATTTAAGCAAAAAATGACCAAAAATTTAGAACGAAACCCCAACATTTTATACTTTCAAAAAATCTAATTTCTTCACAAATTTAGGCCAAATTGTATTCTGCTTTCTGTGTGAAAGTGAAAAAAAACAATAAGTGTATATTAATTGGTTTTTGTGAAAGTTATAGCATCTACAAATGATGGCATATACAGCTGTGTGCAAAAGTTTGCATACCCCGGGAGAAATCGTGAAAAATTGTGATTTATATTGAAAATATGACTGATTGTGACAAGAAACTGTCTTTCATTTAACAATAGTGATCATATGAAGTTATTTATTATCACATAGTTGTTTGGCTTTGTTTTAAGTCATAATGATAACAGAAATCGCCCAAATAGCCCTGACCAAAAGTTTACATACCCTAAAATGTTTGGCCTTAGTACAGACACACTAGGTGATGCACACAGGTTAAAATGGCAATTAAAGGTTAATTTCTCACATCTGTGCCTTTTTACATTGCAATTAGTATGTGAGTATAGTCACTCAGTTTGTTAGCTCTCACATGGATGCACTGAACAGGCTAGATACTGAGCCATGGGGAGCAGAAACGAACTGTCAAAAGACCTGCATAACAAGGTAATGGAACTTTATAAAGATGGAAAAGGATATAAAAATGCTGTCTGTAGAGAGCCATGTGTTGTTTACCAACACAGGGCTCTCTTCTGTCATTCCTTCAGCTGGTCATCTGGTCACGGCCATAAATCATTGGCCAGGACCAGCTGATCCACTTATGCTGTAGCAAATGACAGCACAGCCGAGGAGGCAGACGTGCACACCCTCTACCTGAAAATTTCAGATCATGTACATGTACATTATCTGGCACATTACCAGCCATTCGGGAATCTTAAAGTCCACAGTTTTCTCTTTTGAATGTTATAACATAGCTTAGAATACTATATTAACAATTAACATGTAGATTCCGACAGGTTGTAGGGCACACATTTCATAAAATTTTGATTACCTGTTTTGGGAGCCTGTGTATTGGGGACAGGTAAGGACACCTCAGAGAGTGGCAGGATGTATACATCAGGGATAGACTGAGAAGAGGAGGTTTCCTCAGCAGGTGGAGTGTACTCCCCTGAAAACTCTTCTCCATCTGGATTCTCAAACTCCTAAAAGACATGGTAATACTCAAAGTGTAAACAACATCTACATTTTTTCATATACAGTAATATGCCAAGATGATAAACAGAAGAAAGTAAAGTTTTCTACAACAGTAATAGAAATGCCTTGCATGGGTCACACAAAGTTGGTGTCACTCCATTAGATGACAAATGATAGAAGCCAAAACCTTGTTTGCTATGAATGAATGAGCCTGCCTTAAAAATATATGGGAGATCATATTTATTTGAAAACATGCAACCACTAGCTAGTAAATATATGAGAAGACCCTAAAGAACTATACCGATGACACCCAAATCTATCTCTCTACTCCTCAGCTCACTCCTTCAGTCTCCTCTCGCATTACCAACTTACTAACTGATATATCAGCATAGATATTGCACCTCCTCCTTAAACTAAATCTATCTAAAACCTAGCTGATTATATTCCCCTTGCTCGTGCCCTCCTCCATGACTTTTCAATCAAGATCAGTAATGCAACTATCAGTCTCCCTCAGCCAGGGTACTAGGTCCTGGACTCTGACCTATCCTTTTGACCCCAAATCCAATCGCTGTCCAGCATTTGTAGACTTCACCTCCACAACATCTCTAAAATTTTCCCCTACTTAACAATTGAAACCACCAAGCTACTCATTCACTTCCTTGTTATCTCTTGTCCTAACTACTGTAACTCTCTTCTCATAGGCCTACCTCTCTGTAGGTTATCCCCTCTTCAGTTTATCATGAATGCTGCTGCCAGACTTATCTATATTGCCAACTGCTCAGTGTCCACTGCCCCTCTCTCCCAATCCCTCCACTGGCTTCTAGTTGCCCAGCGAATTAATTCAAAAATGTTAACAACAACATACAAAGCTATTCATAACTTTGTCCTGAGTTACATCGCCAATCTCCAAATATCACCCAAACTGTCCTCTCCACTCCTCTCATGTTCTCCTGCTCTCAAGCTCCCTTGTCTCCTCCACCCATGCTCATCTCCAGGACTTTGCAAGAGCCTCTCTCATACTTTTTAACTCTCTACCTCAATTGCTCCAGCTATCCCCTACTCTGGCAGCCTTTAGGTGATCCCTGAAAACTGATTTCTTCAGGGAAGCCAATCACACCTCCAATTAATCACTTCCATCAGCTCATTCCCCACAGTTATAATCCTTTGTATTACTTGCCCCACCCTATTGGATACTCTTATGAGCAGGGCTCTCATAATCTTCTTGTTTTTATTGTATAAAATCCTGTATAATAATAATAATACATGGCATCAGCTTCTATGTGCTCAGTTTACAAAAAATAATCGTAAAAAATGTTTTAAATTGTTTTAAATTGACCCATCAAGATGTTTGAAGTGCTCTTTTAAGAAAGCTTATTTGTCATATAGTCGAACTGTCCTCAAGAGAACTGTAATCAGTTCAGATTGCTAGACAATTTCAGGTATCAATAGTCACTTAGTTATCCCTCGAACCAGTGGGCAAGTTTAAAAAAAACAAACATCTATACTCACCTAGATGTCTGCAGAATAGATCCAAGCTACAGTTGTCTCCCACTGTCTCTATATCCGAGAACCAAGAGATCACATGACCACTATTTGCTCAGCTCTCAGTCTTCAGACAGCAATGACTGTCAGTCATAGGCATACTGCACAGCCTCTCCAGCACTGACTGGAGCGCTAGACTGTGGAGGGGGCAGGAGCAGCTGGCTCAGGCTCCTAGTGGCATGCAAAGAAGTTGAGCCAGCTGCCAGTCAGGCATCTGGGTGGATCCTGACATTATCCTGAACTGGCTCTGCTCTGTCACCTGACATCGAACTTTAGCCTACTGTCGTTTGAATCTGGGTCATAGGAGTGCAGAAATAAATTAAATCCTGTGACCCACAGGAGAAGTATGGCCAAAAGAGCTTTGGACATACTTCCCCTTTAAAGGATATACAGTGCTCAGCATAAATGAGTACACCCCTTTTGAAAATAAGACTTTAATCAATATCTCATTGAACACAAGAACAATTTCCAAAATTTTGACAAATCTGAGTTTTATAGAACATTTATTTAGCCCATAACATGATAGTAAGGTAAATAATGTAACTTAGATTACAAAATCTTCAGCTTTACTCAGATTAGTTGATGCAAGAATGAATACGCCCCACAACAAAAGCTACTACATCTAGTATTTTGTATGACCTCCATGATTTTTAAGGACAGCAGAAGTCTTCCAAGGATGGAATGAACAAGTTTTCAACATTTTGCAACATCTGTCTTTTTCCATTCTTCAAGAACAACCTCTTTTAGAGTCTGTATGCTGGTTGAAGAGTACTGCTCAACTTGTCTCTTCAGAATTTCCCATAGGTGTTTGATTGGGTTCAGATCAGGAGACATACTTGGCCACTGAATCAGTTTCACCCTGTTCTTCTTCAGAAATGCAACAGTGGTCTTAGATGTGTGTTTTGGATCATTGTCATGTTGGAAAAGTGGACAACGATCAAGGGCACAGAGTGATGGTATCATCTTCTCTTTCAATATGGAGCAGTACATCTTTGAATTCATGATACCATCAATGAAATGCAGGTCCCTGATACCAGCAGCACTCATGCAGCTCCACAGGAGGACACTGCCACCACCATGTTTCACTGTAGGCCCCATGTATTTTTCTTTGTACTCCTCACCTTTGCGGCCCCATACAGTTTTGAAGCCATCAGTTCCAAAAGCATTTATCTTGGCCTCATCACTGCAGAATACAGAATCCCAGTAGTCTTCTTTTTTTTCAGCATAGTCCCTGGCAAATTCTAGGCGGGATTTTTTGTGCATGGGCTTTAGAAGAGGCTTCCTTCGTGGACGACACACGTGCATGTCATTCATCTGCAGTGTATGCCATATTGTCACGGGAAACAATCACCCCAGTTTGGCTTTCTACTTCTTTAGCTATCTGCAGTGAACTTGCATGGCAATTTTCCTCAACCCTTTTCATCAGAAGATGCTCCTATCAAAGTGTTAACTTCTGTGGATGGCCTGGACATCTCTGTGAGATGGTTGCAGTTCCATCTGTAAATTTTTGTATCACTTTTGCTACAGTATTCTGACTAATAAGTAAAGCTTTGCTGATCCTCTTGTAGCCTTCACCTTTCTTGTGTAAAGAAATTATTTTCTTTCTCAGGCCTTGTGACATTTTTGTTCAATGTGGTGCCATTGCTGACAGCATGAAATTGGAAGGGGTTTTCTTTGTTAAGTAGCACCCTTTTATAATCAACTGTCTGCTGGACACCTGTTTAAAGAATAATTAGACTCATCTGTAGTTGAAGTTTTGTTAATTAGGATTTTGTTGTCTAAAATTTAGCTTTGCTCCTAAGACTTTCATTGGGGTGTATTCATTTTTGCAACATGGTCTTGAATTAATATGTTAGGAAAAATACTTCTTTGTGTGTGGAAATTAACAAATCTTGTTTGTTATCAATGGCTCGCGGGAGTATTTTGTAGTATAGTGTCCCATAGAAAATGTTGATTCTGAAAGGAAAGTAAAGGTTTTCTGACAAATTGTCGGGGCATATTCCTTTATGCTGAGCATTGTATGTATATTAGCAGAAAACACTAAATGCTCCAACCTTGATAGACTCCCTTTCTAATGAAACAGACATATGCTTTGCTTATCCTTTGCTACTGTCCATGTAGCTAGTGGACTATACACATCTTCTGGATTTGTGGGTTTCAATTCCACCCAAGATCAAGCACCAAAGCTAATGTAAAACATTACTGGGTGAAAACCAGAGCCTATTAGAGGACCATATGTCAAGCATAATATAGAGCAAAATTGTCAAATAACTGAGAACAAAAAGCATAATATTAAAACTTTTTTTCACCAGACTGCTAATACTTTGAAAATAAAGTATGCATGGTTACAGTAGGATTCCCAGCATTGCCCACCTAAGGTAAACATATATACTAATGGCATATGACGCAAGCCTAAAGTGAAGAACAGTATGGGATGCAGATAATTAACAATAGAGCAATGTTAAGTCCATTTTGTCCATATCATAAAAAGTCCATACAGATTACTAAAGTCCATAAAAAGCACCTATAGGCAGCTCCACCAGGAGTCTGGAATGTATCTCTGAGAAAACGAAAAAGAACACTAGGGGGGCGCCTCTAAGTGCAGTATTAAAAATAATTTAATGAATCATACATACAGCACTCGTGTGAAGAAGTAAAAAAAAACATTAGAAATGTGAGGAGCACAGCTACTCGTCACATGGTATGTCTGTAGTGGCATCCAGGACCAGATGGAGATGAGAGACAAGCTGGGCTCCACGGGAAGCACCGGCTCCAATGGTCGGAAAGAAACGCAGAACCAGAAGTGACGTCAAAGAACCACCGTGGACCGCACGACCAGAACTGGCGTCTATGCAGTGTTACTATGCCAGTCATTAAAGAGTCCCTCTGTAGGGTTGCGAGAGGCCCATACAAGGATGAAGCAAGCTGGATTTAAGGCCTGCAGAGAATATAGCCATCTCCACACAGAATGCAGATGCCCATTGGACTAGCTTGAACAATTCTACACAATGTGTTGACTGGATCTTGCTGTATGGTGGAAGGTTTTTGGCCCAAAAAGGAACAGAGGGTGAACCTGGCAGAGGCACCCTATGCCAAAATGCAATGCGAGTAACTCATCCACAAGAATCTGTAAATGAATATACTACAAGTTCTGTCTGATGCAGTGTAGTTTCAATGGACTGCGAGTGTGCTAATCAGCGCATTTGTAGTCCATCCTCAGGTCCTCCAGCTTTTAAACAGGAAGCCCGTACAGAATTATGGACAAAATGCTGGAGCATTCCACTTATTGTGGGTGCAAGGCTCCTGGGAGAAGAAATAATAAAGGCAATTTTTTTTCTGCAAAAATGTGTGCATTCATTATTTTTTCCCTAAAAGTGAACTTAGCCTTTAAAGCGTTTGTAAAGGTTCATATGTTTTCTTTTTAAAATAACAAACATGTCATACTTAACTGTTCTGTGCAATGTTTTTTCACAGAACAGCCTTGATCCTCCTCTTCTTGGGTCTCCCACCAGTGCTCCTGGCTCTTCCTCCCTGCTGAGTGCCCCCAGAGCAAGCTGCTTGTTCTGGGGGCACTTGTGCATACTAGCTCCTGAGCTGCCTCCGTTTGTGAGACACACAAAATGCAGTTCGACACCACCGCCGCTTCCTCCTGACTGGCTGTAAATGACAGAATCAATGGCACCTGCTGCTGTGTCTCAGCCAATGAGGGAGAGACTCAGGAGAGCTTCTGCATTCGTGCACATCGCTGGATCGGGTTCAAAATCAGATGAGTATAAAGGGGGGCTGAGAGGGGAGGTTTTTTTATCTTCATACATAGAATGCACAAAGGTAAAAAAAACCTTCAGCCTTTAGAACAGTGGTTCTCAACCTTTCTAATGCCGCGACACCTTAATACAGTTCCTCATGTTGTGGTGACCCCCAACCATAAAATTATTTTCGTTGCTACTTCATAACTGTAATTTTGCAGTGGGAGGACTAGCGCCCCATCACTGATGTCAGTGGGAGGAATAGTGCCCCATCGTTGGTATCAGTGGGATGAATAGTGCCCCATCGTTGGTGTCAGTGGGAGGAATAGTGTCCCATCGTTGGTGTCAGTGGGAGGAATAGTGCCCCATCATTGGTGTCAGTGGGAGGAATAGTGCCCCATCATTGGCGTCAGTGGGAGGAATAGTGTACAATCATTGGCATCAGTGGGAGGAATAGTGCCCAATCATTGGCGTCAGTGAGAGGAATAGTGCCCAATCATTGGCGTCAGTGGGAAGAATAGTGCCCAATCATTGGTGTCAGTGGGAGGAATAGTGCCCCATCGTGGGTGTCAGTGGGAGGAATAGTGCCCCATCGTGGGTGTCATTGGGAGGAATAGTGCCCCATCGTGGGTGTCAGTGGGAGGAATAGTGCCCCATCGTGGGTGTCAGTGGAAGGAATAGTGCCCCATTGTGGGTGTCAGTGGGAGGAATAGTGCCCCATTGTGGGTGTCAGTGGGAGGAATAGTGCCCCATTGTGGGTGTCAGTGGGAGGAATAGTGCCCCATTGTGGGTGTCAGTGGGAGGAATAGTGCCCCATTGTGGGTGTCAGTGGGAGGAATAGTGCCCCATTGTGGGTGTCATTGGGAGGAATAGTGCCTCATCATTGGTGTCAGTGGGAGGAATAGTGCCCCATCATTGGTGTCAGTGGGAGGAATAGTGCCCCATCATTGGTGTCAGTGGGAGGAATAGTGCCCCATTGTGGGTGTCAGTGGGAGGAATAGTGCCCCATTGTGGGTGTCAGTGGGAGGAATAGTGCCCCATTGTGGGTATCATTGGGAGGAATAGTGCCTCATCATTGGTGTCAGTGGGAGGAATAGTGCCCCATCATTGGTGTCAGTGGGAGGAATAGTGCCCCATCATTGGTGTCAGTGGGAGGAATAGTGCCTCATCATTGGTGTCAGTGGGAGGAATAGTGCCCCATTCTTGGTGTCAGTGGGAGGAATAGTGCCCCATTATGGGTATCATTGGGAGGAATAGTGCCTCATCATTGGTGTCAGTGGGAGGAATAGTGCCCCATCATTGGTGTCAGTGGGAGGAATAGTGCCCCATCATTGGTGTCAGTGGGAGGAATAGTGCCTCATCATTGGTGTCAGTGGGAGGAATAGTCCCCCATTCTTGGTGTCAGTGGGAGGAATAGTGCCCCATCATTGGTGTCAGTGGGAGGAATAGTGCCCCATCATTGGTATCAGTGGGAGGAATAGTGCCCCATCATTGGTGTCAGTGGGAGGAATAGTGCCCCATCATTGGTGTCAGTGGGAGGAATAGTGCC
This sequence comes from Staurois parvus, assembly GCF_062004578.1. Lineage (NCBI taxonomy): Eukaryota > Metazoa > Chordata > Amphibia > Anura > Ranidae > Staurois > Staurois parvus. Next base: position 9,401,984 of record NW_028318344.1, on the reverse strand, counting down.
CCATCGTTGGTGTCAGTGGGGGGAGGAATAGTGCCCCATCGTTGGTGTCAGTGGGGGGAGGAATAGTGCCCCATCATTGCTGTCAGTGGGAGGAATAGTGCCCCATCATTGGTGTCAGTGGGAGGAATAGTGCCCCATCGTTGGTGTCAGTGGGGGGAGGAATAGTGCCCCATCGTTGGTGTCAGTGGGGGGAGGAATAGTGCCCCATCGTTGGTGTCAGTGGGGGGAGGAATAGTGCCCCATCGTTGGTGTCAGTGGAGGGAGGAATAGTGCCCCATCATTGGTGTCAGTGGGAGGAATAGTGCCCCATCATTGGTGTCAGTGGGAGGAATAGTGCCCCATCGTTGGTGTCAGTGGGGGGAGGAATAGTGCCCCATCGTTGGTGTCACTGGGGGGAGGAATAGTGCCCCATCGTTGGTATTAGTGACACAAATGATGGGGCACTATCCCTTCCACTGACACCAATGATACTTACCTTGCTGACTCCTGCTCCAGCCTGGGCTCGCTCTCTCCCTCTCCCATCTACAGCCTGCATACCTGGCTGCAGCAGCAAAATTTGCACTTACCTGTCAGCTGTCTTCCTTCTCTGGCCTCTCTCTTCACTCGCTCCTGCAGCTCCCTCGATCTTCTTCGATCTCCGCGCGCTGCCGCTCGGCTCCTCCTCTCCAAGCTCCACCTCCTCGCCGGGGATTGGCCGCCTGTGTGCCTCTCCTGAGCTACAGTTCCGGTGGCCAATCAGCGGCGAGGAGGCGGAGCTGTTGAGTGATCCCGGAGGTGTGGCCAGGTTACAGGGGCAGCATATCATGCCGCCCACAGATCGCCTGAGACAGGAGCGGTGTCTCGGTTCCTAAGACCATCGGAAATATGTGTTTTCCGATGGTCTTAGGCGACCCCTGTGAAATGGTCGTTCGACCCCCAAAGGGGTCGCGACCCCCAGGTTGAGAACCGCTGCTTTAGAACCACTTTAAGCTGACAGTGAACACTTATCAAACATGACACTTCACAAAAGGTGTGTTTGAAAGCTAACTTGGAATTCAGTAATGACTTTCAGTGGCTACTAGTATTCTGATTCATTTTTGAGTTTACTGAATAAACACAGTTCATATTTATGTTATGGCTTGTAGACACTACAGCACTCCTCATTTCCTTCAAAGAAACAATCAGGTCCCAGATAAACGATATAGTACTGTGTACCACACAGGAGCTGCTTGCCGCTTATCACTGAAGCATGTACAGACTCACTTTAGGGATTAGATTATTTATTATTACAGGTACTTACAGGGGCGGACTGACAACTCAAGGGGCCCCCGGGCAATAGCGGATCATGGGGCCCCTGTGTCCTTGCCCAAACTCAAAAAAGCCTATGAAAAAGGTACCAGGGGCATCTCATGGGGCCCCCTACTGACCCCAGGCCCTCAGGCAGTGCCCGAGTTTCCAAATGATCAGTCCGCCCCTGGGTACTTATATTGCACTGTCAATTTATGCAGCACTTTACATATACAGTTGTGTTCAAAATAATAGCAGTGTGTTGCAAAAAGTGAATAAAGCTCAAAATCCTTCTAATAGCTTTTATTTCCATACACACAAATGCATTGGGAACACTACACATTCTATTCCAAATCAAAACATGAAGAAAAATATATCAAATTTGTGTTGTACCTCTAAAAAAATTGAAGAAAAGTGAATATTAGACTGTTCAAAAAATAGCAATGTTTGTATTCTTCTTTACAAACTCAAACATTCACTATATAAACTGAAAAATGTTTGAAGATTTTGCTTTCCTTTGAATCACTTAATTAATATTTAGTTGTATAAGCACTGTTTCTGAGAACTGCTGTACATCTGTGTTGCATGGAGTCAACCAACTTCTGGCACCTGTGAACAGGTATTCCAGCCCAGGATGATTGGACTACATTCCACAGTTCTTCTCTATTTCTTGGTTTTGCCTCAGAAACTGCATTTTTGATGTCACCCCACAAGTTTTCTATTGGATTAAGATCCGGGGATTGGGCTGGCCACTCCATAACGTCAATCTTGTTGGTCTGGAACCAAGATGTTGCACGTTTACTGGTGTGTTTGGGGTCGTTGTCTTGTTGGAACACCCATTTCAAGGGCATTTCCTATTCAGCAAAAGGCAGCATGACCTCTTCAAGTATTCTGATGTATTCAAACTGATCCATGATCCCTGGTATGCGATAAATAGGCCCAACACCATAGTATGAGAAACATCCCCATATCATGATGCTTGCACAACCATGCTTCACTGTCTTCACAGTGTACTGTGGCTTGAATTCAGTGTTTGGGGGTCGTCTGACAAACTGTCTCTGGCCACTAGACCCAAAAAGAACAATCTTACTTTCATAAGTCCACAAAATGTTGCGCCATTTCTCTTTAGGCCAGTCAATGTGCTCTTTGGCAAATTGTAACCTCTTCAGCACATGTCTTTTTTTCAACAGTGGGACTTTGCGGAAGCTTCTTGCAGATAGCTTGGCTTCACATAGGCGTCTTCTAATTGTAACAGTACTCACAGGGAACTTTAGACCTTCTTTGATCTTCCTGGAGCTGATTGTTGGCTGAGTCCTTTCCATTTTGGCTATTCTTCTATCCATTCGAATGGTAGTTTTTCGCTTTCTTCCACGTCTTTCAGGTTTTGGTTGCCATTTTAAAGCATTTGCGATCATTTTAGCTGAGCAGCCTATCATTTTCTGCACTTCTTTATATGTTTTCCCCTCTCCAATCAACTTTTTAATCAAGGTACGCTGTTCTTCTGAACAATGTCTGGAACGACCCATTTCCTCAGAATTTCAGAGAGAAATGCACTGTAACCAGCATGTACAAAATTTGCTGCCTTCCTTCCTTAAATAAGGGCAGTAATTGCCACCTGTTTTTCAAAGAATGAATGACCTCACTAATAGAACACCACACTGCTATTATTTTGAACATGCCCCTTTCAATTAGTGATTCAATTACACAGAATCAGCAGCATGCATGTCATGACTGTTGGGTCTGTTGGATTTCTATTACTCTACTACATCTGCTAGTAAATTATTTGCCATGTAGAAATATCATTTCTACCAAAAACAGTAATTGATCAGGTTAGTGATGTCTGACTGCTATTATTTTGAACACAACTGTATATTGTACATTCACATCAGTCCCTAACCCTCAAGGGGTGTACAATCTAAGGTCCCTAACTTACATTCATATAGATACTAGGGCCAATTTAAACAGGATCCATTTAGCCTACCAGCATGTCTTTGGAGTGTGGGAGGAAACCAGAGTACCTGTAGGAAACCCACAAAGGCACAGGGAGAACATGCAAACTCCAGGCAGGTGGTGGCATGGTTGGGATTTGAACCAACAATCCTAGTACTGCCAGGCAGAAGTGCTAACCATTTAGCCCCTGTGCTGCCCCTGTGGGTTTCTCAGAAAAAGGGGTGTTATATCATACTGTGTGCCCGTTGCCTCTAACAATCTGCATAGCAATAGCGGCGGTTTTGCCACTGCTTATATAACTTTAGCAGGGGCGGACTGACCATTTGGAAACCCAGGCACTGCCCGAGGGCCCGGGGTCAGTAGGGGGCCCCATGAGATGCCCCTGGTACCTTTTTCATAGGCTTTTTTGAGTGTGGGTGAGGACACAGGGGCCCCATGATCCCCTATTGCCCGGGGGCCCCATGAGTTGTCAGTCCGCCCCTGAACTTTAGTATAGAAGCAATTGTGCTAAAGGTTTGGCGAATCTGGATCAAACTTCAGTGATTTTTAAGGTGAATACCTTTGCAGTCTATGGAGGGTGGATCCTGCTGTTAAATTATGTCATTTGGTGGGCTAATAGTTGAAATATTGTCCAAAAAGGACATGCAGAGCTAAGAACTGCCAAGGTCGACATTTAACAAAGCAAATAACCATACAGCAGGATGAGGGTCTTTTTTAGGTGTCATAAAGTGACACAGCGCAAATAATAAGAAATACAATTTAAAATTATAATATATAAGTCCAAGAAAAAGTCCCACATTTAAAGTCTAGTGGCCCAAAAAAAATGTGATAAAAGAAAAAAAAAATATATAAAAATATAAAACAACTTTGTAAATTTTCCAGCGTGCTCACATCATCAGTGGTAAATCATTTTCCCCACACTCACCAGATAAAGTGGATTCTCAAGCTGATATGGCTTTGAGAATCAAAAACAGGCTTAGAAGTGGAGTGTAGTTTCCTCAGATGTTTTATCCCTTTATCGATTCCTTACTGAATCTCCTTCCAAAACGATTCCACATAGGGCGATATAAAATATAAAAGAAAATGCCGATAGTATAATACTGTATGAGGGTCAAAAAAAATTTTTTTTTTTAAAAGACCTTCATTGCACTCACATTAGGTAGATTTATAACCAGCTTCCATGGACTTAGATGCCTCCCAAACAACCGATAATGATCCCTCCTTAACTTCCTCCAAGCTCTCACTCATGGATGGATGGATAAGGGTGATTCGATGAATTTGTGACCCGTTTATATAGACATAAAAGACTCCCAAGCCGCCGCTAATGATTCCTCCTCGATTTCCCCCAAACTCTCGCTCATGGATGGATGGATGAAAATGCAAAAGAAAGGATACCAAATAGCGTAAAACTGCATAAAAAAACGTTTTAATATCAAAGTGATGTTTCCAATACACTTACATTTTAAAAATGAATAACACGCCTTTTTTAATAAGATCAGGACTCCTTAAACAGACTACAACAGCCCTTCTGACATTTCCAGCAGACCAGACACAATTGACCAGCATTGGCAGAGATGAACTGGCAGTAGTGGAGAGATCAGATAGTTTTTCCCACACTAAAGATGGGCGCAGAACGCCGCATCAGCGTGCGTTCCACTCACCGGATAAGACGTCACACGTTCAAAGTTGGAACCGGACGTTACGTCGACGCGTTTCACCCCTCCTACAAGGCGTCGTCACGGCTTTCGATCTGATTAAATACTTCCCCATCGCTCCTCATTTGCCCAGACCTTAATGGGCGGCATACATTAGCACCACCTTTGATCTCAGCATCCTTCTACATCAATTAGCTACAAGGTGAACTTCACTGCTGCCAATTCACCTCCGATCACAGTAACCACTATAGATGGTACAAGTTAGAATGGAACTTTAGAAAAGTTTATTAAGCAAATGAGAGTGAACAGATTTAACATATCATTTACTGAAAATATTAGTAGTGACTGATATTGAAAAAAGGGGATAAATTATACACAAGTACCCATTTTAAGGAGGTAGACAGGAATGAATACATCCCCACACACAGTTTTCACTATCATGGATGGCTTAAGGTCACTCCAAAGGGTCAGCTTGAGAATCCACTGTATCTGGTGAGTGTGGGGGAAATGATTTACCACTGATGATGTGAGCATGCTGGAAAATTTACAAAGTTGTTTTATATTTTTATATATATTTTTTCCTTTTATCACATTTTTTTTGGGACACTGGACTTTGATTTGGGACTTTTTCTTGGACTTATATATTATAATTTTACATTTTATTTCTTATTATTTGTGCTGTGTCACATTATGAGTCTTGTTTGATGTTTTGTCATTTTTTGAACAGCAGCATTTATTTTAATTGATTGTTATTTCTTTTGGCGCAAGGTTTTAATTTTAATGTATTATTTGTGTTTTTTTGCACTTAGCAGCCATGGATGTTTTTGATTTTGTTCAGCACAAAAAAATAAATGTTGATGTTATTTTTTCACATACAGTTGAACACACAGATTTAATGAAAGATTTTAGACACCTTAGAAATGTTCTAGATTAACAGATTAGAGCTTGGTGGGATTTTGTTACTTTGGAGAAATACACAAAAGAGGGGATTACACCTAGGAGGTTGAGGTGGGAAGTAGCCCCCGATGACGGTTTAACAGGGAAAGAATTGGATGACTAATGGTTTTCTTTCTTCGATCATGTGGAAAGAAAACTTTTAGAACTGATTATCCTAAGGAGAAAAAAGAAACTCAGAGTTTTAGAAGACAAAATTCATACTCTGAAAGAAAAGATGCCATTTGAGAACACAACTGATTTTAAAGATAGAATTAAATCACTGCAGGAATATATTAAAAAAGTTGATGAGGACACACGAAAGAAGAAAATTAAGAAATATTACAGGGACACACAAGACTACAAGCAAAATGTAGTTTATAAATGGCAAGAAGATGTGGCTAAAGAAAATGTGGGTTCAAGGGCATCCACTGAGGAAAGAGATTTACATAATGAAAGTACCCACACCCCTTTGCCACAGAAGAGTAGAGGTTCAAAAATAACAAAAAATGAAAACTAAAAAAAAAATAAACCCCCAGGGAGACAGAATGAGGGAACTACTAAATTTGAGTGAACCCCTTTTTATAGGGTACTGGTGCAAAACAGGTTTGAACTCTTGAATGGATGGAAGCAATCACCATCTAGAACCTACCCTCACCCCAATGGAGGGGATTTTCAGAGGAGGAATTATGGGGGTCCATCATGGAGGGGGGAGGAGGTCCCTATTTCGGGGAAGGTAAGCCCCCTTTTTTCAACCAGGGAGAGGGGGTTGGAGATCAGGTCCCCTGATGCCATCAGCAGGCCCTTATATAAGAAATGGAGAAAAAGAAGGAGGGGATGCAGAGGGGGGAAGAGAAATGAGGAAAAGAGAAGCTTAACCACCTCCCGTCCAGCCATTGTATATAAACGGCCGGACGGTGGTAGTGCAGGGTCTGGTGGCCATTTATAATGCATTGCTTACTACGTTTGAAATCTGTGAATGATCACAGAGATCACATGGTACAAGGCTATTCACAACAGCCTTGTACCATGTGACAAGCTGTGACCAATCACAGCTCACTCAGTAGTTCTCAATGGCTGCAAGAATGCAGCTAGAGAGGAGAAATGATTGCTTTTACATCCTTTATGGGTGTAAAATCAATCATTGTAAAAAAAAAATAAAAATCTTCATCACCCCCCACAAGTAGTACAGTGTCACCATGGTGACACTGTACTGCTAGGGTAATACAATTGGATAAAACAGATATATATGTAGATTTACAAAAATTAATTCATAAACTCAACGTTAAAACATTTTGGGATAAAAATAGATTTAGCAACAAACAGGATGAGTGTCAGTATTTACCCACTAATCTAAGAAACAAGTCGATTTTTAATCCCAAAATGAGTAACAATTTTTGTGTAGACACCTTTAAGAAATTAGTTGATGATTTGGAGGCTCTCATCATTCCCCCCACTAGCAAAAAAAGAGATATCATTCAGGGTATATATCTTTTAGAAAAAAATAAAGAGATTGTGATAAGACCAGCAGATAAAGGGGGAGGGGTAGTTATTTTGAACAAAAAGGATTATTATGAGGAATTTGAGAGATTACTCAATGATCAGGAAACCTATGAGGTTTTGAAGGGGACTATAACTAATAAATATAAAACTAAATTAAAGAAATTAATCAGCATGGGTGCAAAGGAAGGGTTTTTGAACAAAAAAGAGAGTAGGTATCTTGTCCCTGATGCTCCCATTACTCCTGTTATATACCAACTGCCTAAAATACACAATGATTTGAATAAACCCCCGGGGAGACCCACAGTGAGTAGGGTGGACTCTTTATTTGCAAGGGTAGGGGAATATTTGGACCAATTTCTCCAGCCGCTTGTTCAGAAATTTCCAGCGTATTTGAAGGACAGTGGAGATCTCATTAATATTTTGAGGGAGGTCTGGATTGACAAGCCATGTGTGATGGCCAGTGTGGATGTGAACTCCCTATATACTAATATCAGGAATGATGATGCCTTAGCAGCGGGTAAGTGGTCCTTGCAGAATGATGACCAGATGGATAATAAACAAAAAGACTTTTTATTGCAATGTTTAGATTTGGCTATGAGCCATCATTTTTTTTGGTATAACAAGAAATTCTTTAACCACTTCCAGACCGGACACTTTTACCCCCTTCCTGACCAGGGCAATTTTCAGCTTTCAGCGCTATCACACTTTGAATGACAATTGCGCGGTCATGCAACACTGTAACCAAATGAATTTTTTACCATTTTTTTGAGACAGATAAAGCTTTATTTTGGTGGTATTTATTCACCGCTGGGATGTTTATTTTTTCTGCTATGTAAATGAAAATGTCCAAAAATTTAGAAAAAAAGTGTTTTTTTAATAAAATTTTGCAAATAAATAATATTTCATCATAAATCTTTGCCAAAATTTATTCCGTTATCTTTTTAGTAAACAAAAATCCAAATTAGTTTATAACCAAAAATGTATAATTTTTAAACATTTTTTTTTACATTTTTATTTTATTTTTTTATATTATTATTTTTTTATTTTTTTATTTTTCTTTACATACTGTCACCCTAGCAGTACAGTGTCACCATGGTGACACTGTACTACTTGTGGGGGGTGATGAAGATTTATTTTTTTTTTTTACACATTGCTTTTACACCCATATAGGATGTAAAAGCAATCATTTCTCTTTCTCTCTGTGTGCATTCTTGCACTCATTGAGAAGTACTGAGTGAGCTGTGATTGGTCACAGCTTGTCACATGGTACAAGGTTGTTGTGAATAGCCTTGTACCATGTGACCTCTGTGATCATTCACAGATTTCACACGTAGTAAGCAATGATGTCACAAGTGACATCTTGCTTACTACTTTGCATGTGATCACTGATTGGCCAATCAGTGATCACATGATCGGGACCTCGTACAGAGGTCCTGTCCGACGATCGGTGTTTCACTGTGTCCGGAGGACACAGCGGGCACCGGATCGCGGTGCTGCATGCTCCGAGGGAGCGCGTACAAGCAGGGTGCGGGGAGGCCATTTATAAACGGCCACCTGACTCTGCAGTGCCACCGTCCGGCCGTTTATATGCAACGGCCGGGCGGGAAGTGGTTAAGCAAAAAACCGGGGTAGCCATGGGAGCAAAATATGCACCCTTGGTAGTTAACCTTTTTATGAGCAAATGGGAGCATGAATTTATATATTCTAATAAAAGACCAGAATTAAAGCTCTATAGGAGATTCATAGATGACATTTGCATTATTTGGGAGGGTACAGAAGACTCTTTAGAAAAGTTTATTAAGCAAATGGGAGTGAACAGATTCAACATATCAGTTACTGAAAATATTAGTACTGACCCCATTAATTTTCTAGATCTTACGATATTCAAAAAAGGGGATAGATTATACACATGTACCCATTTTAAGGAGGTAGACAGGAATGGATACATCCCCACGCACAGTTGTCACTATCATGGATGGCTTAAGGTCATTCCAAAGGGTCAGTTCATGCGGATCAAACGGAACTACCATGAACCAAGTGACTATAGTAAACAGATGGAGATCCTAATTAAAAGATTTGAGGAGAAAGGGTATAGGGGTGGTGAACTGAGAAGCATCAGGGACAAGATAGCCATTAAGGACAGAAATTAATTATTGAGAAAAAAAAGACAAAAAAGGAGATAATTTTGACCTGGCCTTTATAATAGGATTTTCTAGGCAACATAGGTTGGTTGAAAATATTATTAGGAATCACTGGTCAATTTTGTTGCATGATGAGGCTTTGGGGAAGTATTTACCCAGAAAACCAAAATCCATATATAGAAGACAGCCTACCCTTAGAACTAGATTGGTGAAGAATGTTCCTGATCCACCATCTAAGATGGTCACATTTTTAGACCAGATAGGATTTTATAGATGTGGTAGATGTATTGCATGTAGAACTATGGGGGTTAATAGTAATAAAAAAGTCAGAATTTCAATCCCAAGCCAAAGGGGATATTTACAAAATTCATAAATTTATTTTATGTGATAGCAATCATGTAACATACCTTTTAGAGTGCCCTTGTCACTTACAATATGTGGGGAGGACAGCAGGGAAACTTGCTGTAAGATTAGGTGAACACATCAGGAATATTAAAAAAGGTTTCAAACATCATAGTCTATCCTATCACTTTAGGAAGTTTCATAATCGGGATCCATCTTTGCTTAAGTTCTGTGGGATCGGCAGAGTTAAGCCCCACTGGCGTGGTGGTGATATGAGGAAGTCGGTCTCACAGAATGAGACAAAGTGGATTCTTCAATTAGGTTCATTGGACCCTAGGGGGCTTAATGCTGATATAGATCTAAATTGTTTTTTATCCAATTGGTAATTTGGGGATGTTTTCTGAGTAATATTTTTATTATAAATTTTTTAAAACATTTCATATTTTATTATTTTTGTTTGTATTTTTTTTTTTTTTTTTATAATTTTTCACTCGTTCTTCATTTTCTTCTTTTTTTATATTTATTATTTTCTATTTTTTATTTTTATTTTTTTATTATTATTTTTTTATTATTATTTTTTATTTTCATATATTTTCCTGTTTTTTATTTATTTTTCTATTTATTTCTTCATTTTTTTCTTTTTTTTTCTTTTTTATTCATTCATTTATTTCTATTTATTTATTTCATTTTAAATGTTTTATTTTTATTATATTTTGTTTATTTTTATTTTTTCTTTTCATATATTTTCCTATTTTTTAATTTATTTTTCTATTTATTTCTTCATTGTTTTTTGGTTAATAAATAAGACCTTTTATGGTTATTTTTTATTTTTATTTATCACATTTATGATACCTTATCAGTTCTGTCTATTTTGGTCCATGGAATTTTAATTAATTTTTGGCCCTAATGACATTGTACCATCCATGGTGGTTACTGTGATCGGAGGTGAACTGGCAGCAGGGAAGTTCACCTTGTAGCTAATTAATGTAAAAGGATGCTGAAATTGAAGGTGGTGCTAATGTATTCTGCCCATTAAGGTCTGGGTGAATGAAGAGCGATGGGGAAGTATTTAATCAGATCGAGAGCCGGGGTTTCCTGTCCGTGATGATGCCTTGTCGGAGGGGTGAAACGCATTGACGGAACGTCTGGTTCCAACCTCAAACATGCGACGTCATATCCGGTGATTCGAAAGCACACTGATGTGGCCTTCCGTGGCCATCTTTAGTGTGGGAAAAACGTATCCATCCATCCATGAGTGAGAGCTTGGAGGAAGTTAAGGAGGGATCATTATCGGTTGTTTGGGAGGCATCTAAGTCCATGGAAGCTGGTTATAAATCTACCTAATAACAAAAAAACAGAAATGTTGCGCTCCAAAATTTAAATTAATTAAATATCTCCTAAGAATTCCCAGTGAAGTGAATAATCAGCTAAATATATAATCAATTGTGCCTTATTCCATAATTACCATCAATTCATTAATGTGATAAATATTTCAATTAATTTGTAAAATAAAAATGAATTCTGACTTATTAAAAATTATTATAACTTAAATGTGATAAACTCAAATAAATAAATCAGTTTATAATTGTGACAGTCCCATAAATCATGATTGTGATTGGAGCACACAAGAGTTTGAAAATATTGATTTTGGATCACAATCATGATTTATGGGACTGTCACAATTATAAACTGATTTATTGATTTGAGTTTATCACATTTAAGTTATAATAATTTTTAATAAGGCATAATTCATTTTTATTATTTTACAAATTAATTGAACTATTTATCACATTAATGAATTGATGGTAATTGTGGCATAAGGCACAATTAATTATATATTTAGTCAATTATTTACTTCACTGGGAATTCTTAGGAGATATTAAATTAATTTAAATTTTGGAGCGCAACATTTCTGTTTTTTTGTTAATTGGTAAGATACTATTGCACATAATTATGAGGATGTGAATAATGTCAGCGAACCACAGTATTTAATAATTTATAATCACAGTGGCTCACAAGTAAATATTTATATATTTTATAAATCTACCTAATGTGAGTGCAATGAAGGTCTTTTAAAAAAAAATGTTTTCGGCATTTTCTTTTATATTTTATATCGCCCTATGTGGAATCGTTTTGGAAGGAGATTCAGTAGGGAATCGTTAAAGGGATAAAACATTCAAGGAAACTACACTCCACCTCTAAGCCTGTTTTTGATTCTCAAAGCCATATCAGCTTGAGAATCCACTTTATCTGGTGAGTGTGGGGGAAATGATTTACCACTGATCATGTGAGCTCGCTGGAAAATTTATGAAGTTCTTTTATATTTTTATATATCTTTTTTCCTTTTATCACTTTTTTTTGGGACACTGGACTTTACTTTGGGACTTTTTCTTGGACTCATATATTATAATTGTAAATTTTATTTCTTATATCTGCTGTGTCACTTTATGAGTCTTGTTTGATGTTTTGTCATCTTTTGAACAGCAGCATTTATTTTGATTGATTGTTATTTCTTTGGCGCAAGGTTTTGATTTTAATTTATTCTTTGTTAAGGTGTGCTTACGCCATATGCAATTAAATGCATTTTCAAATGCAGTACAAATGGATATGCCAGGAAAATTAACGTATTTCAATAGGCCTAATTTATACCATTGTGGTGTTAGAATGTTTAAAAAAGTATAAATGCTGCACTTTTCCCTTGCAGAACATACTCCAAATGCAACTCAATTAAGAAAATACATTTGGGTTTTTTGTACACATGTCAATATGCAAACTTTAGGCCTTAAGATTAGTTAAACCCTCCAAACATTATATATTCTCTGGAAAGCAAAATGGTTGTATTTCCAATTTCCTGTGTCACAAACTATTAGTTCAATGGTTTATCAAACACTATTTGCAGTAAAAATACTGTTCATTGAGTTTAAAAGCTCCTGCAGGTCAACAGTGTCTACAGGTCAACCATGAATACCAGCTCTAAAAGTATTGTTCTCATTCCAGCATGTGCAGTGATATATGACTTTGACAGTGGAATCGTTGCAGCTGCAAATGTATCTGCACGTATTTTGTAGGGGGGGGCTTAATTTTTTTTAGTTGTTAGGTTTTTTTTTTAACTGATATGTTTTTATTCATGTCCATAAAGACATGTAGAACAAGGTTACATTAAATACTAAGGCACTGAATTAACACTGCAACTGAAAGAGATAGACATTGTCATCACACTGCACATTAGTCCATTTCTGATGAAACAATGAGAACTCAGCCTGTAACAAACAGACAAACAAGGCTATGTTAGTCCCATCCCGGGGGGGGGGGGTAAGAAGGAGTTGGAGGGGGGACAGGGAAGAAGTTCAGTGTCGTAATACTACCAGCCTAGTAAAGTAGTGCTTCCACTACTTCCACTTCCAAAGGGTCATACCCAGAGCACCTCTCCACAAGGCCTCCACCTCATAGGGATAGGGATTTGGCCTCCAACTGCGCAGCCCAGACTTTTTTCAATTTTTTTTCTGACATTTAAGACTCATTTAAGTAAGTTTGCAGAGAGGCAGAGCAGAGTCCTCCAGTGGGAGAGCGTAGGAGGGTCTGTTTCCATTTTGAAAAAATAACTTTTCTGGTGTAGAAGGAAGCATTTTAGTTTTTTTTTTATTTTATTTTCACGTATTTTGCATACACTGCTATCACATAGGAAACCAAAAGCATATTTATAGTGATAGTTTCATCTTATTGATATCAAATCAAAATAAATGTGCCGCGCTCCACTAAAATATAATTATGAAGAAACTAAAAAAATGTGTATACTTATACAATATATTTTCAACTTTATATTAAATTTTAAATTGCGTATATAAGTCCACACTATTGATGTGCTATTCTGCTGCAAATACATTCCCACCTTCACTCCGTGATTAATTGTGATAACTTCCACTAGTGAGGGTTATATAAAAAATATATATAAATAAGAAATATAAAAAAATATATATATTTTTATGAGAAAAAGTCCACACAAAAAAAAACTTCTCGTGTGCTCCTTCACTTGTGTGTGCTCACCTGATTTATACGACCAAACTGGTAAGTGAGGTCAAAACAGCTAGTGTCCCTTTAAATGGACTTAAAGATGAGTGGATATATGTATCCCTGTCCCAGATGGATGGATGGATGGATGGAGTGTTTCCCTTTTTTTCAGTAGGGGGTCTTATTGTTTCCCAGAGATCTGTTTTCCTGGCGTTGGATGGATGGATGAACTTATCCCACTCTCCTCCAGGAGGTCTCCTCACTCCTTTTTCATTTTCCTCTCCATGTGCATGATTAGCAGGTAATAAAAGAGTATAATATAGTGCCTTAGCTTCTTTAAAAAGTTATTTTAAAAGTTTATTATGCTTAAATAATGCCTCCCTTGCACTCCAGCTAAAAGAGCACAAATCGTGCCCATTTATTGAAGGACTTTCAGAGGAAAGACAGTTCTGAACCAGAAAGTGATGTAATACATGACACATCCTGGTTCATCCTGATCAGTGAACATATGTTTGCTGAGCTCCCTCTGCCCTACCCAGCAGAGTGGGACTGTGCAGCTGTGGGTCACTAGCAGGGGCGCTGTAAAGTATCTATAGGCTGTAAAAGAGGAAAGCCAAAAGTTGGCTTTTAAAGTATACACATTCCCAGAGGCTGCTACCTCTTGGAGTGTATGTAAATGTTGCTGTTGCTACTGCCACTGACCTCCAATTTACAGACAGTCCCATCAACAGCATACACTAACAGCACATTTTTGTCTGTGGAAATCATTTATTTTCTTTAATATTTGTTTAGGTTACGTACAGCATCAAAATGATCTATTTTAGTTTTAAAGTAGAAAGCAAAATAAAAAGAATGAAATGGTAAGTGTGGGATTCTCATTAATATTAACTAGATCCTTATCCAGGAATGCAGCCTGGATGATCAGAAAAGGAAAGGGCATAGAGCATACCCCCTTCCTGCACCAAACCAGGCCACATGTTTTTTCACATTTTGGGGGTCGGGGTGTATTGCAATAGAGGAAGGGGGTGCTAGAAAGCAACCCTTCCTCATAAAGAATCCTTATTCTCATGTTAAAGCGGAGTTCCTCCCAAAAGTGGAAGCTTTGCTTGTTTCCCTCCTCCCCCCTCCACTGCCATATTTGGCACATTTGGGGGGGAGCGGGTACCTGGTTTTGACAAGTAGCCGCTCCCACTACCAGCTCAGTTTGCCGCGGCAAACATTCACAGGTCCCAGAAGACTGGCGGACCAATCAGGATGCGCAGCGCGACCCGCGCATGCATAGTGGGCACCCGGCTGTGAATCTGCAAGCTGTCACAGCCTGGTGCCCACAGTTGTGATGCCGGCACCGTGGAGTGAAGAAGGAGAGAAGGGACGGTGCGAGAGAGAATATCGCTGGACCCTGGGACAGGTAAGTGTGTGTTTATTAAAAGTCAGCAGGTACAGTTTTTGTAGCTGCTGACTTTTAATAAACACAAAAACGGCTGGAACTCAGCTTTAACGGCTGAGAACCTCTTCCCCAACTCCAACACTCAAAGAAGGAGGTGGGCGTAATACAGGGGAGATATGGTAGAACCTGTAAGCGCTTTTATGATAAGGGGTCAATCAAATATCTACCCCCCTCACCTGCCTCTCACGTAACCAAAGTTAAAAGGAAAAAAACACACACCAAAATATAAAGTCCTTTAATTACAATAAAACACAAACACATACCAGTTTTTAAATAAATTTTAATGATGTCCCCAGAAGTAATTCCACATCAATTACAGCATCCAGCAAGATAATCCACATCAATTTACATTACCGCAGCTGGAGATCTATCATTTAGTGAAAGGAATGTGGCGTATACACATCAGCAGGCAGCTGGTCATCGCCAATGATGCTGGATTTACATTGCTGGACAACATGATTGACATGAATTACCTTGCTGGACATTGTGTCTGATTTGGAATTACATCTGCGGACATTAATAAAATTTATTTTAAAAGAATTCAGTATTTATATACAGGAGGGGTGAAGGGGTGCATGCTCACTGTCACCCCTTTCCTGGTTACCAAGGCTGCTTGTCTGCATAAGGGTCTGATTAGAATAATAAGGGGAACCCCATGCCATTTTTCCCCTTTTTTAAACAAATGTGTGCTGTCAGTTTACATTTTAAACATCTGACTTTGCGACTAATCCTTATATTTTATGGAAATAGGCTCATTTTGACTAGCAAATAGAAATTGGATATAGTTTAAAACTTTTTTGCTGCTGGCCGATTTCTCAAGAGACTGAAAATCAAACAGCAGTGTAAAACTAGCATGCAGCAGGACATTTTGTAATAAGGTAGATTTGCTCGAAATGTACTAGAGACAAAGTGTAAAAGCAAGTGTTTTACTACAAGAATTAGGAGACTGTTGATGACACAGCAGAGTAAAATTAGCCAGCAGCAAGACAAAAGGCTGAACAAGACTGTGCCCAAAGACATAGAGCACAGGTAGGGGTTTCACCACAAGAAATAAGATATTGCAGAAGATATAGCAGTGTAAAATTGGCCAGCAACAGGGCATAATAGCTCTATCAACATAAAATAAAAATCAAGAAACCCCCAAATGAAACCAAAACTCCATAATACCTCTCCTGAAACAAAAACTCTTTTTTGTAGGAAAAAAAAACAATCTAACCTACAAAAGGTCCTATCAACATAGAACAAAAATGAATATATCCCCAAAATAAAAGGAAACCCACAAATAATAACACCTGAAATAAAACTGCACTTTTTTAAGGGAAGCCTTACTGGAAAAAAAAGTTGCTATGGAGGGGACAGCAGCTAAAAGTGACCTCTAACCTTACGTCAACCACAAAATAAAATTAAAGCCAAATAGGTCAACAATAATAAGAACAAACAGAAAATTAGCAAAGGGGTTAATTGTTCAAAGGCCGAGCAAATAGAATTAAAGTACAGTTTTCTAATTAATTCTAATCTTTCTCTGTGCAGTTTGTCAGATTTCCCTATCTTTCCCTCCATAAGCTTCCAAAACACTGACACTATGGTTGCTCTGTGCCCATTTATAGGGGGCTGGCATATAAAAAAGCCCTCATTATTGGCTATTCTAAGCCAGCTCACCTAAGTTCAAAGGCCCTTGCAGTGCATCATGTCCAAGGTCATGTATACCCTACCACTGACCGACTGGTTCAGCAGTACAGACATATTACATTCCACATGCTGGTGGAGAGCAGGGATGGGCTTCTGGCCATAATAATGGTGACTGGGAACCTGTCACTGGGCTATAGCAGAGACCATAAACTCAGTGAAGGGGTTGATTCCATGAGCTGGGAGCAACTGCATAGCTAGCACTTTGCCAAGATAGCATTAAGATGCTGGTCATGACGGTGATTTAGAGACATTTGTTTCTGCTGTTCCAGCAACTGTAGAAGAGACACCTGCCTTGGAAATGATTCTTCTGGAGTTGTCAGGTGTAGGAGAATTCTGCGTAGGTTCAAGTTTCAGTTTAATGTGGCCTATCCTCTTCCTCTTGGGAGACTTCCCTCCCTGTGACTAGACGCTGCAGATGTTGCAATAGAATGTTGTGGGAGGTTAGGGAGATGTAGAAAGTGAAGAAGGAGGAGGAGGAGTGTTGGCCCTTTGACTTTTCTAATTGAGGTGCTGCTCCCACTGAGCTCTGTGGTGCAGACTTAGGGCTCATGTACACGAGCAGCTGCTAAACTCAAGTTTAGGAGCTTTTGGTATTTTTTTGCCAAAGCTCCTAAACTCAACTCCATAGAAGCCTATGTGTCCATGTACACATAGTCTTTTAGCAGAGTTTAGGAGCTGCCACAGTTAGGTGAGGTTAAACCTATCTCTTCTGAACGCAGAAGTATCAGGTTCAGGATAGGAACGTTTTGTCATGGTAGGCTCATGTTCATGGAGCCTTATGTTACCTCATGCATGTGGTACCTAAATGGCTGGTATGTTCACCATGGCTGATACACTGCAGCCAGAGGCTACAGACTACAACTATACTGTCAGTAGCAGATTCATTAAAAAAAAGCCCATTCTGCAGAGTTCTGTGGACTGGTCCTGGGGAAAGCAATGACCTGTACTTTGTAGGGCAGTCAACCAGATGGATTAGAATGGCTGCTTCCTCCAGTCCTCTGCAAGTGCCCTTCTCGCTGCTCTTCTGCCTCTCCAATGGGTGACACCCACAGACTGCCTGTCACCTCATCATCCATCCCCTCCTGATTGCTGGAGCCCACTTTGTACTATAAATCATCTGCTGAAACATCACTGTCTTCTGCTGATCCCTGCCTAATGTCCCCTGGCTGCCATTAGCAATTGGGATGATCACGATCATCCTTCTGCAGCAAGCCAGTTATTGTGTGTCTAAACAATTCTATTGACTCCTCATAGCCAGTTTGTGGGGCTATGGTGGGATTAGCAGAAGGTGGAAGCAGGTGGAAGAGAAGAAGGAAGAGGGCTTATTAGCAGCATTTGCAGACAACTGGACTTGAGAGAAGGAAGAAAAAGAAGACGTTGGCAGCCATTACATTACCTCCTATGCTATAATATGGCCTTTCTGAGATAGAAAAGTTAGTGGTGCTATGCCTCTAGAATGGTGTGGCATGACCACCACTTTGTCCTGAAAAACCTGCTTCTCCCCTGTTACTTCTGTGTATAGAACCTCTGCCTATCACTCTAGGCCTGTCTGAACTGTTTTTTTTTTAATACAGGGGATTATCTTAATTCAGTAGCAGCAGTGGTAATAAGGGGTGGATATGTGGTACTTTGTACATACTAATTTACTTCACAAGTATGTAGTGATGTCTTGCAAACAAGCAGCATATTTTATAGAAAATGAAATAAAATGTACCTCCCCCCAAAATAAAATAAAACCAGTAAAAAAAAAAAAAACAGTGCAAGGGGGCCAGAAGCTAGACAGTGACTGCAGTTGTTGCTGTCACAAACAAAATGGTAGTCCTAATAAGGACTGTTGGATCTCTGAACTGTGAAAGAAAATATGTAATCCATCACATTGTAATTCACAGTAATTTAGCATAGTATAGCACACTATAGAAACTTATTCTCCCTACACAAGGTGTCAGCTCTCCCTAAACTAGTCCAACACACGGTGATAAATGGCTACTGAGAACCCACCAGTTTATAGTGAGAGGGCTAGCATGTAACAAAACCACAATTACAAGCCATTCTAACTCGCTGACCAAAGATGAAAGATCAGGCTTGGCATTATGGAACGTTTAACCTTGAACCCCTTAGACTTGCTCCAGACACCATGGACAAATCTAAACCTCATCCCAGTGGCGGACTGACAATTCACGGGGATCATGGGGCCCCTGTGTCCTTGCCCACACTCAAAAAAGCCTATAAAATGGTGTCAGGGGCATTTTATGGAGCCCCCTACTGACCCGGGGCCCTCGGGCAGTGCCCGAGTGACTGAATGGTCAGTCCGCCCCTGCCTCATCCCTAACTAGAAGACTTTGTATAACAAATGTAAAGGAAACATTTAGTCAAAGGTATTGCATTAGGCAGACAATCTTGCCAGTTTAAGCACAGCTTTACTTGACTCACTATCACATACAAGACATTTTCATAAATACACTTTTTGATTACTAGATGTCCCACAGGTTTAATGACACAGTTCTTACCTTGAACCCAACATCTCCTCTCTTGCAGCACAGGCAGGTGAGGAGCAGAAAGATGAAGGCTAGCAGTCCAGAGCAGGAGATAAGTACCACTGCATACGGTGGAGCAAGAGGAGCTCTCTGAGAGGAGCCATCTGCAAGGAGATATGGGAAGACAAGAAAAGGTTTCATAATGGAAATACTGTTGACAAATGAATTAATTTACATTATGGATTTCCAGCACTCCCCAGAGACAAGTCAGGCACTGGTATTGTTCAGCAGCTTGAAATCAGCATTTCAGCCTTTACAAGGCAGAATCAATTGTGGAATGTCAAGGAGCAATATTAACAATTTCCAAACCAAAAGGTAAAGAAAGCCTGCAGCACAGTGCAACAGAGCCAGTCTGAAGCCCATGTGGAGGGCACGTTTATGCTAGATTACTTCTAATTATCATTATTATTATTATTATTATTCATTTTATTCATTACATAGAAAAAACTACATGTAAAGGTATGTGGATAATTATTTAAAGATAATGTTTAATATGAGTATGATTTTTCTCTTTTAGAATACATTTTCAGTAAAACGTAAGGCAGGGCTCTCCATGTGCAACAATAATAGCAGTTTATTTTATTCTTAATTAAAAAATATATATAAAGTATTTAACAATTAATTGAGAAAATTGATAAGGACACATTATTTATCTATAAAGGAGTGGGGAGCGAAAAGGCATGAAGGCACAAAAACAAAGATGGATAAATTATACAAAATGCACAAAAAAAAAATATATAGCGTGCTCAGGTATTACCATGTCTGGCAGAATGTCAGAACAGACATTACATTATCGCAGGGTCTGATGATATGTAAACATTGATGCTGTAATTGAATTTGAGCAGAGGAAGGCTGTGCAAAGCATTAGTAGACATGCAGAGGCTTCTGATGGCCCTGGTTATAATGGGGTCACCTGAAATCTTTCCAGGCAAAGTGACAATGTTTGGAGCCTTCCATCTCACAGTGGTAATTTCAGAGATCACAGTATAGTCAGTATTCAATGTAGGAAGCCCAGCTGCAATTGACCACTCATTGTAGTTCTATACCTAGCAGAAATGGTGCCATATACTGTAAAACATAACATGCTTTCTACTATTACCTAGTTTATGTAACAGATGTGACAGCAGATATTAAATACAACTATTGTAAAAAAAAAACAAAAATAAATGTTGTGCCTCCCTGTGATCATGTAATCCATGCACCAATACTCATCATCAAATAAATAATATTCTCTTTTTCAACAATTCAACAAACTTTTTCTTAAAACAGAAACCACATATCATATAATGTCCACAGTCCATAAACTGTGTGTATCTTCCTTCATGAAATGTACTGCTCTATTTTCTTCTTTGATAAACGTGCACCACCTCCTAAATAGTTGTGCACAAACACATCGTGTATCCACCACCATTCAAATACTGCGCTCACATCCACTTGATGATGAGGACAAGGACCCCTTCTCCACAACCCTGGCCTGGTGTTTGTGGGGGTTTGTGGAAATTCTTATCTGAACCTGCAAGCCCCCTTTAATAATAAAGGAGAGCACCCTGATACTGACCCCCCTAAGGGAATAAGTAAAGAGTACATAGTACCCCTACTCATTCATAAAAAAATGTAAACAGTAAAAATTACATCACACTTTTTGATGAGTCTTTTACTTAATTACAATTTTGAAAAAATGAAAAATTAAGAAAAAAAAAAAAAAAGTCTCACGATGTACATCTATTGTCAGCCATGTCATACAGTGATGCAGATCCATGTCAATCAAGATGAACAATGGCTACCTCCTGCACTGAATGAAATCTCCCTGGTCCTGCCGTTAAAATTAAACAAAGGGGCAGCTTCTCCCAGGTTATGTCATTTACAAAAATATGGCCTCAGCTACCTACATGTAATTATCTAGAATGTTACCCTTCTTGCCTGGAGGGCACTTACAAAAGAAGACAAGTACCCCAAAAACTGAACTATACCACATGAGCATGAGGGTAGTTGATTTAGAGGGGACAAATAAATGGCGCATCCCATAGACTTCCTTTTTCCTCATTCTTTCCCTCTCCCTTTATCAAACTCACAGTTGACAGAGGAAAAGCATTCATTCTGTTTTCCCCCTTCCCCTTTAATTGCATAATGGTACAGATTACATTAGCCAAAGTTAATGCCAGAGGTATGAATCTTCCTTAAAAAAAGCTCACAAAATTGTTATCTGTTTCATAACCAGAGAATTAACCTTTTGCTTCCCCAGTAAACAAGGTTTAAAGTAGGACATAACCCCCAATGCAGAAACAGGTTCTGTACCACTTGGGTTCACAGTCCTAACTCCCTAGCTAATTTGATTTATTGAAAAAGATTTTTTCCATAGAAATTCATAAACATGTCCCTGTCCCTATCCAAATCCTTGGCTCATTCACAGATCCTCAGGGTGGTTTCATATTTTTGAAATATACTGTTTCTCTCTAGGTGATATTTACTCTCTCAATCATTGCCAAGTCTGTCAGGATTTTCCAATCTCCCAGTCTGTCAGGGTCTCTCCCAATCTGTCAGGGTCTCTCTTTCTAAAATTTACTCTCCCAAATAGCATCAAATACGGTCTCAAGGTTTTGGAACAAGTCATTGTTGTTGGAGCACTTAACTTCATTTTTGAAGGTTCATTTTAGTCAACAGGTAAGCCATCCCTCCCTAGAGCATCCTAATGTAATTTCAAACCCCAGATGCACGGACTGAAGCTATTGGATTGTTGGAAGACACTGAACCCCACAACCAAGAATTTTAGTCACTACTCAGCTGTGCATGGTATGTACAGCTGGATAGATAACATTTGGATACAACATTCTACCTTCAATCTTGTCTTCACAGCTAAGATTAATTGAATATTATGGTCTGCCCATGTTCCTGTTATTGTATCCAATTGGAGATACACCCTATCATGCTAATACCTAGAGACAAAATGAGAAATTGCTTGGTGATAAACCATGTTGGGAGGAAATGGCCTTAACTACAATAAATACCATTTTTTGAAGATCATAAATGTAATCCTATTCCTCCTCTACTTAATGGGAAACAATATTGCAGGTTGTCTCCAACAACAAAAATCTGAAGATTAAACTGCTGTTAAAGAAATTACAAGAACTGGAGACAGTTAAAAAATGTTCTCACCTCAGTTCTGAACTATAGGCCTAACCAACACTAGACAATAACTACGCACCCTTATCAATGAAAAATATACCTCACTGATAGAGATAATTTACCTAAATATCACTCTGAAATGGTTAACAAGTGTGGCTGCTTGCTGGCCCGCACTATTCACTCACTAAAAACAACATCTTCCACATCAAAACTCAAGACAGTACCTTAAAATATTCTCCCCTTTTCTAGAGCAGATACATTTCAGTAATTTTAAGCATAAGGTATATTATGACATTAGAGATAAATACGCTGATCTATCTACATCAACAGTTGAGAACGAAATGTCCACTTATAGTATTGAGACTGCTGTCCATAGGGTCTTCCCCAAGAAAAAAGGTTTTGTTTTTTTTTTAAATGCACCCTTAAATGCACCAACTTTTTAAATACCCCATTCACAGACCCAGAACTTCTACAGACAATGCCTTCTTCATCTTCTGGCTAGAACCCAACTGTTTGTCAAAGTTAGCAATTCCTTTTTAGACTCATGTCTTTTTCCAGCCCAGACACTAGAGGCACACATAACTGTCCTTCCCTAACTAGGTAGGGATTTAAAGAAAATAAAATGTAACCTTATATAACACATCCCAAATGATACCTGTGATTTTGTTTTGTAACATCATGATAGTTATTTTTAATAAATTGCTATTAAAATGCCCTTTGTTCTATTGGTGGCCTTATGACCAATAATCCACTGTCCTGTCCCCCTCCCTCGTGAGTGGGGGAAAGTATTGAAGTACTGGCTGCAAGTGATGTCAACACCTTACAGCTCGCCATTCCTCTCTGGAAAGCCACTGTTAGGGAAGAAGGAGGGGCTGTATATGTTGTCCAAACTGAGTTTTGCCAGAACTCAATCTGAAAATTTCTGCATATGCACAGTGAAAAAATAATTTGAGGGATATGGTGCTTTTGCAGAGATAATGATATGGCATAGCTTCAGTGTTCCAGCACTGGGAGATTAGCCATTTGTATTATAGATGTTGTTGAGCTGGAAGTGGAACAATGGTAACAACCATTTATCAGCAGGATCACAGTTTAATTCATTTATATTACACAAAACTAATTTAAAAGATCATATTTTGTTTATACAGTAATTATTGTAACATTGGAGAGATACTTTAACCACTTGTGGCAGTGTTAAACCAATTTCATTGATCAATGTTGATTTATAATTATACATTAAATCTTGGCTTCTAGATTAAAATCTGTTCTTCAGTGACTGAGTCACTCATACCAGTCTGCTTTGCATCTGGCAGGGAGGTCAGAGGTAACTCTACCAGAGTGAATAATTTGATTCAACACTGGTATACATCACCATAAACTTTCTCTCAATGCAAATTACCTCATATGCAATAATCATCATTCTCGATATCTTAAAAGAGTTCTCTAGATTTGGGGCACAGAGTAACATCAAGGCAAATACAGGTAAATTGTTTTTATTGAATGTTTTCTTATACTTTATCCTACTTACTAAATTTTAAAACTCCTTCCCCTTCAAATTGTAAAGCATTTGTTTATGTGGATGTCCAAATACCAGCTGGCTTAAAAACTTGTTCCCTTTAAATTTTGGGTAATCCACTCAATGTATTCTGAATGATCTGTCTAATTGGCATACATCACCTTCTCTTGGCTGGGACAATGAGTCAATGCTCTTAAAATGGACATTCATCTTGCGTGGGCGTGTTTTATTGTCTCTGTTTTATACTGTTTAAAAAATTAATAAAAACCATTGAAATATAAAATGGACATACATCTCTGGCTTCTATATAAATTTCAAGCCATTCCAATAACCTTGCCACAACTGCAGCAATCATATTTATCTGGGGTCTTTCACCACCCACCTATGTAGGTATCAAAACTTTAACTAAACCCATGAAGCTGGGAGGAGTTGGCTTCCCCAACTTCACTTTATATCATAAAGCAGAGAAGACCAAAACTGGGGTCAACTTAGAGTAGCACCATCTCACAAACCCCCAACTGATTTCCTTTATTTTTATCTGCCCTTTGCTTGATTTCCAGGATCGCTATTTGCTAACTTTTGCTCTTCTTCCAGCTAAGGCACACTGTGCCCCCTTCCCATTATACCCTCTGTCTTATCTTTAAACCAGACTCTTAAACCAACACAATGGATTGGTGCCATGCCAGTTTATTGTCAGATTTTGTAAGATCCTTGAGTGTTGATTCACACATGTGCAGTGGGGATTGAAGCTCAGCTTTCACAGCTAATTGACACAATAGTTGTTAGTTCAGCTCAGGTTTAAATCAGGATCAGGACAGGCTTAGATCAGGTTCAGGTCAAGATTTTATTCTGTTCACAACTAATGATATGTGCGGTTTAGAAACTGTTCCCATAGAAGTCAACAGCCTGTAATCTGTACCTGAACCTGACCGCACTGCTTAGAAATTGAACAGTACTCTTTCAGTCCACACAGAATCTGCATTGCCAGTGCACTGGACATTCATGAACAGGGATCATAGGAAGAAATGTTTTTTCACATGTCATGTTTTTTCACATGTCATGCGGAGTGAACCAGCACTGAAACCTACAACATTTACAGTCTGAGCAGCTCCAAACTGTATACAGGCTTACCTTTCACATATCTAATTACTATCAGCAGAACAACTACAAAATAATCTCAAGGAAGAACAGGTGCCCTGCTACTCTGAAGTGTCTGTTTTCCTCCTCCAAATACATTTGCTTTTGTTGTCTGCGCTCAAGGGGGACTCATTTACATACTTTCTGGAGCTGTGATAGGATAAAATTTGTTTGGAAGAAAGTATTTGCAGATAACTGAAAAAATGCAATCTATCGACGTTGTTGAGTCACCTGAAAGTGCACTGTTGGTTGTCTGTGCTCCATAAAATACATTAAGATTGATATTCTCAGGCATTGCCCAAAAGCAACCCACACAATATTTTCTTTTTTTTAACAATAACCTTTTTATTGAGTATCACAAAATATTAAACAAAAGAGTGAAATGTTTACAACAAGAATGCACATTGAAGTTAGAGTAATATAATACTGATAACGATGATCTTTTTAAGCTGAGACTTACATCCATTAATTAATCTTTTCTATATGTTAAAAATTTACAGATACTTTGCATGGGCTGCAGTGCTAAATAATAAATTGCACACGGAATTTGGTTGCAGGGGACAACAATCACATGAATCCTCTTTTATGCACATATTCAGGCTAGATACCACACAACAAATGTCTTTATAATGTTCATGGATTTATGACTTCAGAATTTAACATACACATTTGTACTCTAATACCCTAATACACTCAGCCAATAGACAATCATTAGCCATTAGACAGGTCCCATATCAGTTGTCTTTTCGAATATGACATTCTTATCTCATTCCCATTTCGAATTTCAGGATTTTTCCAATTATATTAGCATTTTTCAACTGTTTAAACCATGTTGCGAAGGTGCCAGTGTTTAAACCATATTGTCAATATACCACAGGTCACATTGTGTTGTTAATTTATTATATTAAGTTAGATAATTGAAACCACATTTAGATCAATTATCCCTTGTTTTTATCTTATTTCTAACAATAGAAATGCATGTAGTGAAAAAATAGAGTAAAAACTAGATTTAAATGATGTCCTTGAACTGGATCCTTTACCCATGATTATTTCACAGTTGTGATGTGCACCCCTTGTTTTCATTGCAATAAGAATAAAAAATAAATGAACAGTTCAAATGAGCCATGAATTAACTAAATGGAAACAATCAAAATAGGAATAAACACTTTTGAAAGGATGAGTATGAATACATGAGATGAACAAAAGAGGTGCTAAGAGCTAGGCTTAATGGAGTAAACATAGAGTCATACATGAGAATAAGAATGAAAACTGTAATTGAAGTTAATTGAGGGCAGCACAGTGGCTAGATGGGTAGCATTTCTGCCTGGCAGTACTAGGGTCGCTGGTTCGAATCTCAGCCATGGCTCCACCTGCCTGGAGTTTGCATGTTCTCCCTGTGCCTGCATGGGTTTCCTCTGGGTACTCCGTTTTCCTCCCACACTCCAAAGACATGCTGGTAGGTTCATTGGCTCCTGTCTAAATTGGCCCCAGTATGTGTGCATGTATGAATGTGAGTTAGGGACCTTAGATTGTACGCTCCTTGAGGGTTAGGGACTGATGTGAATGTACAATATATATGTAAAGCGCTGCGTAAATTGATGGCGCTATATAAGTACCTTAAAAAATAATAATTTCACTTATACCAGCAAACAGGACATACGAAATGTAATATTTTATAAAGTGGAGCTATCATCCTTACAAAACACCATCATAATGTTAATAATAAAGTCACATGGTATGGCCATTACAATGCTCATGCTATGTGTAATTACACAGAAAACTCCCTACTGTCCATTTTTGAATATAAACATACTACTGTCTTGTAATAACAACACATGCAGCGCTACAAATGGTTAATATAAAGTAACATATAAAGTAATAAGTGATGGGCTACTGGTGCTTAGTAGTGATTGATAAGTGTCCTCATAACATGATACAATAGTCCCAATAAGCCGTGCAAAAGTGGTTGACTCCGTGCTGAAAAGTGTCTAATATTATGCACTCACCAGAAAGCACATAAT
This sequence comes from Staurois parvus, assembly GCF_062004578.1. NCBI lineage: Eukaryota > Metazoa > Chordata > Amphibia > Anura > Ranidae > Staurois > Staurois parvus. The sequence goes on along the minus strand of NW_028318344.1, from coordinate 9,374,719 downwards.
ATGTGCATTTGAGTTGTCAGACCACTCCTGGTCCTAGAAAGCTGAACCTGTGTGGATCATCTGGCAAGCTGTCACTCTGATGGGGATAACCTTTTCCTTGGCCAGCAGGGGGATTCCAGACATCCAGAGACCCTTAATAACACTGATCCAGGTTCCTCACCCAGGGCACTCATATGAGGTATCCACCAGGGTTGTAGTCTCCACCAAGTGCTTCCAGCTCTCAGAGTGCCCTGGGTGAGGAACCTGGATCAGTGTTATTAAGGGTCTCTGGATGTCTGGAATCCCCCTGCTGGCCAAGGAAAAGGTTATCCCCATCAGAGTGACAGCTTGCCAGATGATCCACACAGGTTCAGCTTTCTAGGACCAGGAGTGGTCTGACAACTCAAATGCGCATATTATGCGCTTTCTGGTGAGTGCATAATATTAGACACTTTACAGCACGGAGTCAACCACTTTTGCACGGCTTATTGGGACTATTGTATCATGTTATGAGGACACTTATCAATCACTACTAAGCACCAGTAGCCCATCACTTATTACTTTATATGTTACTTTATATTAACCATTTGTAGCGCTGCATGTGTTGTTATTATAGTGTGAAGGTTTGAGGTTTGTGCCTTTCATGCCAGCTGCTTGCTATCCATCTCCAAGCGCTCGTTAATTATTCTTTCTGCTGTTTTATACTACTGTCTTGTACTTGTTTCCTCAATGCAGTTTTATGATCCTTATGCAAAACATATTCTCACCAGCAAGTGTCACTTAGCAAGAAATCTGGATCTGCAGTCCAGGTAATACCTATTAGCTGTTGTAGGTTAAGCTATTACAGGATCATGTGTGCTACCAATGTACCACTACAATGTTAACAATAAACAGCCGGGTATCAAATGCAAGTAACCTACTGTTCACCATGTCAGGTTTATGTGTTTAAAGCATATATAATAGATGCACCATCAGGGTACCACTGTGATTTTTCCAAGACTGTATGAGGTTTATTTACTAAAGCTGGAGAGTCCAAAATCAGACTCCCTTCTGCATAGAAACCAATCAGCTTCTAACCTCAGCTTGTTCAATGAAGCTTTGGCAATGAAACCTGGAAGCTGATTGGTTTCTATGCAGAAGGGAGTCTGATTTTGGACTCTCCAGCTTTAGTAAATAAGCCCCTATATGTCAGTTTAGCTCTATGTGAACACCTTCTGACAGTATAGTCTGATTTTACATGCTACATTGGCATCTACGTAAATAGAAGATGTAACTGTTTTTTAATAGCCTAATATTGCAAAAAGTAAGCTCAGTATGGAAGATATTTTCAGGCATTTACCACCAGTGTTCTATATGTTGCCATCTTCATGTATTACTAAGTCATAGTTTCAAAAACAAATGTTGTAATGTTATATGATAGCTCCACTTTCTGCTGTACTGATCTCTCTGTATCTAACAAGGTTAGTTAGGTTCTTTTTGGAAAAAAACACATGGAGATAAACTTTCAACTTTCCAAAATCAAAGTGTGATTGCAAATAAAGGCTGCCAGGCTTGCACAAAGAAAACTGACTATGCTTTCCTTATTTAAAGCTCAATGTGAACCTGTGCTTTACCAATGAAGGGCCCTCCCCACAAGAACTTCCTTACCTTCTATTCACTCAATAATTGCTTTGTTCAGCCACTAGAAGGAAAGAGATTTCTAGTCATGACCTGGAGCTTACATTGAATTGAAGACTCTCTTCCTGGTCCCATGAGAAGGGAAGTGCGTTACATGCTCCCTATACCCAGAGGTATCAGATATATCGGGGCAGCACAGTGGCTAAATGGTTAGCACTTCCACCTGGCAGCACTAGGGTCATTGGCTCAAATACCAACCACGGCACCACCTGCCTGGAGTTTGCATTTTCTCCCTGTGCCTGCGTGGGCCTCCTCCAGGTACCCCGGCTTCCTCCCACACTCCAAAGACAGGTAGGCTAATTGGATCCTGTCTAACTTGTCCTTGTATGTATATGTATGAATGTAAGCTAGGGACCTTAGATTGTACACCCCTTGAGGGTTAGGGACTGATGTGAATGTATAATATATATGTAAAACGCTGCATAAATTGACAGTGCAATACAAGTACCTGTAATAAATAAATATATTTCTCTTCTTGCACAGAGGCTGAATGAATTGGCAGGGAAGCAAAGGGAAGGAAATCAGATATTTGGCTAAATACACAATGGGGTTGATTTACTAAAACTGGGAAGTGCAAAATCTAGTACAGTTATGTACAGAAACCAATCAGCTTCCAGGATTTTTATCAAACCTGACGTTAGAAGCTGATTGGCTACCATGCACACCTGCACCAGATTTTGCACTCTCCAGTTTTAGTAAATTAACCCCAATGAATCACTTGTACCAACCTGCCCCAAACCTTCTGATTGGACAATTAAGGAGCAGAATCATCTGCACACTGAAGAGGTCATTTCTCTGTTCTCTCCTTCTTGTAAACACGTTTTCAGAGTTCGACAGACAGCATTATGCAGATCAAAGGAGTTCATAGGAGTATCTTTCTTTTTCTTAAAGTGTTACTAAAACCAGGACCCTGCGTTCACTATATCTGGTCTCCCACAGTACACAGAACATGGAAATGCAATTATTTTAGTAAACATAAACTACTAAATACCTTTTCTCATCAGCAATTAGAGCAGTCTTGTGACTTCTATCAGTGTGCAGCAGAGCACTGGTTAAGGCTTGTAGGAGGAGTTTACATTCTCCCCTGATTATCCAATGAGGCTGCATAACCCTTGACCCTCTGTCTAGACAGTGCTGGATGGCCCTATGCTGATCCCATGCACTGTCCCAAGAAAAAAAAAACTCTCTAGCAATACACACCAAACTGTGCATGTGCAGCTTGTCCCCAAGACACTATTCTATCAGCAGATGGGGACAGTAGAAGAAGGGGAGGATCAGAGAAGATAGGATCAAACATCCTTTTTACACAATGTGGAGGAGTAACCCCTTAGATTCTGCAGTGAGTATAACAAGCATGCTTTACTGCATATACAGACAGATTTTACTGTTGTGGGTTGAGTAACACTTTAAGCCTTGCACACACGGGCTGAATATTGGCTCAAAACAGCCGATTCAGCAGAACCCCAGTCGACTTTTGGCTTGTGTAAACCTCTCTGTTCTACAGAAGCCAGTCTCATGTCCAGCTTCTGTCCAACAGGTATGCAAGAAAACCAGCATCCGAACTGCATCCAATCAGTGACGGCAGACAATGGCTGCCAGAGCTGATCAGTGTTCTCTGGCAGGGTGAGAGTCTCCCTGTCAGAACACAAAGGTATAGTGTGAGAGATCACCGCACTCATAACACTTGTGTTAGTAGGGCGATCTCTCAGGTTTTTTTTATTTTACTTGCTCAGCCCACTGAAATGAATGAAAAAAAAAAACGTTTAGTGTCTACCAGACTTTAGTCTCTGTCTTACTGGGCAAGGGCTTTTTATTTAATTAGTATATATCTGAATTGATGATAGACTTCCTATCTTGCAATAGTACAGGCTCAAAGAATGAAGAAACAGTTACTCTTGGAAGCAGCACTAGTTTTCTTTATCTAAAATAAAGTAATCTCTCTATAAGATATTTACCAAAAACTTGAAAAATAAACAATATGGGGGCATTGCCATAGAATGCATTATTTTGCATACAAATTGAATCTTAATTAACGGATCTTTCTCCGGTTATCATAAATCAGATCCACAAATAAGCTTCAGCTAATTAAAGACCAGTTGACTGACAATTTTATTTTCTATTTGTTTTCAATAAAAAGAAGGAAACAAAATACATGCATCCAAATTTGCTACAAAATAAAAGCCCTATTTTTCCTAAAAAATTATGTACAATCCAATAGACTACAAACCTTAAAATATATAATGTGTGGAACCAAGACATTGCCAAAACTGAAAAAAATGCTCTTGGACTGAAGTTAATAGCCCAGCAAATATTTATGTTTGTGTAGCACTCTCCTAGATAGCTAGACTCCAAATGTTAGCTGGGGATGATTAGCAGCCTGGGAGTAATAGCTAGCAGGGGTCAACCTGTGGTCAGAGCTGAGAGGCTCTGCAGACCAGCCCTCTGGAATTTCCCCCTGCTCTAGAACTTTGGAGAAATGTCTAGAAGCAGTGGGTGGATCTGAGGAGTGGCTGATCTGCACTTTTGAGGGAGCATGGCCAATCAACAACAGGAGGCTTGGCACGGGGTCAGGACAACCATTAAAAATGATTGAGCCTGCTCAGTAGAAGGAGGAGAGTTCGGGTGGAAGAGAGAGAAGGATGTAAAAGGCTCAAGGCAGGAACCTGTGAGGGGGCCCAGATGGAGAGGGGCTCACCTGCAGGCAGGGGACCTTGGAAGGCTGAAATCTTGGAACTTCACTGACCCCTGAGAGAGGACCACCTGTGTGGCAGGGAAGGAGCGGCCCAGCTAGAAGGCCTGGTAGCAGCCACTGACCCACCGGCAGCACAGAAGAGGGACCAAGTGAGTAACACTGCACCCCCTGGACCAGTGAGGGGAAAGGAGCACTCTAGTGGGAAACTGGATTTGCTATCTTACCCAGGACTATTTCACACTGCAATGGAAGATACTGGATCCCCTGCCCAGTGATTCACCCAGTACAGCTGGATAAGGAGAGGAGTCATCTGGGGTCTGGGGTGGTACTACAGGAGATGCTGGCTAGATCTCCAAAACAAAAAAATGTTTTGCTGTAATCCCCTTATAAAATTTCAAAACAAAGCTCAAGGACTGGTTACGGTCTCCTGATGCAAGTTTGAGTGCAAGAAATTTGTGTTGCCTGGCTGTGCAGGACTATATGGGGACCCAAATCTATGGCAACTCCAAAGAGAGTAGTGCTACATTTGTTAACAGTACCTCCTTATAAAAATAACATTTTTTCTTACAATTCATTTATAAACCTGACATTGCTTTGGTCTTGGAGGAGTATTGACAAAGTATTTTAAGAAAGCATGCAGACTTATCAACCATGATGCTTCAGCAGCTTTATTCTGCAATATACTCAGAGTTATGACTGCTAAGCAATATAATTCAAATAGTGGCACAATTTCCATGTACACGGACAGATCACTCAGAAACAACCCAGGTCGGTACTTATAACTGAGTAGATTTTCAGGGGTCTAGGTTTGGTATCTGCGGTGTACAATGAATGCTCTATGACACCATTGTTCAGCCCAAATTATGGCCCAAAGGCTGTCCACAGCTAGGGCCATTGACTTGTCTTCAATGTGCACAGCTTCAAGATTCAGGTCAGCAGAGACTGCCATACTCTCCACTTAACCCCCATCCCAGGACTGGCAGCATCCTACCACCCAGAGACATGTTTGTCCCAGAATTTACAAAATGACATCTATCTTTATCCAGACCTGCTCACCTCCTGGCTTCCGCTATGTTGACTAAGGGGAACTCTGATGAGGACTCTAAGGTACAGAACAGACCCTACACTACGGAAAAGAAATTCTGATTTCTGATCTATGGTTAGGGTTTCTACTGTTTTCACATAAGCAAGCATTACAGAAAGTGACAAGCTTGTAGCTGTTACAGCCCAACTCTGGACCACCCTCTGAAAGCCCCCTTCATTTACAGTGTACTGGTGCAGAGGGGGAGGCTCTAGAGTCATTTTGTGAGCCTGAAGAAAAGGTGAAAGGGAAGAGCACCCCACAGCATCCTGGTATTGGCTTGAAGACTTTGGGAAAGTTAAATAAAAAAACACAAAAGCATATAATATTGTACCTGGGGAAACAAAGCAGGGAGCAAGGAGCCTGGAGCTGGGCTTTTAGGTATAAGTGATATAATTAGTGGATGTGGTTACAGTCTTACAAGGCAGTTTTTCTGATATTTATTTCAGTATTTTAGTTATTTCTGAAACTCAGTGTGTGCCAAGTATCTCTTGAGGCGTGTCACCTATTCTCAAGTATCCACTCACAGTAATGCATTTATCACCAGTTAGATTCGTAACTATATAACCCATCAGAAGTACACACTGGGGAACATGTAACACTGGTCAAGGGAGGATACAAAAATGCTGAAATTATATTAGGGTATAAAGAATGTTACATATATAGTAGAGATTACAATCCATTATCTTCTAAGTAATGATTCAGAGATAGAAGAGTTTACAAACTATTATTTTTAAAGGCATGATACAGGGATGGAAGTGATTACATCTTTTAAAGAATGATACAGTGATGAAAGATCCTACAATCCATTATTTTATAAGAAATAATACAAGGATGGAGAGATTACAATATATTATAAGGAATGAAACAGAGATTGAAGATCTTGCAATCTATTAAGGTGTACAAATTATAGAGGTGGGAGAACTTGCAGACTATCATGGTAAAATAAGTAAGCCAGGGGCAAAAATATAAATAAATCATCTATTAAGTTATATGAGAACAAATTATACAGTGCTTGGAAAGCTTGAAATGTATTGTAGTAAACTAAGGGAGTAGGAGATTGTTAGAGAGCCTAAAACCAATAAAGGGGAGGAACAGATAGTAGAAGATAGTAAAGTCTATTTAACCCCTTCCAGCATCCCAGCCCTTTAAGAGGTTCTAAATGCTGGGAGGCAGAGGCAGGCATTCTGATCATGTGACTGCTGTGATTGACTGTCAAAGCGGTCACATGATCAGAAAGCTTCTGATTGCAAGTAGGCATCTGGAGCTTTCCGGTACCCACCAGTAATTGTGCTGGCAGCGCTCAGGGCGCATTCTCTCAGCACAGAAATGTTTACATTTAAGACGCATATATATGTATGGCCAGTGGGAAGAGATTAGGTATAAGGGAATGTTATAAAATCACAAAAATCTTTGGTCTATTTGAATATAAGACAGGAATACAAGAGGTGTCAGAATTTACATAGTATTAGGGTGTGAGGAATTACAGAGAATGTGGAAGAGTTTATAATCAATTATGTGATACAGATTAGTAACATTGGTGGAGTTAAAAAGGTTTCAGTTTTATTCTTAGCTCATGGGAAATAGTATGGATCTCCCTGTTACACAGGGATTTGCCAACAAGCTGGATGATCTCTGTGTGTGATTTTCTGATGGTGAAAGCGCTCATTTCACCCGCTTTGGTAGTGAAAAACATCCTGATTTTCATACAAGTATCCAATTTGAGTATCAAGGAGACAGAATTAGACTGCTTGTGGCCACTTAAGAGGCAGTTATCCGCGTGGCAGAGATTCCAAACTGTATATCTTTCTGGATGGTGCCTAGGAAGTACACTGCTTAAAAAAATTGAAAGAACACTTTTTAATCCGAGTATAGCATCAAGTCAACTAAACTCCTGGGATATTGATCTGGTCAGTTAAGTAGCAGAGGGGGTTGTTTATCAGTTTCAGCTCCTTTGGTGTTAATGAAATTAACAAAAGGTGCACCAGATGGGCAACAATTAAACAAACCCCAAAACAGGAATGGTTTTACAGGTGGAGGCCTGACATTTTTTCCCTACTCAACTTTTCTGACTGTTTTTCACTAGTTTTGCATTTGACTAGGGTCATTGTCACTACTGGTAGCATGAGGCGATACCTGGACCCTACAGAGGTTGCACGGGCAATCCAACTCCTCCAGGATGGCACATCAATACTTGCCACTGCTAAAAGGTTTGCTGTGTCTCCCAGCACAGTCTCAAGAGCATGGAGGAGATACTAGGAGACAGGCAGTTACTATAGGAGTGCTGGACAGGGCTGTAGAAGGTCCTTAACCCATCAGCAAGACTAGTATCTGCTCCTTTGTGCAAGGAGGAATAGGATAAGCACTGCCCGAGCCCTATAAAATGACTTCCAGCAGGTGTCTGGTGTGAATGTCTCTGACCAAACAATCAGAAACAGACTCATTAGGGTGGCCTGATCTCAGATTGTAAGCTCCAAGGAGCAGGGCCCTCCTAACCCTCTTGTATTAACCTGTATTGTTGCTGTATTGTCTCCCGTTATATTGTAAAGCGTTGAGCAAACTGTTGGCGCTATATAAATACTATATAATAATAATAATGTTCTCTAGTGGTCCCTGTGCTTACTGCCCAGCCCCATAGAGCTTGATTAGCATTTGCCATTGAACACCAGATTTGGCAGGTCCACCACTGGCATCCTGTGCTTTTCACAGATGAGAGCAGGTTCACCCTGAGCACATGTGATAGGCGAGAAAGGGTCTTGAGAAGCCGTGCAGAATGTTATGCTGCCTGTATAACATCCCACATGGAAGAAAAATATATTTTAAATATATGTTAAAAATATTCTTCCCAAATATACTGACATATATTTGAAATACTACAATTTTGGCCACATTCAATATACTTCAATAAATATATATATATATATATATATACACTGTATGTTGAAATGCATTGTTATTACAAAATATATGCAAATCTGAAGAATATATTTAAAAATATTTTCATTTATTTTGTATTGGGATGAAATCCTTGGACCCATTGTCAGTCCCTACACTGGTGCAGTGGGTCCTGGGTTCCTCCTGGTGCACAAAAATGCAGGCAGTTGCTGGAGAATGAAGGAATTAATACCATTGAATGGCCCCCATGCTCGCCTGACCTAAATCCAATAGAACATCTCTGGGATATTATGTTTCGGTCTATCTGACACCGCCAGGTTGCACCTCAGACTGTCCAGGAGCTAAGTGATGGCCTGGTCCAGATCTGGGAGGAAATACCCCAGGACACCATCCGTTGTCTCAGTAGGAGCATGCCCCAAGGTTGTCAGACATACATACAAGCATGTGGTGGGCCATACAAACGGAGTACAATTTTGAGTTGTTACAATAAAATTTTAGCAAAATAGCCTGCTACATCATTTGTGCACTTAGATTTTCGGGGTGTCTTTGAATTCAGTCCTCTGTAGGTTGATGATTTTAATTTCTATCAAACGATGGGGCATCCTTACATTCTTAACACATTACCAGTCCATATCAGTATAGATATCCAGCTTGATATTTTTCCCTATTGAGATCTGATGTGTTTTCAAAGTGTTCCTTTAATATTTTTGAGCAGTGTATAATAATGAGCATTATGCTGTAATTATCTTTGTGCTTCCAGTCTTTATGTGTAAACTTTGACAACCAGCTTGTTAATAGCCCCTGCATATTGCTCTGCAAGCAGCCCGAATAAGTGATTTGCCACTTATTAGCCAATGAGATATTTTCTGAAAACTGGCAGCCTGTTTGATGAAGTTTGCATTTTAAGATTTCTAGTTTGAAGGAACAGAGGTACTTATACCGCATGTAAATACACCTGCCTCACCCCATCTAGAGATATTTATAACCTGGAAACCTTTGACAGACCTCCTTATAGCCAGTGTGAGGTTCGTTCAGCAGTGAAGAGAGAAGAAAAAGTGATTAGAAGATAATTATAATTCTACATAATATGGTATAGAATATACTGTAAGTGTTGGCACACTAAAGGTTTATAATTGGAAGATGCAAAAATGGCTGAGCAACATTGACCTCAAAGACAACAGTATTGTTTTCAGGTACCTCTAGACTGTACTGAATAAACATCTGCATCAATGAATGAAGCCCTTTCACCCTCTTATTACTAGGCTTAATTAGTAAAAGCAATAGCAGCAGAAAACATATTGTTCTTTGCTCCTTTTCCAAACCTATTTTGTCATAGTGAACTACAGTACTTGCAATTAAACAATTATTTGCAGTGTTACATTACTTGAGCACTTGTAAAGGAAGGTACATTGTATAACCAGGCAGCTATACAATCTTTCACTTCTCTTGCCTGTTTTGTTGTCTTGCTGTTTACTGTTACTGGCATTGTCAGGGTAGGGTAGCTATGCATAATGCACAGGGATTTTTTCACAAAGAATAGGAGCATGAACTCAACCAGCCATGCCCACAACCCCCCCCCCCCCAACACACAGACAATCGCCAAACTGAATTGAATAGTAGGTGTGACCAAGTTTCACTAACACTAAATACCAGGAGTGCATTACACACCGAGTGTAGAGTTCGGGAGTGTGCAGAATTCAAGGCTGTAATACGTACAGAGTGTAGAGTTCAGGAGTGTGCTACACACAGAGTGCAGAATTCAAGGCTGTGATACGTACAGAGTGTAGAGTTCAGGAGTGCGCTGCAGAATCCAGCTCTCTTCCACAGCTGCTAACCTCTGCATCTCCCATTATCATCTCACTTTCATCCCTTCTCAGGTCTGACCTCTGAACACAACCCCCCCCCCCCCCCCCACACACACACCCTTCCACTGTCCTCATCTTCTCCCCCTCCTTAAAAGCTGCACCATCTTCCATGTATCTTACTTTTGCTATTGTTTTAGGCTGAAGCACCCAGCCAACTCTAGTACCTCCCTGAACACTGTCGGAACATCGACATCACATGTCGGCATCAGGCACCAGGGAAGAAATGGTGATCACAGAGGGTGCAACCTACTACACAATGCTCTCTTTCTGCCAATGACTGTGTTGCACCTGGGCACCTGCATCTCACTTTTTCCATCCGTGGGAACCATTCAGGAGATCAAATCTGTGAGAACCACTGGGAGTCAAGCTCTCACTTTTAAACACAGAATCTGGACGTCTGTGTTTACAAGTGATTTTGGTGAGCAGAGAGCAGAGGGCTGAGTTGGAGGTGGTGGAACTGAGTTCCACCAAGTTCCAGCTGAACAAAAGCCCTGATGTTGGATAATGATCAATTAACAATCATAGCATCAAAAGGTTCTTAGGCCCAACAGACACATAAGATATATATATATATATATATATATATATATATATATACACAGTATATATTACAGTGTGCAGAATGGAAACACCCATGTACGTGTCCAGGAACACTCATAGCTTCAGGGTGGGTGAGAAGCAAGCCAGCAACAGTGGCATGAAGGTCTCGTTGCTTGAATTCTATTTAATGCTAATACAAGGTAATGGGTAATATGTTGTATGTGGTAAAATGGGAAAATATCTTGACCCAACAAAACTTTATACCCCACTTGTAACCTTTATAATCAGGGGGTATATAATAATAAAGAGAGTTAGGGCACCAAAACATATGCACTGTGGGCATATATAAGTCTTTCCAATTGTGTATTACAGGGGTCTCCAAACTTTCTAAATAAAAGGGCCAGTTTATTGTCCTTCAGACTCTAAAGGGGCCAGACTGTGACCAGTGAGAGTAAAAAATGTTCCTTCCACATCTTTGGTGGGAGGAATAGTGCCCCGTCATTTGTATCAGTGGGAGGAACAGTGCCCCATCATTGATGCCAGTTGGAGCAAAAGTGCCCCATCACTGGTGTCAGTGGACAGAATAGTGCCCTATCATTGGTGTCAGGGGCCAGAATAGTGCCCCATTGTTGGTGTCAGTGGCAAGAATTTTGCCTTCATTGTTGGTGTCAGTAGGAGGAATGGTGCCCTAGTTTGGAGTCCAATGGTGTAATATAAAGATAAAGCTGCTTTATCACCATGCTAATTTCAATATTTAGGTTAGTATATTGGATTGATATTTTAGTTCAACCTAAGCTTGGCAGAAGTCATGTATATACTGTAAGTTATTAGATTTATGCAAGTTATCTAGATTTATACAAGAGTTCATGGACAATTGTCTAAAAAGTACTGGGTCCCATGCTGTGTTCTTAAATATAGTTTCTTTGTATTAGTAGATTAATGTTTTTCTAGAGAATGAGGATTTATATCTGAGGTGTTTGGTACCCTAACTCTCTGAGATGTATACCCGCTGATTAAATGCTAAAGGGTGATACAACCCATCAGACTCTGCATATAACTGAAATTTTATTTTATATGGACTAACCTTTCAATCATTTAAAAAATATTTTTACTTGGTTGCCACCAATGCAATATCATGAAGTGTTTGTGCCACTCATAGAAACTAAATACATTTTAACTTCTATAATGTTTGACTTTTAAAGAAAGACACATACATATCTCAACTTTTCAAAGCACAATGTCTGGAACAGATGTTGTAGATCAGTCACAATGACCCTTATCCAGTGCACACTTACTGCGACTGCTCAGATATTCTCACTTGTGCCAGTGTTTTTCACCTGTCCTAAACCCTTTCTATTCCTCTGGCCCTAGCATACTGTAAGTGAAAATTTACATTAAAATTTTAATTTTTGAGAGGGCAACATATTTTGCATATTTTATGTTCTTGAAACATATTCTTTTCATCTGGACAGGCAAAAAAAATACATATTTCTGTAATCAAACAATTAACTTTTCCTATTAAACTTAAAGCCTGACTGAATCTAAAATATAAATACTAATAAGAAAGTAAATCTGTTATTTAGTAGTTTAGTAGTATCCAGTAGTTTGTCATCTACACATAATACCAAGGATGAGAGAAACTGCCCAGTTTATCCATTGTGTTTGAACTCTCCTTTGTTATATTGGGAGCATTTACCTATAGAGACACTAGAAAATCCATCATGATTTGCTCCATCTATGATTTTCAAAAATGAACTGAATATCACCAAATATCACCAGTAATACCAAAACATTTCCTGTTTTCTGTGGTGGAGGGATGGTATGTACGTTTGCATAATCTATGGAGCCATCAACTAGGCATGATGCAGCTGAGATAAGCTATCGCCATCTTGTCTGTCCACTGTAACAACTGGCAGCTTTCCATAGATCTTTAAAAGAAAGCAGCATGCTATGTCTCCAGTGCAGAGAAAAAAACTTAACACCTTTGCAGTGAAGCTCTAAAAATTGGTTCATACCAAGAGAGAACAGCAATTCAAAAAAAGTGCAAAAGAAAAATTACCCTTTTGTAAAACAGCTGAACAAAAAAGTCATACCAACGGAGAGCTGAAAGCCAGGATACTGTATGCCAAAAAACCCCCAAAAAACAAAAAAACAGATACCCTTCCATAAAAGTTCCTAAAGTTTTATTGAATATATAAGATACATGGTGTACAGAGAATGGGGGGTAGTGTATATAAGTTCCTAAACTTACTACACCAACAGAATGCCTCAAGCCAAGTCAGGACTTTAGTTCACCAAGAAAATAACTGCCATCTTTCCAATGAAGTTCACAAAATGGGTCATATTAACAGAAAACACTATTTTAAGTCATGTACAAGTTGTCCCTTGCAACATGCCCCTCTCCCCCTGGATGAAACTCGGCAGCAGAATCTACTCTTTGATACCTCCTGAATTAATTGATCACCACTGAACAGCCCTGCGTAGAGCCATACAGCCATGCTTCCAAAAGGATTCCTTCCAGGTCCTCTTCATCCTGTGCATACACTTTTATTTCTATGGGGAGAGCAGTACTCTGTATGATCACTGGAGGCCATCATGAGTACAGCTTCCCATAGGATTAATAGGATAGGATTAACTGGGGTTGTGGAGCATATGTGCAGGATAAAGGGTACCCAGCAGGGATGCTTCCTGATGCAGGGGTGTACAACTCCAGGCAGGACTGCACAATGATAATGGCTGGACAAGGATGAAGGTGGTGTGGGGGCATGCCTTAAAGCCGTACTAAACCCTCCTCTCCTTTAAAGCCAAGGAAGCAGCCATCTTAGTCTCTGATTTACAGTTGCCATGGTTCTGCACGTGATTAGTTATGACACCAGCCATTTGATGGCTTAACAGTTGGGAGCAGAAGCACTTGTGACAGTTATCAGTCCTGGCGTGCCTTGAATGTAACTGTTTCGCGAAACAGTTAAATTGATGGATTTTTCTTTCATGGAAAACCTGTACAAAAGGTACAGTTGTCCTTCAAGCGCAAACGAAGGTAAGTGTTCATTTAAAAAAACACATATATATGCCAATTACGATTATTATTATGGAATAAACGCCTGTGTCATTCCTATGTAACAGATCTTACACAGGAACAAAGTTACCTGTGTACATTTCACATAAAAGCACAAGATTGGCCTACTGGAGGAGATTTCAGACATTTCAACAACAGTGCACTTGGGATTCTTTTGTGATGAATAGCTATATTACAATGCATCTGTAAGCCAGAAAACTATTCATGATTTAAAGCAGTATTAACCTCCCTGGTGGTCTGACTATGTCAATATTTTTGAATGTCAAAGCGGTACATTGTTTTGCATGGAAATTTGTTGTTTTATATTGTAGGCCTGTAATTCTTAGGAATAACTCACTTAAATCTGTCCAAACAAGAGTCTAGTAAACATCCCGGGTATGATAAAGTTTGAAACACAAAATCATAAATTATAATATAATAAATAATTATAAAAAAACGAATAATATAATAATAATAAATGTAATTCAATAATGTAATCAAACCAAAAATACTGAAATTTGAAATAGAGCGCCAAGTTCGCACATCACTGAGCTCAGTCGCAGAATAGTCGCTGTCGACGCTTTCATTGTCTGATGACGAATTTCCCCATAAATCACTATTGCTCAATTCTACAAGCGATTCTAATTCACTATCGCTGTTTTCTAGCTTGTCTAAAACCGCTTTTGACCTAAAGGGACGCTTTTTGGATGCCATGGACGTTCTCAAGTTTAACACAACAAACACTTTTCTCCTGCGCTAGGAAAAGACTCAGTGGACCCAATAGGAATGTTCTGGAATATTCTGAAATATGCACTGCTTGCTGCCCTCAACAGACCGGGGTGGTCCAAATACACTGGATGCAAATGGAGAAACAGAAAAAGGGTGCACCGACCTAGTGCATTATCGTTTAAAATATTTATTGAAGAAACAAAGTAAGTATCATACTCACAGTAGACATAAAAACACAGTCATGTCAAACTCAACAAGATGTATGATCCAAACAACATCCATACGATGGAACCCTGGATGACCAACTGGCTAACGCATTTCGAGGACACAACCTCTTCCTCAGTATGTGAGTATGATACTTTCCAGGCAGAAAGAACAGTAAAAGTGCAGGCAGGGCACAGGACAAAGCACTAGGGACAAAACTGAGGTGAAATGATTTGATACAGCAATGTAATCCTAACAGATTACAATGTATTGTGTATGTCATGTTTTTACTTTTTTGAATCTCCCACCGGTTCCGCCCCCCTGTGTCTCGATGCTCGCAGGGAAGGGTACCCGGAAGATGGATGTCGGCATCGGCTGGAGGACACAGTGGGAGGACATCGGGGGATCGCAGGACAAGGTAACTTACATTACAGTGTAATCTTGAGTGTAGGTTACGGCTTTTGATACTGAAAATTAACCCCGAGCCATACACAGGATTACCGCTAGGGAGGTTAATCTCAAAAGCAAACATTTATTATATAGCAGCTTGCCAATTTTTAGATGTGATGGCTGCATTCCTTTTCATTTTTAAGCTTTCTTTCATTTATTTTCACTTACTGATCCAGCCAGCTGCTCTACAGATATTGAGACAAACCATTTACCACTGACAGCGGTGCTTACAATGGTCAGATTTTATTTATTTATGTAAAACCTTTATCCCAAAAGGAAAGATACTGTTTGCTATAACTGCCTACAAAGTGGGACCTGGAGTTTAGCTTTAACTTCTTTAGTGTATCTAAATCTTCTGGGAACATCCAACACTCCCCTCCCCCCATATTAACCTCCCTAACGGTATTCCCGAGTGTAGCTCGGGGTAAAATGTCTATACCAAAAGCGGTAACCCCAAGCTACACTCGGGCTTACCATGCAGTGCTGCATAGGGAGTCCCTGCAGCACTTACCTTGTCCTTGGCTCCCGCGATGTGTCCCCTGCAGCGTCCCCGGCCATCTCCTCCGGCGGATGCTGGCATCCACCTCCTGTGTTCCGGTCCCTGTGACGTCGGGACGTACGGGCGCCACCAGCGGCGGGAAATTTGAAAATTTAAAAAAAATGTCATTTTTTTCAAAACGATTTTACATAGTAAAACATTGCTGTTTCAACCCATTTCACATATATTTTGTCCCTAGTGCTTTGTCCTGTCCCCTGTCTGCATTTTGATTGTTCTTTCTGCCTGGAAACGTAGAAAAGTCCATGGCGTCCAAAAAGTGTCCCTTTAGGTCAAAAGCGGGTTTAGATCAGCTAGAGAACAGCGATAGTAAATCAGAACCACTTGCAGAATTGAGTGATAATGATTCGTGGGGAAATTCGTCATCAGACACTGAAAACAATTTTGCGACTTTGCTCAGCGATGTGCGAACTTGGCGCTATATTCCAAATTTCAGTGTTTTTGGTTTGATTATATTATTGAATTAAATGTATGATTTAGAATCTTGTTCAGACAGATTTCAGTGAGTTATTCCTAAAAATTACAGCCTACAATAAAAAAACTACATATATCCATGCAAAATAATGGTACCGCTTTCAGCACCAAAAATATGAAATAATCATACCGCTAGGGAGGTTAACAATGCTGCTGTCTGGGGTGCCCCTGTAGTCCTTCATCTAGAGTGAGCATTCTAATACATGAGATGCATTACTGGCCAGATCATCAGGTGAAAACAGAGGGAAACAAGTCTATAAAAACGAGCCCCCCGATCCTTCCTGTGTTCATTTGGAATTGTACTGTCTGCTCTTATGTTGTAAAGCACTATGTTAATCCTGACACTATATTAATATTGCATAATAATAATATTAATAAAAATAATCATCTAATGATTGGTAAGCTGCAATATGCATTGTTGGTTTGGGGTTTAATACCACTTTAAATATGGAGAATATACACAATGGCAACACTTTTCTGATCTCTAAGTCTTTAGATTTTCCCAGAAGCTCTGTTATGTTTCTCAAAAAGGTATTCGCTGTTCTGTAAAATGGTCATACAACACATCTTCTACTTCCAGCACCAAGAATTTTTGGAATTCTTCCAAATACACAATTAACTTCCATATATAAAAAAATACAAGGAGGTTAGGAGGAAGCAGACAGCACGTGACACTACTACCGCTGGAGCCTGGAGGAAGCCCGGTGGCCATCTTTACTCAGGCCTGCAGGTTACCCCAGTGACACAGCACTACTAGAGGAAAAGGAGCTCTGTACTCAGGCTGAGCACCTAATCCATCCTTAAGGGGACCTCTGAACCCAACAGATTTCTTTCCTATTTTCCACGGCTTGATGACTACACCATAGAGAAAAGTTCACCTGCTAATCCTGCCCTTGATGGTTTATATTATATGCGCATTATCCATGCGCTTCCGGTGAGTGCGCACTTTAACTATTGGTTGATGTCACAAGTCCATCTGCTGTTGATTTCACTATATCAACAGGGATTTTACTTATATTTGAACTTTATCAGCGGACAATTTTATTATTATACCTATACAGGTTGTTCTGTGCTGGCAAATTATCTATTTATTTATCACGCATTTTATAGCGCTACACCCTTATTTTACTATTTACATTGGAGGTTTTATCTTGGTACCTTTTGGTGTTTTAGCGGCTGTATTTTAGGAGCGCTCACTATCTTTTATTATACAAGGAGGTTACAACACAGTGAGCATAACTGATTGTTCCATCAGAGGATACAGCAAGGCCAGGCATCCCTCCTCTTTTTAATTGCTAATCTGCACTATGCAATGAAAATGGAGACACAGGTGTTCAGGTCCTAAATAGCGTCCATTTAAACAACACATGAGCAGGGGCGGACTGACAACTCATGGGGCCCCTGGGCAATAGGGGATTATGGGGCCCCTGTGTCCTTGCCCAAACTCAAAAAAGCCTAAGAAAAAGGTACCAGGGGCATCTCATGGGGCCCCCTACTGACCCTGGGCCCTCGGGCAGTGCCCGAGTTTCCAAATGGTCAGTCCGCCCCTGCACATGAGATACTATAGGTGTAGCCACTTATTTAGCCACTTACCATAGAATACCCTTGCTTTTAAAAAGGGGATTCTTTGTTCACAATGCATGTTCAAGCTGGTCAGCTGTGTCAAAGTGATCCCTCCCTAGCCAGTCCCTACTATATTTTGTAGATTTTCCCATTGTGAATGTACATTACTGGACTTTGGTCTATAGCCCATTTTATCTCCAGCTGTGTCTGTTTGCCTCATACTGGCACTACGGATGGGTTCTTTACTAAAACCGAAGTGTGTAAAATCTGGTGCAGTTCTGCACAGAAACCAATGAGCTTCCAGGTTTTATTGCCAAAGCTTAATTGAACAAGCTGAAGTTAGAAGCTGATTGGCTACCATGCACAGCTGCACCAGATTCTGAGTGCTCCAGTTTTAGTGAATCTATCCATATATGGAGGGGGAGGCAATCTGTTAGTTATAAGGCTTTAATGTATTGCAGAGGGCTGTGATTCTAAGGCCTCATGCACACCTGAACTCCCCTAGATGTTTAGCTCTCCTGGCAACAGAAAAACGCGTCAAGAAATGCGTGTAAACGCAGTACAGCGTTTGACTGCGTTTAGCGCTTGGATGTTTATTCATTTGATTGGCCAGAGTATTTTCCATTTACATGAATAAACGCCCAGGTGCTAAATGCGGCTAGTGTTTAGAGGCGTTTAGACACGCTCACGTGTGTTTTTGCTGCGTTTAGTATTTTGTGGCCAAAAAGTTACTCTCCTGAACGATTCTTCTGCATGCAGGAGAGGAACATTTAACTGCCCCTAAACTCTGCTGCTCCTAACCTCTGGTAAAAGCAAATGTGTACATGGTCACATAGGCTATTATTGAGTTGAGTTCAGGGGCTTTGGCAAAAAAACTCCAAAAGCTCCTAAACCCACATTTAGGAGCAGCAGTGTACATGAGGCCTTAGAAATGTAACACCCCCGATACTCCAAAGGCAGGATGCCGCCTGCAGAGGATTTCACCCCAGGGCTGACTCCATGGCTAAAATTGGGCTCTGAGACAGATTTTATTGCCAGTTACCTTTGTATGGGCAGCACAGTGGCTAAATGGTTAGCACGTCCGCCTGGCAGTACTAGGGTCGTTGGTTTGAATCCCAGCCACGGCACCACCTGCCTGGAGTTTGCATGTTCTCCCTGTGCCTGTGTGGGTTTCCTCCAGGTACTCTGGTTTCCTCCCACACTCCAAAGACATGCTATTAGGTTAATTGGATCCTGTCTAAATTGACCCTAATATGTGTATCTATGAATGTAAGTTTGGGACCTTAGATTGTACACCCCTTGAGGGTTAGGGACTGATGTGAATGTACAATATATATGTAAAAGCGCTGCGTAAATTGACGGCACTATCTAAGTACCTGAAATAAAATAATAATATTTTAGTGTTTTATTGCAAATGGCTAAGAAGGTGAGGGTTAGGGGCCCCAGATACCATAGCAGATCACTTACAGGCTCTTCAGATCCAGGTCAATGTCCAGCTGCAGTGCCAGAACCTATAAGCTGACCTGGCAACGCAGTAAGCATATGTTTCCATATTCAGTGCATCCTCCAAGTTGCATCAAACCAGTCTTCCTCCTGGCTTTCTCCAGCAAGGGCCTTCCTTCACACCAGACTGGACATCTTCAGGACCATTTCAGCACACATTAGGCCCCAAACAGGCTTTTTGAACCTAACAGCAGAGCTCCTTCCAGCAGCACCTCTCCAGGCCTCAGCCCAGGGAAAAGGAGTGAGCAAATGGCCTGTCCCAAATATGTTTATCCTCCCCCAGCATGCACCAGTGCCTTAAACTTCCCACTGGATTGGCTGAAGGAAATATAAATATTCATAACTCTTGTTAGCCTTGTTTATGAAATCTCATACTATGGCCAGTGACACCTACTGACAACAGTGAGAAATCACAACCCAACTGATCTTAGGGAAAAACCAAGTGAGTACTATACAATCAGTCTGAGGTAACTACAGCCCAGCCAAAAACTAAATTTAGACTAGTAGCTCATGTTTAGGACAAGGGGGCTACACAAAAAAAATGCTTGCATATTGGATGTGGGAACACGGAGGTAACCTGTCAGCTGCTGCTCCTTTCCTATCCGATTAATCTTGTACTGCTTTGACTGCAGGCAAAGCAAAAGTAAATAGTTAAGATTTTTATAGTGTCTGGCAGGGGGTGTCTGGATTAGAAACTGGCTGAACAGAGTTATATTTTTTTGGCAGTTAAAACAGTTCAAACATATTTATTTCAATGGATAGTTAGCATTTGCCTGCACATATGCTTAGATATACAGTGCCAAGTTATCTCAACTTAATCAGCAGAGAAGAACCAGAGTAAATGTGAACATTGTTTTTTTTCCATGCCTGACGATCAGCTGCATTTATTCAACATCAAGCACCACAAGACTGTTGTAGTATGGCCCAATATTGTGCAACAATTTAGCTCCATGTATGAATACAAGGGTGCATGTTAACCACTGCTGACTGGTAATTTTACTGTTGGCCGACAGCTTGAATGGGTACCGCAACATGCCAGTACGTTACCCCCTCATGCACACTGGTCATGCCCCCCTAGGGCGCACAGCAGAGTGATTCGTGACCGCTGTGTCCATCAGACACAGGGAATTGCAGCGCATGTTATCGGGTCACTGTTGTAGGCCCAGATACCACCTGATCACTGTGTGATCAAATGTCACCTAGTAAAGAACAGTCATGAATGGAATCCATTCGTAACATCATTGTTTACTATTCTGTGTGGTCTGTGATTGGTCACCAGTGATCACATGGTACCTGGGTCAATCACAACACCCTGTACTGTGTGATTGGGTGTGTTCAAACACAGCATCACAATAGTAAACAATGAGTCACAAATGAAAGCCATTCATGACAGTTCAAGTGATTACTGTTACAATGATCATCACTGTGAGGAGCAATCACAGTAAAAAAAAATCTCTGATCACACCCCAGAGTAGTACAGTGTTTCTATGGAGACACTGAATTACTCTGATGACAGTATATAAAAAATGTAAAAAAAGAAAAAAAAGTTTTTTAAAATGTATTTATTTATTTTTTTACATACTGTCACTAGACAGTATCCCTGATCACTGCCAGACCACACCAGTGCTGTACTGCACTGGTGACAGTATGTAAAACAATTTGGAAAAATAAACACATTTTCTTTAATTTATTTCTTCATTTTCCAGAAACTGTGACAAAACAATTAAAACTTCAAAAAGCTTGCCATGCCTTTTCCTAAATACCTTGGACTATCTACTTTTCAAAATGGGGTCATTTGGGGGTTATGTGTACTGTCCTGGCATTTTAGGACCTCATGAAATGAGATGCCAGTACATCAGGACTGATCAATTTTTAAATATACACTGCTCAAAAAATTAAAGGAACACATCAGATCTTAATGGGGAAAACTATCATGCTGGATATCTATACTGATGTAGACTGGGTAACGTGTTAGGAATGTAAGGATACCCCATCGTTTGATGGAAATGAAAATTATCAACCTACAGAGGACTGAACTCAAGGACACCCCAAAAATCTAAGTGAAAAAATAATGCAGCAGGCTAGTCCATTTTGCTGAAATTTCATTGCAGCAACTCAAAATGGTACTCAGTAGTTTGTATGGCCTCCACGTGCTTGTATGCATGCCTGACAATGTTGGGGCATGCTCCTAATGAGACAATGGATGTTGTCCTGGGGTATTTCCTCCAAGATCTGGACCAGGGCATCACTGAGCTCCTGGACAGTCTTAGGTGCAACCTTGTGGCGTCGGATAGACCGAAATATAATATCCGAGAGGTGTTCTATTGGATTTAGGTGAGGCAAGCATGGAGACAATACAATGGTATCAATTCCTTCATCCTCCAGGAATTGGCTGCATACTCTCACCACATGAGGCCTGGCATTGCCGTGCACCAGGAGGAACCCAGGACCCATTGCACCAGCGTAGCATCTGAAAATGGATCCATTCATCCCAATACCTAATGGCAGTCAAGGTGCCATTGTCTATCCTGTAGAGGTCTGTGCATCCCTCCATGGACAAGCCTCCCCAGACCATTACTGACCCACCACCAAAACGGTCATGCTGAACAATGTTACAGGCAGCATAACGTTCTCCCCGGCTTCTCCAGACCCTTTCACATGTGTCACATGTGCTCAGGGTGAACCTGCTCTCATCTGTGAAAAGCACAGGGAGCCAGTGGCGGACCTGCCAGTTCTGGTGATCAATGGCAAATACCAATTGAGCTCTATGGGACCTGGCAGAGAGCAGGCGGCCCACTAGAGGACGTCAGGCCACCCTCATGAAGTCTGTTTCTGATTGTTTGGTCAGAGACACACACCAGATGCCTGCTGGAGGTCATTTTGTAGGGCTCCGGCAGTGCTCATCCTGTTCCTCCTTCCACAAAGGAGCAGATACTGTTCCTGCTGATGGGTTAGGGACCTTCTACGGCCCTGTCCAGCTCTGCTAGAGTAACTTCCTGTCTCCTGGAATCTCTTCCATGCTCTTTAGACTGTGCTGGGTGACACAGCAAATCTTCTGGCAATGGCACGTATCAATGTGTCATCCTGGAGGAGTTGGACTGCCTGTGCAACCTCTGTAGGGTCCAGGTATCACCTCATGCTACCAGTAGTGACACTGACCCTAGCCAAATGCAAAACTAGGGAAAAACAGTCAGAAAAGATGATTAGGGAAAAAATGTCAGTGGCCTCCACCTGTAAAACCATTCCTGTTTTAGGGGTCATCTCATTGTTGCCCATCTAGTGCACCTGTTGTTAATTTCATTAATGCCAAAGCAGTTGAAGCTGACTAACAACCCCCCCTGCTACTTAACGGACAAGATCAATGTCCCAGGAGTTTAGTTGACTTGATGCTATACTCTGATTAAAAAGTGTTCCTTTAATTTTTTTGAGCAGTGTATTTACCATAGTTTGTAGACTCTATAACTTTCACACAGACTAAATAATATACACTGATCTGGGTTATTTTTAGCAAAGAAATGTAGCAGATTATATTTTGGCTTAAATTTATGAAGAAAACATATTTTATAACAGAAACGAAGAAAAAAGTGTTTTTTCAAAATTTTTTGTATTTTTTCATTTATGTAGCAAAAAATAAAAAACAAAACAGTGGTAATTAAATACCACCAAAAGAAAGCTCTATTTGTGTGGAAAAATTAGATACATTTCATTTGCATACAGTGTTTCATGCTTACACAATTGCCCAATAAAATAGCACAGTGCTGAATAGCAAAAAAAATGCCCTGGTCATGAAGGGGGTAAAGCCTTCTGGAGGTCAATTGGTTAAACCATTATAACACCCAGTGGCGTAGTGTGTGTGTATGTGTGTGTGTGGCGGGAGCCGGGGCAGTTGCCAGTTGGCATGGAGGTGATTGGAACACCTGAATCCAATGATTTGGAGGGGTGTCCCAATACTTTTGGCAATATAGTGTAGTTTACTATGCTTCAGGTATGAATGGACACAGGAGCGATCAGTACTGATCACTGGCAAGGAAGGGGCTGGTAAATGACATATTTACCGGACCCTTCCCTGCTCTCCATCCCAACACAAACCCCACAGCAGTCAGTTGGAGAGGGGAGTGGCAAACCTGGCAGCACCGAGGGGGAGGGGGGGGAGAGAGTGCAGGGGCCTGGGGGCAGCATAAAGAAGCTGGAAGGGGAAGGAATATAGAGGAACTGATCCTTCCATTTTCCTTCTGCAGCTGCTGAATGACTTTGGAAGGGAGAGGAGGAGAAGCGGGCATATTCCTCTATATGCCACCTCTGCCACCCCTCCTATCCAGGTGTAAAGGGGAGTCGCACGGGTCCCCTGCAACATGGAGTTGGGTTGCAACTGTGATCTCTGTACTTAGTGATGGGGGCAGTGACAGTGCTAAGCGGATAAGGGCAGTGGCAGTACTAGTGGGGGTGATGGGATCAGTGGCAGTGCTGGGGAGAAGGGGGATGGATCAGTGAGAGTTCTTGGAAGGCAGAAGAGAAATAATCCCCCTGTGGCAGTGCTTGGGGGGCACTGGGGCAGTAGCAGTGCTGCAAAAGGAGGAAAGAGATCAGTGGCAGTGCTGGTGGGAGGGGGGAGACTGAGATCAGTAGCAGTCCTGGTGGGGGCGATGGGATCAGTGTGGCAATGCTGGTGGGGGAATAGAGGAACTGGCAGTGCTGGAGGGTGATGGGATCAGTGGCAGTGTTGGAAGGGGGTTGATCCATGGCAGTGCTTGGGGGGATGTGATGAGTGGCAGTGCTGGAGGTGGGGTGATCAGTGGTAGCGCTGGGGGGACGGGATCAGTGGCAGTGCTGGAGGGATGGGATCAGTGGCAGTGCTGGTAGCTGGGATATGATCAGTGGTAGAGGTGGAGTGGGATGTGATCAGTGATAGTGTTGGTGGGGGATGAGATCAGTGATAGTGTTGGTGGGGGATGTGATCAGTGATAGTGTTGGTGCGGAATGTGATCAGTGATAGTGTTGGTGCGGGATGAGATCAGTGGTAGTTGATGAGATCAGTGGCAGCGGCGATGGGGGATGGGATCAGTGGCAACGGTGGTGGAGGATGGGATCAGTGGCAACGGTGGTGGGGGATGGGCTCAGTGGCACTCACTTGCTCTCGGTGTCAACTTGACTATATGCTCTGTGTCTCTCTGGCTCCCTCCATGTGTCTCCAGGTCACTACTCCGAGATGGAGCCTCCTCACACAGTGGAGACCTCTTCCAGCTCTTCCCCCTTCACTCTACTGGGTCAGCTGACAAGAAAAAAACACTTTCTGCGCCCCTGATGGCCATGGGGGCCTGCAGCTGTGAATGCAATGGCTGTTGGTGTGTGGTTACTATGGCAGGGATTGTACACAATGCAGCTGCAAACTCAATAGGCAGAGAGGCTGGATGAGCGGCCCGCTGTGCAGTGATAGTACACTCTCCCATCATCTCCTCTGAGTAACTAAAAGAACCTTCAGGTGACAGCCCCCACCACAGTGGCGAAATGCCAGGGCCTGGTCGCAAATGCGACCCTGGTAGTTCCACCACTGCCCCCACACCATTGACACTACATCCAAGATGTGGCATTTTTAATACAACATCTAAGTCTATGAAGTAGATGCTGACCCTGGATGATGGCAGAATAAAGATGGCTTTATATATTTATTTATTTATTATATAAAGATATTATAAGTAATAGCCAGGTATAACAAAGAGGTGGCTCTGGCTGTAGCAGAATTGGACTTGGCTAAAGCATTTGAAAGGTTCTGCACACACTAATATAATATGCAAGTTGAGATCTATACCACAAATAGATGACATTTGCTAAAACCCTATACAGTATATCACACAATGTATTACAAGCATTTGTACTGTTTCTTTTTCATAAAATACAGTGTACACCATTTTCATCCTTGTTTGCATATTAGTACTGCTAATTTCCCACAACTTCTTTCAGCCACTTCCTTGCATGCACTTGCTTTAGTGTTGCCTGCACATCATTGCTCTGCTCCCACTTCCTGACTGTGACAAAGGTGAGCCACCTAAACTTTAGAACCACTTTAAATTGCACAACAGTTCACCAAATATATTGTGCGCCTTTCATTTTCAAAGGATATCAAAATGTCCACATAGAATGAGATATCTGCTAAAGTGCAAGTGATTCCACTTTCAGTGATTCCCCAGATCTAGCAAACTCAGCCTGACTTTTATAATGGACCTACCACATACTTACTGACATTAGAAGAGTCAGCCATGCTTTTCCCTCTGTAATGGGGTCAGGAATATAAAGAATGATACATATAAAAAAAACATAAAACATGCACAGATACGTGAGCATATAATAGGTAGTCTATACCACCGTGAGATTCAGATGCAATCCTCCAAACCCAGCAGGTTCTAGCCTGTACTATGTGCCTTCAGGGATGCTCACACAATGTCAAAGCCTCACTCTATGCTTTTTGGTGATGGAAGCAGCATAGAGTTTGGAAATAAAAGTACTACTTCTGTATTTGAAGATAACACAAAGCTGTATGGTGGGAAAAAGTCCAAATAAGATGTCTCCAGCTTACAAGCTAGCTGGATGCAATGTTTTCTTGGGTATCTACATGGAAATTGTGGTAAACAAAAGCATGCCCCCTACAACACAAGCAGAGAAACCTGGGTGAATACATAATGGCAAAGCATTAAGGTGTCTTGGAAGATCATGGGCTTAAAACCCAATTAAACACAGTGCATGATACACTTGATCTCTCTATGGAAGCAATGGTCTCTCTGCAGGGGTCCAAC
Source organism: Staurois parvus (assembly GCF_062004578.1). Lineage (NCBI taxonomy): Eukaryota > Metazoa > Chordata > Amphibia > Anura > Ranidae > Staurois > Staurois parvus. The sequence goes on along the minus strand of NW_028318344.1, from coordinate 9,348,668 downwards.
ACACCTTTCTCAGGGGTCAGAGGTAGAGCTGTGTGATCAGCAATGCTCACACTCAGGGCCATGGATAAGGGGGTACCACTAGTCCTCCTGTACAGGGCCCAGGCCAGCAGGGGGGCCCAGGGAGCTGGGTGAATCGGATGTGGGCAGGGAGAGTGATCATCGGAACGGTGGAGGGGGGAAAATTACTGAAACTGATCCCCTGTATGGCTGTCTCTGAAGCAGCTGATAAATGGTTTCTTCTCCTCTTCCTCTTGCTGGCTTTCAGCTGCTGCAGAGAACCTTACAGGGGATCGGTACCAGTAATTGCCCCTCCCCACACCCATCAACCTTTCTGTGCACCATACATTCCCTCCTGATATGCAGCCCCCTGTGTATCCCCACATTGCTGCCGACTCCCTTCCTCTCCTTCCTACTGGCAGCTGCAAGCACACAATAGGATCCTTCAGGATGGAGAGTGGGGGAAGTGTCCAGCCCCCTGCTTTCTTGAATGAAGACAATGAATGATTACTGAAGCCTAGTAGACTGTATTTTTTTGGGTGTGAGGGGCCCTGTCAGGTTGGCTGTATGGGGCCCCATGGTTTCTAACAGCAGTCCTCCTCACACTCTGATCAAGCTCTGACTCACTAGGGAACATGTCAGGACTTCACACAGAGCACAAGGGCCTTCTCTGTAGCATGCTGGCAGAGGACAGGCTCATCTACTCAGGCTGTAGATTCTTCAAAAGAAAAACTATAAGACTGAACACTTTTTGTTTTGATACATTTTTTTACTTTAATGCATTTGGTCCTTTAAGTTAAACCTTATCCCACTGCTTGCTCCTTTCCTCCCCCTCCCTAACACTTACCTGAGCTCTCTCTCCATCCAGCTCTGTGTCTGTCTACAGCAGTGCTGTTCTTTCTTTCTTTTCTCACATGACAGGTTGAGAGCTGCGGGACCAAAAGCCTCCTGCTTCTGTCATTCAAATCCAGTAAAAAGGGAGCATGGGTGTGGAGCCACACTGTGTGTGTCTATGGATGCACACAGCCTAGCTCGGGTGCTCTCTTGCATGGGTGCCCCCATGGCAACCAGCTTGCCATGGGGGCACATGCAGGAGAGGAGAAACCAAGAGCGCCGGCGGGGAACCCTAGAAGAGGAGCAATAGCATTTCACAGAGCAGGTAAGTATAAATCTTTTTATTTATTAAAAAAAACCAAAAAACTTTACAATCACTATCAGTTAGGATTTAATAACAGCATGCAATGCCAATCTGCATCTTCTAGAGTGAGCTAAGTATAGGCTCAAGAAAGCGAGTCAATATTACCCCCATACAAAGTATTAGCAAGATCTAATATGAAATATGAAGTTTAGGTTTGGGCATCAGTTCATGAAAAAAGCTATTGCAGAACTGGAAAGAGTGCGGAGAAGGGCAACTAAGTTAATAGCAGGCATAGACTTGCTCCGTATAAGGAAATATTACTTGAACTTATTATTTTTGTTTCTGACAAGAGGTAGATACAATTACACAAATGATGCATACAGTAATCTTTGCTGAAAGTTGTTCACTATAAAGTCATTGCAGAAGACAAGAAAACACTCTTTGTGCCTGAAAGAAAAAAGTTTTAATGAGACCTGCATAGTTTATAGAAATATGAAATTTCTAGAAGTACTGGATTCTACTATCTGCTAGCTCCCCCACCTGACTATTATGTTAGGCTCCTGCTGACACTAGATCACACTGGCATTGAAAGCAGGCATTTGAGTTGCGTTCTTAATGCTCCTCAAACGCTTATGCAAATTATACTATGGACAACACACAGTGCTGTTCACATTATCAAAACATGAATTGTTAGCATCGCTTCAAAATTGAAACCTCATATCTAGTCTGGAGGAGTTTGAAGCCTTTCAACACCTCCCATTCAGATCTATGGTGACCTAATGCGCATGCAGGCGTTTGTGGGATGTTTGTGGTGCGGTTTTAACGCTTTTAAAATGCACCAAAACCGCGCAAGGGGGTTTGGGGTGCTTGTAAAATGCCAGTCTAATTCTCATACTAAATCTCATTAACGCCTGTTTAATGCCCATACCAATGCTATAGGAGCGTTTCTTAAGAGTTAAAAATTCAGCCAAGTGTGAACAAGCCCAATAGTGCCACTTGTAAATAGTTTCATGTCATGCAGCCTCAACAGCTCCAGAGAGACCAATTGTGGAGCTGTTGGGCCACATGATGAAAAAATGTTCATTAATGAAAACTAAAAGTGACTCCTACTTCCAGTACCTGCAGGAGGATTTACTGGGAACTGCACACAAGACAACACTTGAGTGTGCAAGCGAATGCACAAAGCACAAGACACAGCAATGATGTAGGGGTCAGCAGATTGAATCACTGAGGTCATCAGTGGAAAGGAAAATGACACTTCTGGATGAGTCAGATTCTGAATATTCTTTAGGTGACAGTTTCTACTCAATACAGTGGCAGAGAAATGGTTAAACAGGTACGTATTAACTATCTTCATTGTAGGGGGCATTTTTTTTATCTTAGTGACAAAGCTATTTTTAAGTATCATTCTCTTTTCCACATTCAGATGAAACATTCATTTTAATCAACATAACTCAAAGTACAAAGGTACCTGAGTCATAAAAAAGAACCAACCACCCTTACTTACCTATTTAAATCTATACACTTCTACTTATGAAGGGTCTTAGGCATTGCAACCATTTTTTAGATAGGATTCTAAGCCCAATGGCCAACCCCTAAACTTGACTAGGGTACCCCTTTGTGTCTGGGTCATGTTTGGAGACATTCTTGGAATGGGTGGTCCCATTGATATCTATGCTACCATGGATATAGCTCTCAGGATAGTTTGATAATACAAGTCCCAACACTACATTAAAGTAAAGATACTTTCAGGGGCCTATAGCCAACCCCAAATATCTTAAATAAGAACTTCCCAACAGTTTCCAACCTGTACATAAAATCAGGCAGACATGAGCTACACTAATTAAAGAATGGAAAATGTTATTCTATGCCTCAATGAACCATTTAAATATAGTTTCAGCAAAAAATTAATAATACTGACCTATTTCCTGTAGTAAATCCAATAGGATTATTAAAGAAAATTGTACTGACAGAAATATAAGGGCTGTCATTGATGACCTTTCATCTTAACTGCCAGGCTAACATAATTAACACTTTGAATCACTGGCCATGAATAAAAAAAATTCAGATCAAATTCTGACTTCACTTGCTACATGCTTGTTCTGGGTCAGTGACGCAGAAAATATAAAAGCCATAAACAGCCAGGCATCTATCGTTTTCAGAAGTAGGTCTTTAAATGTCAGCAATACCAAAATTATTATTAATTTAACTATGTAGGTTTCTTTTAATCTCCTTATGATTTGCCTTCCCTGGTCCCTTCTATTCCTCCTTAGCAACATGCTAATTATTTTTTTTAATAAAACCTTTCTGTTTTTATTGCATACCTTATTTTAGATCCAGTGATGTCATCACTGGGTCTCTGCACTAATCTATGCAGGCAGATTAACCATCAAAATCAAATTAACCATTAAAAATCAAATTTCGTCATAAATGTAGGTCAAAATGTATTTTGCTAAATGTCTTTGCTAAAAAAAAATTCCAATGCGTGTAAATTAATTGGTTTATGTGAAAGTTATAGCGTCTTAAAATGGCGGTATATATACACTGGAATTTTTTTTAAAAAATTGTATTCTAGTAATGGCAGTGATCAGCGACTTATAGCAAGACTGTGGGACTGCAGCGGGCATTCTGACACTGGGGGGGAACTGCCTAACTGTCACTGACATCCCCAGTAACACTAATACAGTGATCAGTGCTAATGACACTGGACAGGAAGGGGTTAACATCTGGGGTGATCAAAGGGTTAACTGTGTGCTGTTTTACTGTGTGCTGTGTGTGTGCTTTACTAGGAGGGCATGCTGCTTTGTATAATTCTGCTGTGCAGAGCAATACAAAGCAGCATGCTGGAGCTGACAGGGGAGAGATCTGTATTGTTTACATACAGACCTCTCCCCTGTACAGTGACACTCGGATGTCGCCGGGTGCCGGAGGGGAATCTACAGCCAGGACCTGGTGATTGACAGCTGAAGCCACCAATGGTGGCTCGCCCCCTACCCAGAAATGCGAAATCACACATATATATATATATATATATATATATAATATATATATATATATATATGTGTGTGATCTTGCGCAGTTGTGCTGCCCTGTAGCAGTATTTCTGCTATAGGGCGGTGAGCAAGTGGTTAAAGCTAGTAGGCAGGGATGACAGGGTGCTTTATGTAGCTTCTGGAAAACATACCTCAGTAATCATCTCAAGATCCCTCAGCCCTGAGGCAAGCAGTGGCCTGACTCTTGGGAGGAGTTATATAAATATCTCTAGCCAACCTGTACTTCAGGGGTGTCTGGTAAATGTACCTTTTCTGAACAGTAGTTTGCTCAGGACAATTTGTAGCTTTTATCACTTGGTTTCTCCTCTGTTTGAGATTGCTGCAGTACCCTACTGCTACCACTGGATGTCACTGGCACTAGTTTTGGCTTGGTAGCAAATGTTGCACTACTGAGCCTTTATGTCCCCTCTGGCTATTACTAGGAGGTTCATGCCAGTGGTGCATGCTGGGAGAGGTTATAAAAGCTTGGGGAGCAGGGCCAGATATAGGGGGGTCCTGGGGTGGGCTGTACCCCTCAGATTTTACTTGTTTCCCCCAGATCTCTGAGACTGCATTCACTGATCCATGAGCCAATCTGATCCAAAAAGTTGCTTTAAGGGGGCACTCTGATGGGGACAATCCATGTAAGGGGGCATTTTGATTATATGGGGACGCTCTGCTGGGGACACCTGATAGGGGAATTCAGATGGGGATAATGAGGACAGTTGATGTAAGCAGGGGCTCTAGTAGGGACACTAATGTAAGGGGGCGCTCTGATGAATACACTTGATAAGGGGGCACTCTGATGGGGACACGAATGTAAGGGGGCACTCCGATGAGAACATCTGATGTAAGAGGGCACTCTGATGGGAACCTGATCTAAAGGGGAACTCTGATGGATAGTCCTGATGTAAAGTGGGACTCTGATAGGACATCTGATAAAGGGGGCACAGGTTTTGTTAAATCACCCTAATCTAATACATAATAGTGCTTTCCAGGTCATAACAGACTGTCAGTGACTCAAACACACAACACTGATGTTATGCTCCCTGACTTTTTTTTTACTGCACCCCCAGACCAGATAGGCTAGATCCGGCCCTGTTGAGGAGTGGTCCGGTGTGCTCTCTTTCCCCCTAACTGTGACTTGGAGAGGATATTCTGCTGGGAGGGCATTTGTGCTGTGTAGGCCTGAGTCCTATGTGGCCTAGCACAGAACTATTCAAGCTGCCCTGCCTGACCGAGGGGGGTATGGCTTTCAATTTGGTAGAGCGTGAAGGATGTCCTGCTGGAGGGGGATCTTTGTCACTCACTTGGTCTGATGGATTCTGGAAGCCCTCGTGGATAATGGATACCTAATCTTAACCCTCTATCCCTGTGAAGCTGGAGCAATAACACTTTGAAAAGAGTGCCCTTTGTTGTCAAGTGATGCTCCCTACTGTGGCCATGGGGTAAATGCTAGCCATCTTCCTGCTGGAGGTGAGTCCACTCCTCTACCGTCATGCTGAAGGGGCGCTACATATCAGAATGCTTAAATGGGTTCGCAAACAGCGAGAAAATCGGACACAACTCTTTTTTTAGCAGCTCACCACAGTTGAACATAAAGCATGGCTTATGCTTTGTGGTATGCTGCAGTGTGGGTGTGTTGCACGCTACTGTAACAGTGCGTTTGGGTGCCATTCAAAATTAATGGCACCGCAGAGCAATACACAATATTGTGCATTGCAGTAACACAACAGTGTGAAGGGGACCTTAGTAAATTTGGAAAAAAACACTGTAAGAATTACCAGCAAATAAAAATTTGCCATTGTAAACTAAAAAAACATCAAGCATTTTGGTAAATCATCATGCAAGTTACTTAGAGAGCAGTAGTCCTGCAGGAAACCTGCTTTGCTGTTATTGCTTTTGTGAAGGGAGAGCACATTAATATCCCCTGCTCCTAAAAGAAAGTTTCAATAGAACTCTAGATATTGTACAGTAGTTGATAATAGTATTAATGATTTTAATGGCAGCTGAATTTTTTTTTCCTGCCTTGGTTACTTTCTCCCCTCCTCCTGGCATTAATTTTAAACAAACCCTTTTTTTAAAATTACGTACCCTCTTTCAGACCCCATGATGTCATCACTAGGTCTCTGTGCTTATCTGTGCAATGCAGACAGATAATGGCTGATGGGAGAGGCCAGGAGGGTGCTTTACATGGCTTACTAATAATATCACAGCACCTTGCCTCAGTGCTCCTCTCAAGAGCCCTCAGTCCTGATGTAAGTAGTGGGATGGCTCTTGAGAGAAGTTATGGAAATAGCAAAATTCCTTCATGGGTGGGTTTCAGTCTAGAGATATGGGTGTTCCTAAACAGATTGCGTTTGCACACATACCACCCATAATAATGCCACCATGTGATGCTGAGCCTCCATGATTGAAAACAAATAATTCCAATGAATGAAAGGGGCAGGCCAGGGACAATCAGGCTTGGGAGAAAAGGTTAGATGATGTTGGATGTCCTTCAGGCAGGAAATGAGGTGGGCTCTATCTAAAGTGCTGCAGCTTCTCGGGCACATTGTGAAAAGCCCATAGTGTTTAGCAGTGGCGGAACTACCGAGGTTACAAAGGATGCAACTGCGACCGGGCCCTGGTGTTCCACCACTGTGTGTGTGGGGGGGGGAGAGCCCAGGACTGTGGCTTCTCAGCAGAGTTGCTGGCTGCAGGGGTCTGAGCTGAGAGTGTCTCTTTCACACGGCCAGCACCAACAGTCCCCCCCCCCCACCCACACACATGGAGAGAGCTGAATCTGCTCTTCCTCCTCCAGCCCCTCTCCTCCTGTGTCTGTCCGCCCACACTCCAATCCCTAGCAGTGTTGTGCCTCATATAAAGGGATGTGTGGGCAGGAAGTTTAAAGCTCAGCAGCCAGCAGATGCATAGTAGAGATGAAAGGTGCAGTCTGCCGATGCCCCATCCTAAGTGAGTAAGCTCACCATGCATCCACTGTCTGAGTGAAGTCTCCCACTCCCTCTCTTCTCTCTCCTGCCTCCCAGTGAGTACACTAATGTAAGAGGGACTCAGATGTAAGGGGTGCTCTGTGAACTCTGGTATAAGAGGGGGTTTGGTGAACAGAGACCCCATTAAATCAGAGTTCCCCTTTACACTAGAGTCCACAGCATTCCCCCTTACATCAGTGCCCCTCTTAAATCAGGATTCCCAGAGCTCCGCTTACATCAGAGTTTCCCTTTACATTATAGTCCACAAAGCTCACCCTTACAGTGCAAGTGGAAATTCTGTGAACTCGGATGTAAGGGAAAACCCTGCAGACTCTGATTTAAGGGGGGCTCTACGGACCCGGATTAATAGGTAATGCTGGGAACTATTATGTAAGTGGGGGCTCTGGTCACCAGATACCCTCATATCAGAATTTTCCTACACCAGAGTCTACAGTGTTCCCCCTTACATCAGAGTTACCTCTCTACATCAGAGTTCTCTGTGTTCCCCCTTAAATTGGAGTCCCCTGAGTTCTCCCTTACATAAGAGCCTACAGAATCCCCCCTTACAGTGTAAGTTTGGATTTAAAGGGGAACTCTACAGAATAAATTCTAAAGTGGATCTTTGCAGATTCTGATGTAAAGGGGAACTCTGCGGATTCAGATGTAAGGGGAACGCTGCGGATTCAGATGTAAAGGGAATTCTGTGGATTCAGATGTAAGGGGAAAACTCTGTGGATTCAGATGTAAAGGGGAACTCTGTGGATTCAGATGTAAATGGGGAACTCTGTGGACACTGGTGTAAGGGGCATGCTTGTGTTTAATTCCATGTGATTAAAATAGTTATTTAATTACAAAATATATGTACAGTGTATAAAAAAAAAAATTACCATTTGCCACTAAAGTGTTTGGGTTTGGCTTGAAGAAACGGTGGCAACCCTGCCCAAGAGAGAAAAATGGGGGCCCTCTGCAAAACATGTGAAAGGGTCCCACTGCGGGACCATAATAGAGGGCATCGCAAACAAACAAAAGATTTCCCAGTACACTTACCAGCCAGCCTGCAAAACAATCGAATTGCCCTGTCTAACAGTTTGCTGCCATTGTGCTATTGCTGGGCATCATGTGCGTCCTTGTGACTTTAAGGAGGGCACCCTCCCAGCACACCTGCCATCAACCTATTTATTGATATATGTGCTCCTACTACAGAAGCTCTTAAAATTATAGATTTAGGACTGCAGTATTTACAGAGGTCCCTTGATGTGGGCACTGCGGCTTACGCATATATTTGCAAAAGTGTGCAAACAAAACCCTCTGTTTTGAACACAAACTGCTAGACAGGGCAATTCGGTTGTTTTGCAGGCTGGCTGGCAAATGTGCTGGGAAATCTTCTGTTTGTTTGCTTTGTGTGTTGCCCTTCTATGTGCATCTTGCTGTAAAGGCTAGTTATAGGTTGGGATGGTTGCTATTTTTTTGTACCATAATAAAAGGGCCCTGCAACGCATGTAAAGAGCTCCAGGATCAGAGGGAAGGGCCCTGAAGGTTCTAGATACACCTCTGGTGTGCAGTGAAATCAAACTAAGCATTTTCAGTACAGAAGAGGGGCTTGTGCAACTGTTTAGGACTGAAGGCATTTCTGGAGTTCAGCTAACTGTATATAAATTAGCCAACCATTACTTGGCTTCATGCTAATGGAAATGCTGTAATGCAGCAAGTGTTCTGACTGCTATTGAGCCTGGGCTGACAAGCTGCTGATGTGACATCAAAGATGGCCAAAAGCTACATGTGGCCTCTGTGCCGCTAGCTGTGAGATAAAATGTCTATTAGTAGTACTGTATAGTGACAACTCTAAATAGAACCCCCATAACAATTTTGAGCATTATATTGCAAAGATCAGGTCTTTGCTTTAAGCCTGGGCAGCCAAACAGAAATCACTATTGGCATTTAAGTATAGTTAGAAAAATGAGACCTGCTTCTTGATTGGTTGCTGTGGACTACTGCACATGCATGCATCATTTCAATAGAGTAGGCTCTAGCTGGCTTATTCAATAAAGCATTACCTAAAATGTGTTAGATCAGTGATTCTTAACCACCAGGCCATGGCCTCCCAGCCATCTGCAGATCCCCTGACCTCTTATGGGGCCTTCCAGCTCCCATAGTACCCCCAACCTCCAACAGTAGCCTGTAGTGCCCCTCAACCTCCATAGTATCCCAACCCTCCAAAAACACCCACATTTCCCTCCAAACTTTCACAATGCCACCCAGTGTCCTGCAGTGCTCCCTAGCTTTCAGCAGACCCTCCAGCCCCCCCCCCTTCCCCATAGTGCCTCTAGTCTCCAGCAGTGTCCCCCAGCCTCTGTAGGACCCTCCAGTATCTCACAGTGTCCCTACAAAGCACCCCACCTCCCTTAGAGACTCCATTCCTCAAAGTTGTCCTCAGCCCCTCCAGAAACCTCATGCCGTACAGGACCACCAAGTCTACTACAGAGTCCCCTAAGTCCCTCTGGAACATACATCCTCATCAAGTCTTTCTGCATTCAATACTTATTTTGTATTTACAAACATTTTAATGAGAATATTTTATTTTTTTAATATTGGGGTGTAGCACCCTCCTAGATCGCTAGGGGGTGCTAGTGCTCAGTTGTTAGGCAGAGGCTGAGTAGCAGCCTGTGGTGATAGTTAGAAGGAGATCAAATTCGGGTCAGAGCTAAGAGGCTCTGCAGGCCAGTTCCCTGATACCTCCCCCTGCTTTAGAATCTTGGAGAAGATTCTAGAAGCAGTGGGTAGGAGTGAGAAGGGGCTGGCCTGCAGACTTGGAGGACCTAGGCCAATCCCCAAGCAAGAGGCTTGGCATGGGGCCAGGTCAGCCTTTCAATGTGACAGAGCCTGCTCAGCAGCAAGAGAGTTCGGGTGGAAGATGAAGTGAGAGGCTGGAGAGCAGGAGCCTGGAAGGGAGCCCAGATGGGAAAGGGCTCACCAACAGGCAGGGAAACTGGAAAGGAGGAAAGCTCAGGACCTCATTGACCCACAGAGCAAGGACCATCTGTAAAGCAGGAAAAGAACAGCCAAGCAGAAGGCCTGAGAGCAGCCACCAACTCATCACCTCGCAGACAGAGGACTGCATGAGTAGACCTACACCCCCTGAACCAGAATGGGGAAGGAGCACTCTAATGGGAAACTGGACTAGCTTACTACCCGGCACTGTCTTCTATTTAAAGTGACAGGCACTGGATCCCCTAACCAGGAATTCACCCAGTACAGCTAGATGAGGAGAGAATTTATCTGGGGGCTGGGGTAGTACTCCAGGAGATGCTGGCTAGCTCTCCAGAAGAGAATTTTTGCTGTCTAAAGAGACTTGTGCATAGTTCCAGGGAGATTGTCCTCAGTTGCCGTTCCCTTTGGGCATCCCATACATCCCTTACCCCATCCAAGTTCAATCTCCCTAATAAAATCCAAGAAACAAGCTCAGAGACTGGTTACTGTCTCCTGGATGCAAGTCTGCGTGGAGTAAAATGTGTGTTGCCTGGCTGTGCAGGACTAATAGGGGGACCCAAAACTCAGCAACCCCTATGGGGGTAATGCTACATGGGCATGGAAGGTTTTGCAAGAATTTACTAGGCCCTGGTCTCAATGAGGTTGAGAACCACTTAGATGAATCAGTCCACAGGTTGGATTGTTGTACAACACTGCTGTGGGCTGTTGTGGATTCAGTCTTGGTTTCTAATTACTTAACATGCAAAGCATGAAGTGGAACTATAATATTACAGTCTCTTGCTACAAGCATCTCGCTGTACCATAGCAGTCTCTTGTTCCATGCAGCATTCTTTTGTAAGATGGCTGTCTCTCAACAGCTGGCAGTGGTGAAGGTGGCCTTAAGGTAGATTGTCTGGCAAAAACTTAGCAAATTGGGTGGGTTTGGAAATATATTTGAGTTGCAATTAGGGTTCAGGTTTATGGCAGGAGACCTTTGCAGGTCTTTAGTGCAGAGCAATGATTAGGTACAAAGTGCAGTAACCCATCCAAAATGACTTTTTTTAAAGAGTACTGCAAAATCAAGCTTGATTCATGCCATAGTTAACAGCACTTGGCACACTCTACTTTTCTAAGGCCATAATGCTAAGGAACTACAAGTGCCAGCAGTGACTGGCAGAGCATGCTTGGATAAGTAGAGAAGGTTTCAAGCAGTCCAGTCCTGCCAATGTTGTCCACTCTCCTACAGCGCAATCTCATATTCTGTGTATACAAAGCATAATCACACCCATGTTTACCCTAGGGAGCCTTTGAGGGAAAAACCTGACACGTCCGCAGGGATTGAGCAGGGAGAAGTACAAATGCTGAAACACGTTTTACTGTAACAAATTTAGCAGTGAAAACAGGCTTCGTTTCATTGTCTCTTCATCTCTTTTATGAGACCGCATCAGTTAACTCTTTCACTGCCAGGGAACCATAACAAATTGAAGATCATTTAAAAAGAAAAGAAATAAAGACCAGTAGACCATAGCACAGAATAAGAAACCATTTCTGACTGCTCTAATCAATAGAACGCCTGGTTACTATGAGTTACTATACTTTCTACATCACCATCGCTTTTAGCCGTAGCTTATAAAATAAACCATACATCATTAAGATTTCTAATTGCAGAAAAAAAAGGATTTACAATTTGGAAAGGCTGTCATTAAAATGCTTTGGTTAACGAAACCCTTCCACCTAATGGGTTAAAGGTCTGCTGTCACAAGCCATTAGGTTTTGTTACGACCTGCTAGAAATTTTATGCTATCGGCAACAATCTTCTGAGAAGCCTATGGTTAATAAATCAAGGATGTTAAGGGTTAAAAATGGTTGAGGCAAGGATAAATATACAGCGACTGATGAGATAACTGAGATGCTGTGTGCAAAATGGGTGAAAGGCACTATGGCATATTAGAACGGTTGACAAAATCAAAGAATGGTCTGCTGATGCTTCTCATCGGCATAATAGTCCAGGTGAAATAGCAGCACATGCAGCCTGTATGGAATAAAATGGATAGCAATAAGACAGAGGACAAAAGGAAAAGGGGGGGGGGGGGGCTGGGTAGCTCACCGCTTTCTGCCGGGGCTGCTAAGGCCTTTTCGGGGTTGAAATACGACATGGAAACCACCAGGATTAACAGGGGGTCCAGTCTCAGCATCTTAGGGGGACAGATTCCTGGGTCTTGGAGAGATCAGACTCTGCTATAGCACAACATGAAAAAAAAAACAAAAAAGAGAATTCAGAAGACATCACGAATGCAGATTGCATGCAATGCTTTAAACATCGTAACGTAAGCGCACAAAGTATGCATGTTTAAAATCCCCAGCAAACTAAAGGGCACAGCTGAGGGATGCAGCATCTGTGTGTATTAATGATGTCAGTGTCCCTATTGTGCATGCTTAAAATCATCAACAGAGATGGAAGGTTAAAAAAGGGCCAATCACTTGCCCATGTCTTACCTGTTTCCCCATTGGTATGATGGCATTGCAGACTGCAGGTCTCTAGGTCTCATATCAAGAAAAAAAAAAAAAAACACTCGCTTGTCAAAAGGATAGAAAGAAAACATGCATACACAGACGGATCACAGAGAAAAAAAATCCTTTCTGGGGAAGCAGGCAGAGGTAACGTGAGTAGGGATGATTTTATGTAGTAGTATTATTTCTGCCTGCTATGTGGTCTAGAAAAATGCTCACAGCAATGGATACATGGAGAAGGCAAATCTTTTCATGGATGTGCGGATGATTACTAAAAGAATTTCATGATTCAAATGATGTATTAAAAAAATATAATGATGCTGAGATTGATATTTTTCTGCTCTGTATGTTGCAAGGGCCCCCTTCTATGTGATGGATAGGAGACCCTCCTTTTGTCCCACCTCCATGTCTTTAGATCTAGAGATAGAGATTGGCTGCCAGCGATGTCATTTAGAATCCCTAGTAAAGGAGATGCTGTAAAGAGGAGGGAGAGAAGTGTCGTCATGGAGACCTTCGTGGTAGCAGCCTCAGCAGCAGCTTCAGCAGCAGCAGCACTAACGGGGGAAACTGCAGGAGAACGGCAGAAGCTAATTTGGTGGAAAGGCAGAGATGACATAACCTCCATTGTGGTGATGGCTAAAACAGTTTAGAGGGACGGAAAAGATATGTATGACTCATCAGGACCTTCATGTGATTTCCTTATCCTAAGAAGTGACATTGGAAACTAGGATGTAGTACAAGGGGTATCAAGTGACTGCCGGTCAATTTATTGGCCACCTTTATACACTGTAGCTGCTAGGCAAACACTATCAGCCTTAACACGTTAACAAAACATATGCACCAACAATACTGGCATTTTCTGTCTACAATCTGTATTTACTACAAGTAAACCAAGACACATTCTTTAGGATAGCTATGAGCTTCTGATGGCAAACCTGAAGGCACAATCTGGCTGACATTTTTTTTTATTATTTTTAATCAGTTCTTGCCTTTTCCTCCTTTAATTTACCCTATTTTAACATATCACATAAAAGAATGAAAAAAGAAACCTAACTTATACAAAAATGGTAGAGTTGTATTCTGATTGAAAATAAATCGGTATACAAATAAACTAAAAAAATGAAGGAAAACACTTTTCAGAAAATGAAAGAACACTTTTCAGAAACTATTATATTACCTATGAAAAAAGTTAGATTTAAACAGCTGGAATATATAAAGAAACCCACTTTAATATTACGACTTTCCTATCCTGAAAAAAAAAAAATGAGGAACCAGAGACTGCAAAAGATATCGAAAAGCAACATTTAAATCTGAACCCTGGGCAAACATAAGAAAAACAGCAGTTAATGCAGTGGTGTGTTCATTAAAAATAATAAATGCATTTAAAATCAGTGGTTATCACTTCTGTCTTGCAGCACTGGGGTCCCAGGTTAGAGTCCTGGTAAGAACACTATCTGCATGAAGTTTGCATTTCCTACCTGTGCTTCTGCTGGGTAATCCAGTGAGCTTCCGCTGGGTAATCCAGTTTCATCCCACACTCCAAACACATGTTAGGAGGTTAATTAGCTGTTGTCTAAATTGACCCTAGTATGTGTGTATGTGAGAGAGGGAATCTTAAATTGTAAGCTCCTGAGGATAGGGACTGATGGGAATGTACAATATGTAAGGCATTGCATAAATTGTCAGCACTAAGTAAATACCAGTAATAAATAATAATAATGCAACTAGAGTAAATACCTAAATCTCTGTTGATAATGTTTTGGATCTCTAACATATTGTTTTACAAAGAAAAACCATCATGGAACGTGAAACAAGAAGATAGTCCTTCTAGATGTTGGGTGAGGAAGGGACTGTTAAGTGAATAAATATAAAAGAAGTCATTTTTATTGATGGTAGTCAATTTGGATATTTTATATGTCTACATCCTTCTAACCATCCTAACACATGTTATCGAAACATTTTTTTGTAGTAATCTCGCACACACTTTAGAATTTGAGTCTTTACCATCATGCATTAAATCCTTCATATTACATCTCTCGACTACATCGACTACAATATGTACACAATTCTGCAGCCAGAATCCTGATTAGGTCTGGAACAAGTGACCATATTACCTCTATCCTGGAGTCCTTGCACTGGCTACCCGTCAGGTTTTTCAAAGACGAAGATCCTCTTGTTCACCTATTAGGCACTTCATGGTTGGCACCCCATTAACTATCTGAAGGTTTATCAACTTACTCCCCCCCTCGTAACCTCCACTCCTCATTTTCTGGTCTTCTGTGTGTGTCCCTTACTCAACTACACTCGATGGGAGACAGGGCCTTCTCCTGTTATGCCCCAAAATTCTGGAATTTACTTCCAAAGAACATCAGAAAGTCATCTCTAAACTTATTCAAATCAAATCTACATTTTTTTTTTCTTTAGACAAACTTTCATGTAATGATTAAATTTTTTCCCTTTATTTTACCCTGTGTCTTTGTTTCTTTTGTCTTTGTAATGTGCTTTTAGAAGCTACCTTTAAAGGCACCATATAAAATAAAGTTTTTTATTATTATTATCTCTCATTCACATAAGTAGGGGCAAGAGCCTAAAGTGTACAATGATAGCTAACCATTACTAACAATATAATTAAAAATCTATGGGGAACTAAAATGATCTGGTGGTTTTGAGAATGCCCTAAGAATAAATACAGTAATATGCACGTTTCACCTGGCATTCATGTTTATGTAGAAGTGTAGCCACCTTGAGTACTACAATTAATCTGGACTTCCCAACATTACTTTTGGACAGCGTGAAGAATGGTTAAAATACTTTGCTTTTATTGCTGTCTCTTCGTAAGATTTCCCTGACATCTTGTCCAGGAGAAATCACTATTACTAGCACTGAAATTGAGTACAATCCCTCCAATGGGTACTCAGCAATAAAATACTGGAAGAGGTTCTAACCTTTCTCTACTCTAAAAACGTGTTTTATTACTAATTGTCCCACAAAGGCAACATTGTCACTCGCTATGGTTAAGTTGAAATTCTTCTTAAAAATTAGAGATATTGTATTTAACAGACTGTGTCCCTCACCATACACTGTGGTTCTCTCCTCCAACCCTTGGTCACTTCAAGACTCATCAGTGACACAGACAGCAATACAAACCTGGAATAAATTCTAAGAATTTTTGGCTTAAGTGCCATTTTATAGGGGATTTTTAAAAGAAAGAAAAATATCCTATCTGATGAAAGTCACCAGTAGTGACATGAAAGGATCTCCTTCTCTTGCCACAAACAAAACTGGAGCCATTGAAGTTTGTGTGGAGAGATTTGTGGAACTGAATAGGATGGGTGAAATTTAAGTGTTTAGCTTCTCCAACAAGTATTTCTCCATGTAGAGCCTGTAAGTGCAGATCTCACTGAAATTCTGGCAACACTGAGGGGTCCCAGTTGCACAGTTTTCCTAGAAATATCCTCTAATTAATTTATAATTAAAGAAAACCCATAGTGACTTTACAGTATACTTTTACTTTTCCACCCTGAAGACCTCAGTTGTATGTTGTAGGTAGCCCTAGCTGTGAATATTGTCTGTGCTGGCCATAGCAACTATTGTATAAATGTAGGAGAGGAGAGCTGAAAATGGCATAATGTTTGGGCAGTATGTGCAGGAGAGGAGTGCAAAGGGTATGATGGTGGGCAGTATGTGCAGGAGAGGAATGCAAAAGGTATAATGGTGGGCAGTATGTGCAGGAGAGGAATACAAAGAATATGATGGTGGGCCATATGTGCAGGAGTGGAGTACAAAGGATAGATGGTGGGCCGTATGTGCAGGAGAGGAGTACAAAGGGTATAATGGTGGGCCGTATGTGCAGGAGAGGAGTACAAAGGGTATAAGGGTGGGCAATCTGTGCAGGAGAGGAGTACCAAGGGTATGATGGTGGGCAGTATGTGCAGGAGAGGAATGCAAAAGGTATAATGGTGGGCAGTATGTGCAGGAGAGGAATGCAAAGGGTATGTCAGTGGGCAGTATGTGCAGAAGTGGAGTACAAAGGATAGATGGTAGGCCGTATGCGCAGGAGAGGAGTACAAAGGGTATAATGGTGGGCAATCTGTGCAGGAGAGGAGTACCAAGGGTATGATGGTGGGCAGTATGTGCAGGGGGAACTGCAAAGGGTATGATGGTGGGCAGTATGTGCAGGAGAGGAGTGCAAAGGGTATGATGGTAGCCAGTATGTGCAGGAGAGGAGTGAAAAGAATATGATGGTGGGCAGTATGTGTAGGGGAGGAATACAAAGAATATGATGGTGGGCCGTGTAGCAATCATGCACACAGAGATGGACGCGGTCATCCATTTTGCTCCAAACCCCTCCATCTTGTATCTCTCTCTCCCAAATCAGATTCATCCAATATCCCCCCTCCCTCTCTGTTGAGTGACATGTGGTCTGGATGATGACAGAGATCACAGGCAGCAAACTCATTGGGAGGGCGTCATGGCTATAAACCCCAATTAGCGGTGCTCCTATGTCTGTGAGACTCTTGCTGGAGAAGGGATCGTAAAACCATAAACCAAGCCCTCACTGAGCCTCAAAGACATTCCAGGTAGTCGTAAAAACAGACTTACCTTTAAAAACTCACTTTTCCATATAATTTTATATCTGCAAATAGGACATAATTACATAAACATGGAGCACATATTCGGACGGCTCACTCTAATACAAGTCGCCTGGTATATTACACCCCCTAGCTGGCATATACAGGAGAACAGAAAATTATATCTCCTTAACCATCCAGGCAGGTATGTCATATTTCATACCTAGACATTCCGCAGGTGATTCTGCGTATTATTCCACTACTGGCCAGGCTGCTAAATGCACCAAGAATAAGTTATGAACCATGACATCAACTACAAGAGTTTTTGGTTCTAGCTTGGGTCTCTGCCCCAACACCCCTCCCCAAATGAGGCGAATGGCTCTCTGCTTTAAGGAGACACCCTGCTGAGTTCCTAGAAAAAGGTTGAGCTAAGCTAAGTAAAGTTGAAGATTCTCCCTTGTAACATCGGAACTAACTTTGGGAGATAAAGCATCCTTTTGGCTCATGAAACCTGATCTGCTTAAACCAGGATGTTTGGCAAGTACTTTACCTCCCTAAATTCCTTTCTGTTATCTCTTTGCTGTGTTATTGCTCTTTGTATTTATATATATATTGGCTACATCTTTTTCTGTAAATATTTTTATTGCACCCTTTTGACCTTTAGTAATAAATCTTACTTTCTGAAAGTGTTGAACTGTTTATAAAGCTCTTTAATGCAAACTAAGAAGCCTCTGAAGAGCACTACTGTGTGTGTTTAAACCTCTATATATCCCTGCCTGCGGTGACAGTGGTATACAGACGATTTTTCAACCATCATAGTGTTATTGCTGATATTGCCGAGTTTCCTCTTTATCTGTACAAAAAGGAGGAGGTAGCAGTGTGAAGGGTTAATTGCGTAATTTCCTGACCCAGTAACAATCGCTCTCAGGCTGCAGGTACACAGGTTGTGGTCCATTAGCTGGAAAATCTGTGGGCAGGGTACAGCTGGGCATGGCATTGTTACGCACGTGACAGCGCAGTTTTAGATTGGCTAGTCCTTCGGTCACGAGTTTGGTGAGAAGGGCTGGGGTCTGACGCCGTGATCGTCACAGACCGTATGTGCAGGAGTGGAGTACAAAGGATATGATGGTGGGCCGTATGTGCAGGAGAGAAGTACAAAGGGTATAATGGTGGGCAGTCTGTGCAGGAGAGGAGTACCAAGGGTATGATGGTAGGCAGTATATGCAGGGGGAAGTGCAAATGGTATGATGATGGGCAGTATGTGCAGGAGAGGAGTGCAAAGGGTATGATGGTAGCCAGTATGTGCAGGAGAGGAGTGCAAAGGGTATGATGGTAGCCAGTAAGTGCAGGAGAGGAGTGCAAAGAATATAAGGGTGGGCAGTATATGCAGGCGTGAAGTACAAAGGGTATAATGGTGGGCAGCATGTGCAGGGGAAGAGTACCAAGGGTATGATGGTGGGCAGTAAGTGCAAGAAAGGAGTACAAAGAGAATGATGGTGGTGAGTATGTGCAGGAGAGGAGTACCAAGGGTATGATGGTGGGCAGTAAGTGCAAGAGAGGAGTACAAAGAGAGTGATTGTGGTCAGTATGTACAGAAGAGGAGTTCAGAGAGTATGATGGAGGGAAGTAAGTGTAGGAGAGAAGTGTGAAGGTTGTGATGGCAGCCAGTATATGCAGAAGAAGAGTACAGATGGTATGACAGTGGGCTGTATGTTTAGAAGAGATGTGTTTAGGGTATGATACCAAGCAGTATGTTCAGGAAAAGAGTTTGGAGTATATGAAAGCAGATAGTACATTGGATGTGCAGGAAAGGATTGTTGAAGGTATGATACCAAGGACCATATACAACAGAGGAGTGTGAAAAGTAGCGTGTTTCGTATTGTAGAGGGTATGACTTTTGGAAGTATGAGCAAGAGAGGCATGTGCAGTATTTGGTGCGGGTTAGAAGCAGGGATAGGTGGTACAGCTGTGTACTCATGTGAAGCGCTCTGCTTAAGCCTAATACACACGATCAGAAAATCATCCGAAAAATACCGCTTTTGAAGCAATCGCACGATAATCTGATCGTTAGTACACAGCTTTTGAGAGACGATCACCACAGTTCATCTGAAATTATCTGAAAGGACAGACCCGAAAAATGTACGGTCAGCAGTTTTCGTCCAGAAATGCAATACATCACTTCTGAAGTTGTATTTTGTCATATTGGAATTTTCATAAGTTGAGTAACCTCTTCATTTTCAATATGGAGACTAACATGCAAAAAAAAAGAAACAGATAATCATTGGTCCGATATTCTCATCGTGTGTACGAGGCTTTAGGCAGGTTTGGTGACAATAAGCTTCTCTCCAGCAGCTCACAGTGCCCTTCCTCCAGTCCATCTGCAGCTGCTGTGAGTGGGGGATGAATAGCGCAGGGAGGGATGTGTGCGAGGGATGGTGAGGCAGCTGGGAAGAGGTACATGTGGAGGGGAAGAAATGGCCAGGTAAGGATGTCCATGAGAAAGAAGAGGAGAGGGATCCAGTGGAGTAATGACTGTCAATGGGAGAATGTGTATCAGTTGAAAAGGGGGGGCAGAGAGTGATGTCTGTTATTCAGGGAGGGGAGAACATAGGGATGTCTGTGAGTGGGGGGCTGTAAATGTGCGGGGTCTTGGAGGAGTGACTGTCAGCTAGGGGGGTCTACTGGCTAGGGATACCCAGGACTTGCATGGGAAAATGGAAGTAGTCGAATGGAAGATTAGAGCCGCATCCACCAGGAGCAGAGCAACAAAACTGAGCTCAATACTTGTGGCCCCTGTTCTGAGCACTGTTCTGCTGTGCTCAGGTAACTCTGCACTGCAGGAGAGTCAGCTGGGGAGCAGACAACAGCATACAGGGGAAAGCTGGATTCCCCTCATTCTCTCAACCGGCTCTCTTATCCCCAGGTCTCAGAGATGGCTAACGAGGTTAGGCGCACACCTTTTTAATGCATTTTTACAAGCATGCTGATACATGTTTTGCACATGCAATGATGCACAGTTTTAGCCACTTGCCTACCAGGCACTGCCCAGGCCAATTTTCAGCTTTCAGCGCTGTTGTGATTTGAATGATAATTGCACGGTCATGCAACACTATACCCATATGAAATTTGTATAATTCTTTTTCACACAAATAGAGCTTTCTCTTGGTGGTATTTAATCACCGCTGGGTGTTTAATTTTTTGCACTATAAACAATAAAATAACAAAAAATGTGAAAAAAAGTTTTTCTTTGTTTCTTTTATAAAATTTTGCAAACAGGTAATTTTTCTCCTTCACTGATGTGCGTTGATGAGGCTGTACTGATAAGCAGCACTGATAGGCAGCACTGATGGGCACTGACGAGGTGGCATGGATAGGCATCACTGATGGGCACTGATAGGAGGCACTGATAGAAGGCATTAATAGGCAGCACTGATGCTGCTGCACTGATAGGCGGCACTGATGGGCAGCACTGATGGGCGGCACTGATGGGCAGCACTGATAGGCGGCACTGCTGGGCAGCACTGATAGGATGGCACTGCTGGACACATGTGGGTGGCACTGCTGGGCACAGGTGAGTGGCACTGCAGGGCACAGGTGGGTAGCACTGATGGACACAGGTGGGTGGCACTGATGGGTACAGGTGGGCATCACTGATGGGCACAGGTGGGCAGCACTGCTGGGCACTGATCATCAGGGCACTGATCATCAGTGCCCTGATGATCAGTGCTGATCACTTCTCTGAGAATTGCTGGTTATTGGCAGCACTGTTGTCACAGCTGTGACACCGTGAGGAAAGTGCAGCCGATAACCGGCAACTGTATTTACCCGGTGATCTGCTGTGTCATTGGACACAGCTGATCACATGATAAAAGGCCGCTGTGATTGGCCGTTTACTGTATCACGCAGTGGGGTCACGCAGGGGGCGTGTTCTGGAATTACGTCCATGTACATCTTCCCAGAACTAGACAATCGCGCTGTAGCCGTATTTTGGCTATAGAGCTGTAGGGAAGAAGTTAATGTGTTTTTATGCATCATGCATGTTTCATGTTGGACAATAAAAAACTATTTAGGATTATTTACCAAGAGTTAAAAATACATGCAAAACACATCATATATGCCTATTAGATTGTTAGCTCTCAGGAGCAGGGCCCTCCTAACCCTCCTGAATTGAATGGTATTGTAACTGTACTGTCCCCCTTCATAGTAAAAAGTGCTTCACAAACTGTTGCCTGTATAATAATAATAATAATAATAATAGTAATAGTAATAATAATAATAATAATAATAATAATACATGTGTTTCCATGTGTTAACATTGATTATGTAAGACTCAAAGTGCATAAAAACAAATATAAATGGACACAAAAAACGTCCCTGCGCTATTTTGGACAATTGTGGTGCAGTGCAGAGTACATACAGTATATGAACAGGCTCTATAATATTGCCTTCAATGACACATGTTTTAGCATGCTCCAATGTGCACATTAAAGTAAAATAAAGTGTGTGAACAAGGCCTAAGCCGCAAGAGGTTGGTTGGGACAGCATAAGTGGGAGGGTAAGGAGTTACGGAATGTTTAAGCTGGAGAAATGGACTGCTTCACAATCTGCAGGAACTTTTGACCAGAAGAACCAGACACAGCATGACAAACCAGGGCAAATCAGAGGGATGTGGAGTCTCCTTTATAGGTGGACTCTGGGAGCCATGGAGAAGTGAGAGAATAGAGGTGGATACAGGGGTGTGCAAATTTTTGAAAAAACTACATGTCCAAGGGAATAAATTGGTATCCCAATCTACTTGTCCCTCATAACAATCTACTTGTCTAGATAGAAAAATTATTTTTTAACCAAAACCATATTTAAATCGGAGGTGATATTAGGAATGTTTTAAAAACAAAAGTAGTTTTTTGGTGACTTAAACATGTAATATTTTTAACATTGCGCTGTTTATCTCCTCCTCCTGGAATTTACTAATGCAGCAATTTAGAAAGTGGATGCAATGATTAACCATGTAAAACAGTTTATATACAACTATATAGATCAGACCAAAATGAGGGGCAAATGAGGATGAAAGAGGGACAGAGGGACTTTGTTCCGAATGAGGGACAGTCCCTCAAAATCAGGGACAACTGGGAGCTATGGCCACCTTTGTTAAACCATGCAGTTTAACAACACCCATTTACATTAAATCACACTCACATTTCACCACAGTATATATCTCAAGACACTTGAAGATAGGTCCCTATACTCATTTTCTTTGGTTCTGGGTACCCCACATTATTTTGTGCAAGGACTATCAAGGCAGCACCATGAACGTGCTGAGCAGGAGAACCAGGGCCGTCTTGTGGCAGGACCCGTTGTGATTTATAAGTTGATAAAAAATGACCACAGTGCCACTTACAATAAGTCTGCGTCACCCATCAGGTTCTCTTGGTGATTTGCCTATGAGCTGCTAATGTGTGCCTTGCAGCTCTGGAAGCCAGTCTGCAGCACACAGAAACACTGAATCCTCTCTGCAGTTAAGCCAGAATTCAGTTAATCAAATACAGGATTTTCTGTATTTGTATTCTTTATGTCCTTTTTTTTACCTATTCTGTAGCTAATTAGTGCAATAGATAATATACTGTACATCAATGAGGATTTTGTGGCAGATATATCAGTGGTGCAACTAGTGTAGGCCATGCGCACAGGGGCCCCTGAGGTCCTGGGGGTCATCATATCTGCCCCTGCCTGTAATGGGATTCACAATTTCAATAGCCAGATGATGGCCAGGGAAATTTCAGTGAATAAGAGGGCCTGGCCATGTTGTGTGTTTGTGAGCAGAACCTGACAGTACCTCATAGGTCCTGTTTCAGGGAAGTTGCCAGTAACCACGAAAGAATCTGGACTCTTGTCACTGAACACCAATATATATATAGGAACCTTTAACTCAATGACACCAATATAAACACCAAGATGGAGGCACTTCACTGAACACCCAACAATGTAACAGATTTATGCTGCCCTTGAACACCAATGTAATGAAGGCATTTACACTGATCACCAATTTGGCAGACATATTAATACTGACCTCCATCATAACGAGGGAATTTTTACTGACTACCCATACTCTAAAGAAATTGACATTGCCTACCAATGTAAAGAGGGAATTTACACTGACCACAATAAAGTGGGGATTAAACTGACCACCATTTTAACGGGGGCATTTCAACTGATCACAAATGTAAGGGGGCATTTTTACTAACTTCCAATGTAACGAGGGGCAATTATACAGACCAGTGACATAAGAAGGGAATTTAAACACACCACCAATGTGATGGGTGAAAGTACATTGACCTTTAATTTAGTGGGGGAAGTTATACTGTTCGCCAGTGTAACTGGGAAAGTTACACAGACCTTTAATGTAATGGGAACTTTACACTGACCACTAATTTAACAGGTGAAGTTACACTGACCTTAAAGTGTTACTAAACCCAGGACCCTGCATTCACCATATCTGGTCTCCCACAGTACACAGAACATGGAAATGCAATTATTTTAGTAAATATAAACCGCTAAATACTTTTCTTGTCAGCAGTATATAGCAGTCTTGTGATTTCTATCAGTGTCCAGCACAGCACTGGTTAAAGCTTGTAGGAGGAGTTCTCATTCTCTCCTATGAGTCTGCAGAACCCCTGACCCTCTGTCTGTACAGTGCTGTTAGTTAACCACTTGCCAACCGCGCTATAGCCGAATGATGGCTACAATGTGGTCATCCAGTTCTGGGAGGGCGTTCTATGACGTCCTCCCAGAATGCATCCTCCCACACACCCCCAGCGGAGCGTACCCGGCGCTATCTGTGATCGGACACAGCTGATCACATGATGAGATAAAATCACAACGGCCTTTTACCACATGATCAGATGTGTCCAATGATACAGCAGATCATCGAGTAAATGCAGTTTCCGGTTATCGGCTGCACTTTCCTCACGCTATCACAGCATGAGGAAAGTACTGACGATAACCAGCAAATGACACAGAGGATATCTGCACTGGTGATCAGGGCACTGATCATCAGTGCCCTGATGATCAGTACCCAGCAGTGCTGCCCCGTTGTGCCACCCACCAGTGCCAAGCAGTACCTCCCACCAGTGCCACCCATCAGTAGCCAGCAGTGCCACCCATAAGTGCCCAGCAGTGCCACCCATCAGTGCTGGCCAGCAGTGCCAACCAGCAATTGCACCCATCAGTGCCACCCATTAGTGCCGCCAGTCAGTGAGGCCAGTCAGCGCCACCCATCAGTGCTGCCTATTAGTGCCCATCAGTGCCACCTATCAGTGCCCATCAGTGCTGCCTATCAGTTCCCATCAGTGCTGCCTATCCATGCCACCTCATCAATGCCCACCAGTGTCATCTCATCAGTGCAGCCTATCAGCACCCATCAGTGCCTATCCATGCCTTCTCATCAGTTCCCATCAGTGCTGCCTATCAGTGCAGCATCATAAACACACATCAGTGAAGGAGAAAAAATACCTGTTTGCAAAAACAAAGAAAATGTTTTTTGTTTTTTTTAAATTTTTTGCTCTTTTTTTGTTTATAGTGCAAAAAATAAAACACCCAGTAGCGATTAAATACCACCAAAAGAAAGCTCTATGTGTGAAAAAAATGAAAAAGATTTCATATGGGTACAAAGTTGCATGACATTGTCATTCAAAGTGCAACAGCACTGAAAGCTGAAAATTGGCTTGGGCATAAAGGAGGTAAAAGTGCCCGGTAGGCAAGTGGTATTATAAATCTTAATCAAACTTTTGCAACATTATTTGGTTTCCCTGGTGATGTAATATGTTTTTGCAATCTATGTTCTTTTGGAGTGACATACTGTGTATTGTAGTCTATACTCTTGCTGGTTGATATAATGTGGAGTTGCTAGTTGATGTAATTTGCTATTACGGCACAATATTATCTTGAAACTATTTATATAATTTGTTGTGATGGCATGATACAAATGATTGTGCCATTTCAGTGTAATGTGGTATGGTTATGTGGCAGTGACATATTGGGCTCTTATCACTAAGACAGATAAATTATTATTGTTATTGTAGCTGTACCCCCATAGGAGCCTCTGGAAAGGTACCCAGGATTCTTTTGACAGTAGTTGCCCTGCAGCCAGGCACATGGTCACAGTCACTCTTTTTGCTTAGCCACTTGCCCTCCAGAGGATTTACCCCCCTTCCTGACCAGGCCATTTTTATGCATTACGGCACTGCATTACTTTAACTGACAATTGCGCGGTCATTCAACACTGCACCCAAATGAAATTGACGTCCTTTTTTCCCCACGAATTGAGCTTTCTTCTGGTGGTATTTTATTGCCTGTGCATTCTTTATTTTTTGTGCTATAAAAAAAAAGACCAACAATTTTGAGAAAAAAACAATATTTTTGACTTTTTGCTATTAAACATGTCCAGTAAAAAAATTTAAAAAATCAAATTTCGTCATAAATTTAGGCAAAAATGTATTCTGCTACATGTCTTCGCTAAAAAAAAAACCCAATACGTGTAAATGAATTGGTTTATGTGAAAGTTATAGCTTATACAAATGGAGGTATATATACTGGGCTTTATTTTTTTTTTTCTAGTAATGTCAGCGATCAGTGACTTAAAACGCGACTGCGGTGGGCATTCTGACACTGGGGGGGAACTGACTTGGTGTCACTGACATCCCCAGTGACACCAATACATTGATCAGTGCTAATAAAAAGTTGACACTGTACTAATGACACTGGGCAGGAAGGGGTTAACTGTGTGCTGTGTGATATTTTACATTATGTCCTGTGTGTGTGCCTCACTGTAAGCACACTGCTTTGCATGGCACCGAAGAATAATCACAAGCTAGGACCCGGTGATTGACAGCAGAACGGCGGCACCCCCTACCCGGAAATGCAAGATCACGTATATATACATGTGATTTTGCACACAGCTGCTGCCCTGTAGCAATATTTCTGCTATGGGGCAGAGCTAAAGCGGTTAATGAATAGTCTAGGGTTATTCTCCTTTTGGTGTTTTTATTTTGAGGTAACTTGGATAGGAATGGGGAATTGAGTGGGATACTACAGAACTATATCCAGTTGCATACAGCACTCTGTAGTTTTACTGCTCATTTTGCACTTCCGGGTAGGGGGTGTGCGCGCCGACCTGACTGTGCTGTCACTGGTTCCTGCACATGCCAATCAACGGGTCCCAGCCAATGATTTATGGCCATGACCCGGCGATCACCAGAGCGAGTGACAGGAGAGGACAGGAGAGAGTTCTGTGTTGGTAAACAACACAGAGCTCTTTACTGACAGCGGTGATGTGCCAGGGAATAAAAAATGGCACATCTTTTAGTAAAAGCACCACAACAACACATTTACACTTGATAGGCACACAGTTAACCCCTTGATCGTCCCAGATGTTAACTTCTTTCCAGCCAGTGTCATTAATACAGTGACAGTGTATATTTTTAGCACTGATCACTGTATTAGTGTCACTGTTGATGTCAGTGTCAGTCAATCAGTGCCCACCCACAAAGCATCAGTTAGTGTCAGATTGCCTACAGCACTATCACAGTCCCACTATAAGTTTCTGATTGCTGCCATTACTAGTATAAAAAAAAAAAGATAAATAAAAAAATTCCAGTATGTAAGCTCCACCCCCCAAAGGTGGATGATTTTGGTTTTTTTGTTCTGCGCCTCAACTCTAAGAACAATCTCAGAGCCCTCTGACACACCTTGTTGAATAGGAATACTGCAAACACAAGTTCAAGAGACTCTCAAGAGAATAGATTGACAAGATAATACTTTACTAGAGATTATTAGGTCAACAGGAGACAAAAATAAAGAGGTTAGCATGGGTGTTCCCCAACTTACAAAATATAGCATCAAGAAAGTCACAAAGATATACAGTAGAAATAATCATGTCAATAGGCTTAAATGCAGGACCAACAAATCCTAAATAACCCTATGATTCCAGGGACAAGAGGGGGAAGAGGAGACCTTTAGTCACTTAGCTCCCTCTAAGTCCTGCCGCCACAGACAAAGAAAGCAATAAGGCACAATTTATGCAACCTGGGTAGGAGTTCCCCCTTAAAATAAACAAGTGATACGTCAGCAATAATTATTATTATTATACAGTATTTATAAAGCGCCAATAGTTCGCTCAGCGCTGTACATTACAAAGGGGGACAGAACATGTGACAGAACAATACCAATACAATGCAAAACATGAGGGGATTGAGGGCCCTGCTCTTTCGAGCTTACAATCTAGGAGGGAGGGGATGGTGGTACAGGAGGAGATAGCTGTGGGGGATGGAGTGGTAGGAAGAGTGGAGGAGGTCGGCAAGTTAGCAGGGGGTGGGGTAGGCTTCCCTGAAGAGATGGGTTTTCAGGGTGTGCCTAAAGGAGAGGAGAGTAGGTGATAATCTGATGGGTTGGGGCAGGGAGTTCCAGAGGATGGGTGACACCCTGGAGAAGTCCTGGAGGCGGGCATGGGAGGAGGAGACCAGGGAACTAGAGAGAAGGAGGTCTTGTGAGGAGCGGAGTGTGCGTGCTGGGCGGTACTTGGATATTAGGTCAGTGATGTAGTACGGGGCAGTATGGTGGACAGCTTTGTTCGTCAGTGTTAGGATTTTGAATTTGATCCGTTGTGCAATCGGAAGCCAGTGGAGGGATTGGCAGAGGGGGGTGGCGAAAACGGAGCGGTTGGAAAGGTGAATGAGTCTGGCAGCTGTATTCAGGATCGACTGAAGCGGGGATAGCCAGCAGCGAGGCAGGCCAGTGAGGAGGGAGTTGCAGTAGTCGAGTCATGATATGATGAGGGAGTGGATGAGCTGTTTAGTGGTTTCTGGGGTTAGGAACGTGCGTATTTTGGCGATGTTGTGGAGGTGGAGTCTGCACGAGTTTGTTAAAGATTGGACTTGGGGCTGGAAGGATAGGTTGGAGTCCAGAATGACACCAAGTACTCTGGCCTGCGGGGCGGGTTTGATGGTGGCATTGTTGGATGTGATGGAGAAGTCAATGGGGGGTGGTGTCCGGGCTGGAGGGAAGACAAGAAACTCGGTTTTGGAGAGGTTCAGTTTAAGGAAGTGGAGCGACATCCAGTCAGATATGTTGCTCAGTAGGTGTGTGATTCGGGCGGAGACCGAGGGGGTGAGGTGGGGGGTTGAGAGATAGATTTGTGTGTCATCGGCATAGAGGTGGTAGTTGAAGCCGTGCGAGTGTATGAGTTGGCCAAGGGAGGAGGAATAATAATAAAAAAAAGACAGTCAGTGACAACTGTGTAGACTAAATCCTTTGAATAGAGAAATCCTGGAGGTAATTGTATACTTGGTCTTCAGCTAGCTTATGGTGGGGCCCAGAGATATTACTGTGCACTGGCATCTTGCAGAATTAATGGGATAGCCAAAGTAATTCCCCAACAGAAACCCTTAAGTAGGTAGAAAGGGGGGATAACAGTGTCTGCATGGAGTGTCTACACTGTGTTAGGGAGAATGTTGGGCTTGCACCCGCTCACCAGTCTCCTGGGAGATGACACAACTGAAATCTGCTGTGGAGGGTCGGACTCCATGCAGAGTGGAGTGGCTCCAGATTGCTTCTTGACAACCAATCAAGACAGTGGGTACTGATGCCTGCTGGATGCTCAGCAGTGGCCGATCCAACTTCTAGAGATTACTGCTTTCCCTGGAACGTTGAGAGTTGCCCTGTAGTGCTGGGTGATACTGGACTGCCAAGCAAATTTACTGTCCTGGACGGTAGAGCTCCGTCAGCTTCCAAGTCCCCGTGCCAAGACAGCCAGCGGTACTGCTGCAGGGGAATATATCCCCCCCCAGGATGCCCTTTGTTTTTTCATGTTTTTTTGATCAATCCTGATTTCTTGAGGTCCGAAAACACCAGAATAGTACAAATATCCCCCAAATCACCCATTTTTGGAAAATAGACAGTTCAAGGTATTTAGTAAGAGGCATGGTGAGTTTTTTGGAGGTTGTAATTTTTTGTTACAATTTTTTGGAAAATGTAGAAATTAAAAAAAAAAAAATCCCAATTTTTTTTTTTAACATATTGTCATCAGTCCAGTACAGCGTTATTATATAACTGGTGTGGCAGTGATCAGAGACACTGATTGATGACAGTATGTAAAAAAAATTAAAATAATAATAATTTAATTTGTATTTTTTTTTCAAAATTTTCTATTATTTTTTATTGCATTATTTTTTCTTTTTTTTACTACACTGTGACCAAAGCAATACAATGTTGCCATAGTAACATTGAACTTCTCTGGAAAGTGATCAGGATTTTTTTAACACATTATGATTGCTAATACCAATGTATTTCATTGATATTTGCAATTGTTACTAAATGAAACTGATTAATTCAGTCTTTTGTTGTGATTAGCTGTGATTGGGAAAAGCTCATTACATGATACAGATGGGCTATGATTGGACAACAACAAAATTGTATACAAAGTATGGCATGACAGGAAGCCGTCCATTGTATATAATTGACATGTGATCTGCAGTGATTGGTCACAGTGGTCACATGACACCGGCAACTGGCCGGTGTAGTGATATGTCATCGGCTGTGTCCCGTGTGAGCGGCTCGTTTTGACAGGATGTCATATGACAATGAGGAGTGTCCTGCCCAGCCGGGCAGGAAGGTGTTAAAGAGGCAAAACAGCCAGGAAATGGATGACTTGGTGTAGGGTGACAGTTACTATGGCAGTGAAGGGGTGCTATGCTTGTCCCCTTCACTTGTGGCTAGTTCCTGGCATACTGTCAGCACGAAGGATTTAAGTAAAGTTACCATTAACCGTTTAATGCCTGTTCTGAAGTTCCTCCCGTAAGTGGTGTATTGCACGGCATATCCAAAGAACAGGGCTTGTAACAAGGGGACTGTAGGTTAGAGGAGATACAGTACATTTTGGTCCAGCATGTAGTTTGCTGTCTAGTGTAGGCTATATAAAACCGTACATGTATCATTGCTTAAAGCAGTCAACCAGCCAGGGAATGGGTGACTTGGTGCAGGGTGACAGTTACTATGGCAATGAAGGGGTGCTGTGCTTGTCCCCTTCCCATGCGGCCGGTTCCCCAGATACTGGGATCAGACTTGCGGCACAGAGTACCTAGGTACCTAGCCTTGGAAGTCACAGGTGAGAGGTGTAGAGGGGCCCCTGGGAAAGAGAGAAAAATAAAACACATAGTTACAGAGTAAGGTTCATTTCCTGTATCCTTTGGTAACTGTGGACATGTCACTGGGAGTGAGGTGAGGTGCATGCCAACGCAGGCACTGCAGTACTGGTTCCTAAATGCTGCACACCTCGGAGTTGGTGTTCTCTAACCATGGTAGTGCCTGGCGTGCTTAGTGTTAACACAACAGTCAGTTAGCCATAGGTTACTAGAGGGTTAATTGTGTTCATTGTGGCTCGCTTCTAAGTCTGGAGTTATGCTTTAATGCTGATTTTTGCAATGAAAGTAAACTCCTGCCTAGGACTTAGGCAATTAGTGAGTGTAGTTCTAATGTTCCTCACTATGGAGCTTATGCCCCACCCACACACTGATTACAGTGAGCCTAGAACTAAATTTACCTAATCCTAGCACCTATCTAGGAGGGTGCTACATTATTATTATTATGCAGGATTTATAGAGCCCCAACAGTTTACGCATTGCTTTTTTTTAATTCTGTGTGCTATTTTAGTTCATGACAGCTTTCTCAGAAAAAAATGTTAAATTCGCAATCATAAATATAAATTTGGTATGGATTTTTTTTTTTTTTTTGCATGAAGCAAGCATTTTCTCAAGCATTATAATTTTTTCTCACAATTTAATGAATTATAATGCATGTGTTACTTACCACTACAAAAGTTATTCTTAGCGAGGGTTCATCTCTCAGTGGTTCTCATTGCTCGAAATAATGATCACAGGGATTGATTTACTAAAGAAAGAAATACTAAAGGCAAAAATACAAATAGACTATTCACTTTGCATAAGTTGTGCTTTGCAAGGGAATTTTATCCAAAGCTTAGTGAATGTGGTAAAATTTGACTTGGCAAAGAATACCCAATGACAGGGGCGGACTGACAACTCATGGGGCCCCTGGGCAATAGGGGGATCATGGGGTCCCTGTGTCCTTGCCCAAACTCAAAAAAGCCTATGAAAAAGGTACCAGGGGCATCTCATGGGGCCCCCTACTGACCCCGGGCCCTCGGGCAGTGCCCGAGTTTCCAAATGGTCAGTCCGCCCCTGCCCAATAACATGCAAGAAATTAAAAAAAAAAAAGAATTTTAGCATGCCCATGATGGGATGATGGAAGTGAGCAGAGCTTCACCTCATTTAGTAAGCTCTGGGGATAATTCCTTTTAAAGTGCAACTTCACTTGCAAATGAACAGTCAATTTGCCTTAATTGAAATACATTACATCCTAGTCTTGGGATGGGAGGGGGGCTTCACCACTGTAAGATATACTGTATATATATATATATATTATATATATTTTTTTTTTTAACTAAATCCAAATGACATTTTATAAAACTTAGGCAAGTACATTTAAAATACATACAAAATGTTCAACTATGTTTAAGACGTAGGCAGATGCATACATTGCACAGAAAGTTTAAAGAAGGAAAGACTATCCGCTATGTATATTTTAAATGTTTCCTACTGTCTGCTTTTACTAATGCTGCTCACTGTTTGTAACAAGTAGCAGAGTAAATACCTTTTTTTAATTCTGTTTCCTGGGGGTCACATGGTGGCACAAGCAGCTGCTGCAGCTTGTGGGAGGAGACTCCGACAACACCCAGAGCAAGGGTGACGGTGGGTGATGTCATTGCTCTGGGAACTCTTTACCATTGTCACCTCTCACCAAGCCCCCCCAGGACTCAGAGCTGTGAGGTCACACAACTGCTAGGAAACAGATCTAGCTGCTTATTACTACAAATGGTGCACGGCATTAGCAAAATGTAGAAGGCAGGCAACATTTAAAGCTTTCTTAGTAGATAGCCTTTCCTTCTTCCTTAAATTTAAATGTCATAACCAAGCTGGACTAACAAAGCCTTAGGCAGGTTAACAGCTTTGCCCCTCATCCTTGAAGGCACCTTCATCTGCTTATAGAGTTATCGCCTGCCTGGTATATTAGCAGCTTTTCCCATAAAAATAAGACTTCTTTTCAATGCAAATTTATTATAAGGTGGGTATTTTGTTTGTAATAAAGGTGACAACCTTATATGTGTACCCTGTTTACATATTGCAGTACCATAAGGCCTCTTTCATACCACTAGCCCAATTGGATCCGTCTGTTTTTCAGGTGGGCCCAATTGGACCCACCATTCATATCTATAGAGTGGCGGATGTAAACAGACTTGTGTCTGTTTACATCTGCCTATCTCCAATTTGATCCGCAAAAAAAAAACGGATTGGGATCTGTTCAGTCTGGGCAGATCGGAGGACAATCGGGTATAAATGGACAGCCTGTCTGTTTACACCCAGCCACCCATAGAGCAGAGCAGACCCTGTCCGTGTCCGCTCTGAATAAACCTGTCATCTGCCTGCTCTTTTCAGTGAGGGATCAGCGGACAGATCCCCTGCTGAGGAAAGTGGAGTTCGCGCCATGTCCAAGGGGCCTAAGAAAAATGACATTATGGAGTTGATAGTCAGAGGTTTGTATGTTGCATAATATTTGTACTAAGGCTAGGTTCACATTGCTGCAATCCGATTTTGATCCAGTTTTCCATGCAATTATGTAATGTAACATACAGTAGGTGCAACTTTGAGGCAGTCTGCATATTCTATGGGGCCAAAATCACACTGGAATTGCACCAAAGTAGTAAAAAGAACCTTTTCAAAAATAGTGCCATGCTGCGTTGCATTAATGTTAACAGGTGTCATGCACCTTGGTTGGAGATAACGAGAGGACTTCCCTTCCTGCTCTGGTCCAAGCACCTCTAAATGTGATGACACAGGTACAAGGCTCAAAGAAGCATGGGTGTCGGTAAGTTGCAGATAAATGCCACAGTCAGGGACATAGTCAAGGTGAACCAAGGTCATACACGGTGAGACAGCAGTGTGGTCAGGAAGCAGGCCAGGTTTGGTACCAGAGAAGCAGGCAGATCAATGTCCAGTAACAAACCAAGGTCATCATCAGGAGATCAGGCAGGGAATAGTTAGGGGCAAATCGAGGTCAGAATCCAGAATCCACAGGGCAAGGTCAAGAACAAGCCAGAGCAGCAATGGAAGGTCAGTCAGCAAGAGCAAGAACACAGGAAAACGGATCACAGGGGATGAAGAACATCCAGTGATTAGCACACACCAGGATCTTCTTTGAATAGGCAGCTAGGCGCCAATGCGGGAGGACGTGCGCGCCAATGCACACAAATGCACCTACGTGTCAGTACTGAATGTTAGCCCAAGCTCGTCTGTATGCTGGTACATGCGCACATTAGCTGCATGAGAATGAGCATTAGCTATATTAGTTTCCTGACAACAGGTACCATTGAAAATAATGTGATTTCCATTGACATGCGTTTCTGTGTGACTCATGTCACATTTGAAATTGCACTAGTGTGAATGGAGCCTTATTCTTATAAAATCTATATTTTTATAAGAAAGTAAAAATGCACTAAAATTTTGTTACCCTCCTATTTAACTGGTAAGTGCAGCAAGGGTTACAATACCCTGTGCTACAGCGATATTGAAAATTGAACTGCAGCTCTCTCACACAAAGCAGTGGCCTGGCTCTCCCATGGTCCAACACCCTTTTCCCTGAACAGTGCACCAATCAAAAGTGCTCTTGCTACCTGAGCAGAGCTATTGACTAGCGCAGTGTTTGGGGGGGGTGGAGTGTGTTAGGATGGGATCACAATATAGTTCCCTGATCTCCTCCTGCTCTCCACCCTGAAGTAATCCACAGTACTCTCAGACTTACAGAGGATATGGGTGAGTGCTGGTGACAGAAATGAAAGATGCCGTCGCATCACTTCTATAAAGTATAGTAGACCTTGCTGAGACAAAGCCTTGGAAACCCCATTGGGCCCTAGGCGGCAAAATGTGGGCAACCCAGTTAGGATATTAGAAAGTGATGCAAATGGTAGAAGAGCTCTTAGCCTACTTAGGTATGCTGCACAAGATAGAAATTGTTATCTTCTATTAGGGTATAAAGGAGTGATATAGAAGGATATAGAAAACCAAGGGAATACAGAAGGTGAAACACACCAACCATAGTAAAAAACAGTTGTATGGAAGGAGATTTCTTCTTTGATATTAAGACTACATGCACATGGACGTACTTATGTATTTAAAAATGCCTGGCATAAAAACATGTTTTGCCGTGGCTGGGGACACATCTGTGAGACGAACGTGGCGTCAGACCCCTGACCTTCTCACCAAACTCGTGACCGAAGGACTGGCCAATCTAAAACCACGATGTCACGTGCGTAACAATGCCATGCCCAGCTGCACCCTGCACAATGATTTTCCAGCTAATTGGACCACAATCTATGTACCGGCAGCCTGGGATCAATTGTTACTGGGTCAGGTTAATTATGCAATTAACCCTACACACTGCCACCACCTCCTTTTTGTACGGAGAAAGAGGAAACTCGGCGATATCAGCTATAACACTATAATGGTTGAGATAATCATCTGTATAACACGGTCACTGCAGGCCTGTTATACAGAGGAATAAACAAACACAGTAGCGCTCTTTTAGAGGCAGGAATTCTTAAAATGCAATAAAGAGCTATAGAAATAGTTCAACACTTTTAAAAGGAAAGATTTATTACTAAAAGGTCAAAGGGGTGCAATAAAAATATTTACAGAAAAAAAAAAGATGTAACCAATATATATATAAATATACAGAGAGCAACAGCACAGCAAAGAGACAACAGAGAGAAGTTAGAGGGTTAAAGTACTTGCCAAAGTCCTGGGTTAGCAGATCAAGTTTCAGAGCAAAAGGGCGGTCTCCCAAGTTGGTTCTGATGTTAAACGGGAGAATTCTTCAACTCTACTCTCTTAGGCCTGGCAACCCATTTTGTAGTTCCCCAGCAGGGGGTGTCTCTGAAGTCAAGGACCAATACGCCGTTTAGGGTGGGATCATCAGGTTGTAGGCCTAAACTAGAGCCAAAATCTCTTCTAGTTCATATTTTGGCTCATAACTTTCCATATGCACAAGTGACATTCCACCCGCGGGTAGATTATTATGCAGACACATCTGAGGATTGATTAGATATGAAATATGAAATTATACACTGAATGGTTCACGAGATCTACTTTTGTGCTTTCCTATGTATTCCAGCCAAGGAGAGTGACCTATCAAACTGTTTGTCTCCTCGTGGCCAATTTGAAGATATGCCTGGTTTTTACGTAAGCCTCTCATATTCCAAGATATGAGACATAGGGGAAAAATGGATTTTAAAAGTGCTATCTGGGTTGTGCTTCGTTGGAATGTCTTTGACCTTCTGGGAAGGCTTGCGTTAGCTTTTACGAGGTGCTATATTGCACAGCTCTCTTAGACAACGGGGCGCCTCGGGCTCCCTGCTGTGCTCTGGCCTGCCTGCGACACTTCCAACACCCACACCAACCAGATGTCACATTGGCTCTCAGAGAGGGAGGGGGAGAAATAAGGGACAACATGGAGATTTCTTAACAAAATGGAGGACTGCGTCAGTCTCTGTGTGTACGATTGCGACAATCCACACATGAAAAATACATTGTATGCACATGCGTGGATAAACCCCAGTGCAGAGAAGCAGAAGTAAAGCCATTAACTTCAATGGCCATCTGTACACTCATGCCACAGGAAACCAATGTATGTTTTAAGCTAGGTATATCTTGTGTGTAGCCTGGGTGCCTGATGGCTTGAGGAGCATTTGGGACCCTCTCTTGTTGCTTTGCTGTGAGCTCTGCTACAGAGTGGGCAGTGTGTTGCAGCCTGCTTTTCTCCCTTTTCCCCACCACTGTACTGAATTACTGGGTGGCTGAATGAGGACTCCTCCGCCTATCCCCACTGCCTCCTCTCCTCACCTGAAGATGATGTCTCCTGCAATAAAAAGACTTATTGCACTTAGAGGCGCTTCTCTCCTTTTTCTCTTCTCTACTCTCCTGCAATAAACATTGGGACTTGTAGTCTTCAAGGTGCACTGTATAAATGAATGGGGAAGTAGAGCTGGCAAAGACAAGCAAAATAAGAGGAGAGCAGTGAGTTTTTCCTGGGTTTTGGACCAGAAATCTGGGTCTTATGTGCAGAGGACCAGATAGGAAGTGGAACTGTTGCTGTGTTCTGTGTGGCAGAAACTGCGGACCAAGCTACTAACAGGAGACAGTCTCTGACTGTGCTGAGGAATGGAGTGTGCACATTTATGCCCATGTGTGCAAGCAAACCTGCCACAAGCCTGCGGCCTGAGCCAGAAATTGGGGAGCTGTTAACCAGGGTGCTGAGGACTATAGTTGTCCCAGGCAAACCCAGAAGTGAGCGGACATATGAACAGCAGGACAACTGTTGCTGTATTGTTGGGAGTGGTGAGAGCACATTGCTGCCAAGGTACAAGCGTGCAAATTTTTCTCCTAGAGATATCAAATCATACGATTTTCATTTAATCCGTACAGTTTTCGTCCAAAAATACAATATATATTTCACATCACTTTCAAATTTTCTTTCTGTTGTACAAGAATTTTCGTATCTTTAGTAACCTCTTCACTTTCGATATAAAACTAGCATACAAAAAAAAATGGATGATCATTTGCCCAATATTCTCATCATGTGTACAGGGCTTTAGCAGTACAGTCTACTGGTCGTTGAAAAGTTATTTCAGTGTTGATCACCATTACTATCATGTATTCCATTGTTTAAGTATTGATAATTATTGATTATCAGCAGGGTTGGGCTTGATGTAAAAGCCAAAGTAAAAGCCACACGAAGAGTAAAAGGCGCTCAGTGGGCTGTTCACCCACTGCACCCCACAATGCACTGCACCCTGACAGAGCATTGTGATTGGTCAAAGGTCAGGTGCAATGCTTTGGCCATCATAGCGCATGATGATGTCACAAAGGGGTGAGGGTGACCAGCCCCCTTGTGACATCATCACAATATTTAAGAACTGTCATCCTTGCGTAGCTGTCAGGCGGCAGGAGCCAGCATTGAGAGCGGAGTGTTTTTTTCTTTTTTTCAGGTCAGCGGTGGCAGCGGGCATCGTGATTGACATTAGATCTTCTTCAGGGTGCATTTTTTTTATTTTGGCTTTTAATAAAGGACTTGTCAAAGACTGTCTACTGTCATTTTTTACACTACACTTTATTTTGTAAAAGAGTAGCGGTACCATGTACCTCATACTCATTCATATGGGAAGGGGGCGGGATCTGGGGGCCCCCTTGTTAAAGGGTGCTTCCAGATTCCAATAAGTCCCCGCAGACCCCCACAACCCCAGTGTCCATGGGTGTAGGGAAGAGGCCCTTATCCTTGGGATGAGGTGCTTTTGGGGGGGGGAAGCATCCCCCCCTGTTGAGTGCATGTGGCCTGGTATGGTTCGGGGGGGGGGGAAACGCTAGCTCCTTCCCTCCCCTTTCCTGACCTGCCAGGCTGCATACTCGGATAAGGGTCTGATACAGATTTTGGGGGGATCCCCATGCCATTGTTAAGAAAAAAATGCAATTGCCAGGCATTGCCGGCAATTCTTTTTACATTCATTTGTCAGCTGTATAATGTTATTACATTGTTCAGAAGAATGTTATTACTACTAAAATACTGCATGACTTAATAATATAACTCATGCAGTATTTTAGTAGCTGTGCTTTATCTTACTGCATACACAGATGTGTTAAGATACCACTTAGTGAATTGTCCCTGTTTGAAGTTCGCAGTGAAACTTTCGTTAGGTTCGAATGTTCGACCGTGAACCGAACAGGAGGATGCTTATTAATTATCAGGTACAGATCAATTCAACTGTATAGAACTCCATTCTAAACTGCTATAATCTAGTTATATTGTCTAGGGAAGTGTAACTGACGTAATTTTCTATTTGCTCATTTATGCACATATTGCTATTTACTGTAACCAGTAACAATGATATTGAGTACCACTAACCAGTCTGCTGTTTCTGTCCTGATAATAAACCATAGCTGTGTGCAGGGTATTCATATTGGTGCTCTCAGCAGTATTGCAATATCTATTTGCTCAACCTGGTGTGTCAGAGGGGCCAAGATTGTTCATAGAGTCAAAAGAACAGAAAATCCAATCTACCAAGTGGCTCTTGTGGGGGTATCACTACATATACCTAGATATACCTACTGTATGTGCACGAGGCCTAAAACAGTTCAGTTTTACTGTTTAAATATTATTGGAATACACAAACAGGGTGTGAGGCTGGTCAGGGAGGGTGGCTAAAGCTGTTAGCCCACTAAGGCTGCATTCACTCTTGAGTGTTTTGTAGCTTGAAGCTCCAAGCAATCTCAAACTTAAAAAATCAATTGTTCTCTATGGTGCCTGTCCACACGTGATCGCGCAAACAGGAACCATAGAGAATAATTGATTTTTTAAGTTTGAGCGTTTGTGAAGCTTCAAGCTACAAAACACTCAAGTGTGAATGCAGCCTAAGGGTCCTGTATGGTTTTATTGCATCACTGACACATCTCTGGGCCAAAAGGTAAGTGCATCTTGCACTGCAAAAATAAAGTTCACAGCCCTATGGGTGATCTGAACCACAATGACATAGAATCCTTGTCAGGTCTGCATATCACTACATACTGTAGTTTCGACATCCTAATTAATCATAATAAAATTTTCTTTTTGGATAATGTACATGGTAAGGTATTATTTATTTCAGGTACTTACTGTATATAGCGCTGTCAATTTACGCAGCACTTTACATATATATTGTACATTCACATCAGTCCCTAACCCTCAAAGGGTGCACAATCTAGGGTCCCTAACTTACATTCATACATACACATACTAGGGTCAATTTAGACAGGAGCCAATTAACCTACCAGCATGTCTTTGGAGTGCGGGAGGAAACAGGAGTACCCGGAGGAAACCCGCGGAAGCATAGGGAGAACATGCAAACTCCAGGCAGGTGGTGCCACATCACCTTAACAAGTGTACACACAAACATAAATCTTGTATTAATAAGGAATTTTAGTGAGTGATCTAGCACTACAGCAAAGCAAACGTATTAACAAAAATCTTAAAGCAGAACTCCGGGCACAAAAACTTTCATTTAAATGTATTCCTCAGTAGCCACAAGGAATATAAATCCATTTTGCATGCACCAAATACCTTTGCAACCCAGATATTACCTTGTAAAAGCAGCTGTGGAATCATCACTAAGCAGCACATAGTCAGTGAAGGCAGCAGAGCTGTTGGAGGGGCCCAGCAGGTTCTCACACTACTGCCTGCAAAACAACAGAAGGGGCAGATACAAGACCAGTCATCCTGCACAAGGAGAGAGCGCAGCAGTGACCAGTCTTTATTACAGGAAGTTCCTGCAGTTAGGCACCCTGGATTACTGCACAGATCTGGAAGTAATACACAAAGCACACCACACCAACATTCAGGTAAGGATTCTAATGTATTTAAACACTATCTGCTTATCCTGGAATTCAATTTTAAAGAACACGATCAGTTAAAATGTGATTCACTACATGTATAATGCTGCGGGTGTATGAAATGTTTAATTACATTAGTTTTAATGTCACAACTGCATACCATGGAGCTGTAATGGGATTTACTATAGTTTCACGTTTATTCGCAAGAAACCAGTTGTTTTTCACGTTTTAATTAACCATTACAACCCAAATGCCTCATCCAAGTTTACGTGTTTTGCACAACCATATGCTTAAGCACTTGCTAGTCACAATAGTTTACATAACACAATCACAGCAAAATATGTTATGTATGCAAATTGAACAAGTGCATTTTGAAAAAAGACAATACAAGAGGTAAGGACGGGAATAAAGCAATGCAGATTACAGTCCCAATATACAGTAATTATACCTTTTTTTCCCCAAGAATAAGTCTACATTTGGACGTTAATGAAAAAAATAACTATAGAGGACCTATCAGATATTGTTGTCATGGGAAGGAGATCCTGAGAAGAAACAAAATTACTCACCTCTCTAATGCCCATGCCGCCAAACACCACTTTTTTTAAGGAGAAATCATCTTCTGAAGAACCTTAAAGAGGTTCTAAAGCCAAAAGGTTTTTTTATGATAATGCATTACTTGCACTAAGGTAGAAAAAACCTTCCACTAGCTGCCAAAATAATAATAAACTTTATTTTATATAGCACCTTTAAAGGTAGCTTTTCAAAGCGCTTTACAAAGAAAACACAAGAAATACACAGCATAAAACAAAGGCAAAAAAAAGGACAATCAATTGAAAGCTTGTCTACGGAAAATGTTTTTAGATTTGATTTGAATGAGTTTAAAGAAGATGACCCTCTCATGATGTACCTTGGAAGTGAATTCCAGAGTTTTGGAGCATGGCAGGAGAAGGCTCTGTCTCCCAACGAGTGTAGGTGAGCAGGGGGGACACACAGAGGACCAGAATTTGAGAAGCGGAGGTTTTGACGAGGGGAAAAATTATATAAAGGTTCAGACAGATAATGGGGTGCCAAACCATGAAGAGCCTCTAGGTAAGCAAGAAAAATACTCACCTGAATCCTGTATCGATCCATTATTTACAAGTAGAAAAAAAAACCATCACCAGAGTGTTCGGTTGAGGCACCCCATTTTCTGGGGAAGCACAGGTGTTCTGTGCAGGATCTGCATGGATCTCTAAGTGCACCCCCAGATGAACATCCATGCGGGTCGATGCACAGATTAAAATGCAGATACTGGGTGACGTCACTGACCAAATAAGGTCATGAAGCTATTTGGTCAATGGCGTCTGAAGCAATCATGCACACAGAGATGGACGCGGTTATCCATTTTGCTCCAAACCCTCCATCTTGTATCTCTCTCTCCTCCAAATCCCCCCTCCCTCTCTGTTGAGTGACACATGGTCCCTGGATGCTGAGGTCACAAGGGCATCAAGGCCCAGCGGGAGAGCTCATGGTTATAAACCCCAATTAGCCTTGCCCCGTATGTCTGCGAGACTCTTGCTGGAAAAGGATCATAAAGCCATAAACCAAGCCCTTCACTGGGCTTCAAAGACATTCCAGGTAGTCGTAAAACAGGCTCACATTTAAAAATCCCCTTTTCCCTTATGATTTCATATCTTGGAATATGAAAGACTTACATAAAAACCAGGCATATATTCAGACCGGTCACTTTAATACAAGTCGTCTGATATATTACACCCCCTGGCTGACATCTACAGGAGAGCAGAAAATGATATCTCCTTAACCGTCCCAGCAGGTATGTCATATTTCATATCTAGACGGTTGGCAGGTGATTCTGCAGATTAATCTACTCGTGGATAGAATGTTATTACCCTGGTATCAACTTGTGAGGGATTTTGGTTCTAGCTGGGGTCTCCGCCCAACACCCTCCCCAAATGAGGCGATTGGTTCTCTGCTTCAAGGAGACAGCCTGCTGAGTTCCTAGAAAAGCTGTTATGCTTGGAGAGCTAAGCAAAGCTGAGCTGAGTTGAAGTTGAAGAAGCTCCCTTTTAACATCGGAACTAACTTTGGGAGATAAGGCCCTTTTGCTCAGAAAACTTGAAAGCTGCTTAACCCAGGACTTTTGGTAAGTACTTTATCTCTCTAAACTTCTTTCTGTTATCTCTTTGCTGTGTTATTGCTCTCTGTATATTTACATATATATATATATTGGCTACATCTTTTTCTGTAAATATTTTTATTGCACCCTTTTGACCTTTTAGTACTAAATCTTACTTTCTGAAAGTGTTGAACTGTTTCTAAAGCTCTTTAATGCGAACTAAGAACCCCTGTCTCTGAAGAGCGCTACTGTGTGTTTTTAAACCTCTATATATTCATGCCTGCGATGACAGTGGTATACAGACAATTATTCAACATCATAGTGTATTGCTAATATTGCCGAGTTTCCTCTTTCTCTGTACAAAAAGGAGGTGGTGGCAGTGTGAAGGGTTAATTGCGTAATTAACCTGATCCAGTAACAATCGCTCTCAGGCTGCAGGTACACAGATTGTGGTCCATTAGCTGGAAAATATGTGTGCAGAGTGCAGCTGGGCGTGGCATTGTTCGCACATGACAACGCGGTTTTAGACTGGCTAGTCCTTTGGTCACGAGTTTGGTGAGAAGGGCTGGGGTCTGGCGCCGCGATAGTCATAGCATCACCCAGGATTCCCAGATGGTTTGTTTACAAACAGAGGCTGGCTGAGGATCTGTAACTTTGCAATGGTATTGCAGTGGGGAAACATCACTGGGTAGTGGGTCATCATGGCAGTAGGGCAACATCATCAAGTGGTGGGTCATCGTGAATGAAGCTGGATCTACTTAGATCACTTGATGACGTTATTTGTATTTGCAATAAAGGACTTTATCATGGTGTTGGTGTCTTTATTTGTTTTTGACATTGGGAAAGAGTACCTGTACTCAATCCTCTAGAGGGTAGAATAAAGGGGGCTTCCGATAAGTCACCCCCAAATTCTCTAAGCGACCAGGTGTATAAATATAGCCCTTGTCCACTCAACATCAGAACAAGGTGACTTGCAATGGAGGGAGGCTTTTTTTCTTTTATAAATGGACAGTACACATGAAAAAAAAATGGAAAATATGGCATGCACCTTCCCTTAAAATACACACTAGACCTTTATCCAGGCATGCAGCCTGGGTGGCTAGAGAAAGGAGGGCAGTGAGGGTGTGCCCCCTCTTCCTCAATCCCACCATGATGGGGACAGTATTGGATGAAGCTTCTGTGTTACTGAATCTAGATTCAAATCTGTGATCCTTTTTGTCTTGGTTTTCTACATTATTTTAAAACAGATCAGGTTTTGATTTAGTGGTTACCTTGTTGGATAGCAGTTTTTAATCCAGTACTACACTGCTCAAAAAAAATTAAAGGAAC
The DNA here is from genome assembly GCF_062004578.1 of Staurois parvus. Lineage (NCBI taxonomy): Eukaryota > Metazoa > Chordata > Amphibia > Anura > Ranidae > Staurois > Staurois parvus. The sequence goes on along the minus strand of NW_028318344.1, from coordinate 9,305,500 downwards.
ACTTTTTAATCAGAGTATAGCAAGTCAATTAAACTCCTGGGACCCTACAGAGGTTGCACAGGCAGTCTAACTCCTCCAGGATGGCACATCAATATGTGCCATTGCCAGAAGGTTTGCTGTGTTTCCCTGCACAGTCTCAAGTGCATGGAGGAAATTCCAGGAGACAGGAAGTTACTCTAGGAGAGCTGGACAGGGCCGTAGAAGATCCTTAACCCATCAGCAGGATCGGTATCTGCACCTTTGTGCAAGAAGGAACAGGATGATCACTGCCAGAGCTCTACAAAATGACCTCCAGCAAGCCCCTGGTGTGAATGTCTCTGACCAAACAATTAGAAACAGACTTTGTGAGGATGGCCTGAGGGTCCGACGTCCTATAGTGGGCGCTGTGCTCACTGCCTGGCACCATAGAGCTCAATTGGTATTTGCCATTGAACACCAGAATTGGTAGGTCCCCCACTGGCACCCTGTGATTTTCACAGATGGGAGCAGGTTCACCCTGAGCACATGTGACAGACATGAAAGGGTCTGGAGAAGATGTGGAGAATGTTATGCTGCCTGTAACATTGTTCAGCATGGCCGTTTTGGTAGTGGGTCAGTGATGGTCTGGGGAGGCATATTATGGAGGGATGCACAGACCTCTACAGGCTAGACAATGACACCCTGACTGCCTTTAGATATCAGTATAAAATCCTTGGATCCATTGTCAGACCCTACGCTGGTGCAGTGGGTCCTGGGTTCCTCCTGGTGCTCGACAATGCCCGGCCTCATGCGACAAGAGTACGCAGGCAGTTCTTGGAGGATGAAGCAATTGATACAATTAAATGGCCCCCATGCTCGCCTGACCTAAATCCAAAAGAACACCTCTAGGATATCATGTTTCGATCTATCCGATGCCGGCAGGTTGCACGTCAGACTGTCCAGGAGCTCAGTGATACCCTGATCCATATCTGGGAGGAAATACCCCAGGACACCATCTGTCATCTCATTAAAAGCATGCCCCAATATTGTCAGGCATGCATACAAGCACGTGGGGGCCATACAAACTACTGAGTACCATTTTGAGTTGTGCAATAAAATTTCAGCAAAAAGGACCAATTTTTTCACTTTGATTTTTGGGGTGTCTTTGAATTCAGTCCTCTGTAGGTTGATCATTTTCATTTCCATCAAACGATGGGGCATTCTTACGTTCCTAACACATTACCCAGTCTATATCAGTATAGATATTCAGCATGATATTTTTCCCCATTGAGATCTGATGTGTCTTCAAAGTGTTCCTTTCATTTTATATATATAGCAGTGTATATATACAGTGAGGAACAGAAGTATTTGAACACCCTGCAATTTTTCAAGTTCTCCCATTTAGAAATCATGGAGGGGGTCTGCAATTCATATTGTAGGTATATTCCCACTCTGAGAGACAGAATTTAAAAAACAAATCAGGAAATCACATTGTATGATTTTTAAAGAATTTATTTGTCTTGCACTGCTGAACATAAGCATTTGAACACCTTAGAAGCATCAAGAATTCTGGCTCTCAAAGACCTGTTACTGTGCCTTTAAAAAGTCCACCTCTACTCCACTCATTAATCTAACTTAGTAGCACCTGTCTGAGCTCTTTAAAGACTTCTGTCCACCCCACAGTCAGTCAGACGCCAACTACTACCATGGGCAAGACCAAAGAGCTGTCAAAAGACACCAGAGACAAAATTGTGGACCTCCACAAGGCTGGAAAGAGCTACGGGACAATTGCCAAGCAGCTTGGTGAAAATAGATAAACTGTTGGAGCAATTGTTAGAAAATGGAAGAGGCTAAAGACGACTGTCAGTTTCCATGATTTCTAAGTGGGAAAACTTTCAAAATCGCAGGGTGTTCAAATACTTCTGTTGCTCACTATATATATATATATATATATATATATATATATATATATATCCCGCACACTTTATTAGGTACACCTGTTCATTTGATTGGTAACACAAACAGCCATGGCAGCAACTCAATACATTTAGGCATCTAGATGTGGTGCAGACGACTTGCTGAAGTTCAAACTGAGTATCAGAATGAGGAAGGGGATTTAAGTGATTTTGAATGTGGCATGGTTGTTGGTTCCAGACGGGCTGGTCTGAGTATTTCAAAAACTGTTGATCTACTGGGATTTTCATGCACAACCATCTCAAGGATTTGCAGAGAATGGTCCAAAAAAGGAAAAATTTTCAGTGAGCGGCAGTTGTGTGGAAGAGAATCAGAGGAGAATGGGCAAATTGGTTCGCGATGATAGAAAGGCAACAGTACTCATGTCAATATGGACCAAAATCTCTGATGAATCTTTCCAACACCTTGTTGAATCTATGCCACAAAGATCTAAGTTAGTTCTGAAGGCAAAAGGGAGTCCAACCTGGTACTATCATGGTGTATCTAATAAAGTGGCCGGTGAATGTATAGATGTTCTCTATTAAGACCCTTGAGTTCAGATCACTGTGAATGCACCAAGTAAAATAGATATTGCATTCATCTCATCGAACAGAGCAGATAGAAGTAGAAAAATATACAAAATACTTCCAAATTCCAAATAAAACCTTGCATCATTTAAAGTAGTTTAAATACAAAGCACAACTAGAGTAACCTCAAAGCTGCTCGAGGCCTCATGTACAACTGCAGGTGCTAAACTGACGTTTAGGAGCAGCTGGGCGTTTTTTTTCTGAAGCCCCTGAACTCTCCTCTGTTATCCTTTGTGTCCATGTACATATAGTTCTTTAGTGGAGTTTAAAGGCAACTGAGATTGCTGGCATTTGTCTGAATGCACGAAAACCGCTTTCAGGACAAGAATTTACCAGCATTTAAAATGCCAAAATGCTCCTCAATGCGCATACACACGTCTAAACGCTAGGTACGTTTAGCACTTCAGCATTATACATTTCAATGCACAGAATAAATAAAAATTCTGGCCAATGAAATAAACTCCCAAACACCAAATGCTGCTAAACTCCTGGTTTGAAAAATGCAGCTCAGGTGAGTTTAATGCTGATTTTCTCCAGTCAGGAAAATCAGAGTTTACAATAAACCAGTGAACATGAGGCCTTTTACCAAGACCCTGTTCGTGTGGTACATAGGACTGAAACTAAAGTTCTTATAGCACGTTCAGATCCAAAAATCTGTAGTGAACAGTCCTATAACTGAAAAAAATACAAAACGAACAAACAAGGCGGGGTCTTTGAACCATATTTTGAAGGTGTCTCAACCTAGATGTGGGGTCAGGAGCTGTATGGTGATGTTTCCCACTGGTTCCATAGTGAGTGCATAACCTGAAAGCAATGTTCATGTGATTGACCATGAGTGGCCATGCCTTCTTCCCCTGGAATGGTGTTGTAGGCACTTAGGGCTGGGGTGCAGTGGGATCCTTAAGGATAAAGGTGGCCCCCAAGTCGATTATCAAAGAGCGAGCAATATAGTAAGACATCATAAGGGCTAGTAGCACAGTGCTACATTCCTTATGAGGGGACAATGAAAAGGAACTGTTTTACTACATTACATCAAACTATTTGGTGGCCTCTGTTCGTCACGTACCTGATTGGAGACTGAAATGACAAGGTCGGCCTCACTTGTGTCACTAGCCCTGACCCCACTGGAAGTGGAACAGAGGGTGTCTAGGGACCAGGGGAACAAGAGCGCCAGCATATGTTGTTTGCAGCTCTTGCAGCTGGAGACTTAGGAAGACTGATGAACCTCCGATTCAGGAACAGTAGCGATATGCAGAGCTGGTATGGTAGGTTGCCAGGTGTGCACCAGAGCAAGGCAGGAAGCTGGGATGGGAGACAGGAGCTGATTAATGCTGATTTTCTCCAGTCAGGAAAATCAGAGTTTACAATAAACCAGTGAACATGAGGCCTTTTACCAAGACCCTGTTCGTGTGGTACATAGGACTGAAACTAAAGTTCTTATAGCACGTTCAGATCCAAAAATCTGTAGTGAACAGTCCTATAACTGAAAAAAATACAAAACGAACAAACAAGGCGGGGTCTTTGAACCATATTTTGAAGGTGTCTCAACCTAGATGTGGGGTCAGGAGCTGTATGGTGATGTTTCCCACTGGTTCCATAGTGAGTGCATAACCTGAAAGCAATGTTCATGTGATTGACCATGAGTGGCCATGCCTTCTTCCCCTGGAATGGTGTTGTAGGCACTTAGGGCTGGGGTGCAGTGGGATCCTTAAGGATAAAGGTGGCCCCCTAGTCGATTATCAAAGAGCGAGCAATATAGTAAGACATCATAAGGGCTAGTAGCACAGTGCTACATTCCTTATGAGGGGACAATGAAAAGGAACTGTTTTACTACATTACATCAAACTATTTGGTGGCCTCTGTTCGTCACGTACCTGATTGGAGACTGAAATGACGAGGTCGGCCTCACTTGTATCACTAGCCCTGACCCCACTGGAAGTGGAACAGAGGGTGTCTAGGGACCAGGGGAACAAGAGCGCCAGCAGATGTTGTTTGCAGCTCTTGCAGCTGGAGACTTAGGAAGACTGATGAACCTCCGATTCAGGAACAGTAGCGATATGCAGAGCTGGTATGGTAGGTTGCCAGGTGTGCACCAGAGCAAGGCAGGAAGCTGGGATGGGAGACAGGAGCAATGTCATAGGAATAGCCGGGGTTATCAACGGGCAGACAGCGAGGTACCAAATCATAAGCAAGCCAAAGTCAGGAGCAGAGCTGAAGTCAGGAACAAGTATCAAGCAGGAGAGTAATCATAGTCAGGTCAGGAACAAGCCGGGTCAGCAACAAGGAAATGACAGAGGAATGAGCAGGAAACGGGGAACAGCTGAAGACCAGTCAGCACTCAGCACAGGCAAAGGCACCTTTTAAATAGTCCATCTGGCGCCAATCTTCACCGTGCACGTGTGTGTGCGCGATTGTGCATTTCTGTGCGCATGAACACTTCTATTCGCCAATCGTCTCACCGGGATTCCCTTACACTGTTGTTGTATTGAAGAATTTTGATGACTTGTTATGGACGACTCTTAACTAGCTTGCTAAAAAAAGGTCTGCACTGACTTTGAATCTCTGAGAAGTGTGCTACGGCAAGGGTGCATTTTTGTGTTAACAACAGTCGAATTCTGGCTGCTGACAGAATGAGGTCTTAGTCCCTGTAATTTAATAAACTGACTGGGAATGATCTGATAGTCACTCCAGAGGGTCTTTTCCCTGTGCTGAGCTCCACAATAAAGGCAGTTTGGGTGTTTTTGTTAGAAATTCTGTATATAGCACTATGGAACAGACGCATGTGCACAGTCCACATGCTTCACTTCAAACAGGAAACAGGAAACTTTATTTCAGAGAACAGACATAGATGTTATCTTAGATGCAGCAACTAACTTCTAAACACTGCCATCTACTGGTTGAAGAATGTACTGTATCTAAAATAAATACAGATGTAATTGTTGCACAAAACACATGAGCGCTGTATTTCATCATCCCCACTCAACAACGACTTCTTATGTCCCATTTCATATCTCTTTGTTTTTCATGGGTTGGAAGTCTTTGCATCTCATCCCATGAATCTGGCTCTGGTTTTAATGATACGCGAGCAACATAAGACAGACATTTGCTTCTGGTGGAGTTCCTGACTGAAGCCTCTTGTGGCCTCGTTTCTTCTTTTACAGTATTTGGATTGTCTGCATTAAATTCTATTTCTGTGTCAATTTGTTGCTTATCTTCATGTGACACTAATGTGGAATTTCCCTCAGTTAGAAGCATTTGTGTTAGTTCATGAAATTTTGAACACACAATTGACAATGACACTTTTACTGATGGTTAATTTGTTTGTGTCTTGGTGTAGAATTCTGTATCCCTTTTGAAATTCACTGTATCCCACCTTCCTTTGCACAAGCATCCCATTTTGTACATTACTATTTTGGGATGTGCTTTGCTTCCAAAAACTTTTAGACAGTTCAGATTTGGGACCTTTCTATTCCACAGTTCATATGGCGTTTTCTCTGGTAGTCGATTTTGGTGATAGTATGCAATCATAATTGCCTCCCTCCAATATGTGATTGGCATATTTGCATCAAACAGCATGATTATTCCACTCTCATATAGAGTACGGTTCATTCTTTCTGCAACCCTGTTTTGTTCTGGGTTGTATAGTACAATAGTTTGAAATATTATGCTATGCTTTCTGAGAATCGCCTAAGTGTTATCACCTGTATATTATATTCCATTGTCTGTGTGCAATACGCTCAACATTTTGCCACATTTGTTGCTTACTTGAGCCAAATACAGTTCAAGCTTCTCTGGTGCTTCACTTTTGTTGTGTAACAGATATATTGTGAAATACCTGGAGTAATCATCTATAAAAGTGAGAAAATACATCTTCTTTCCTGAAGTCAATGTTTCCATTGTACCATAAAGATCTGAATTAATTAAGTCCTGAGGTTTTTCAGCTCTGATGTTACTCTGCTTTGGAAAGGCTTTTGTCATTTTTCCTTTTATACAACTGGTGCATTTTATTGCTTAATCACATGGACTAATTCTTATTCCACTTGCATAGTCATTTTCAGTTAATTTCTTTATTATGTCAGGACTTCTGTGCCCAAGTCATCTGTGCCATCTGTGAGTGCAGTTTGAATGTTTTTCCTCCTTGGCAGCATTAACCATCTCATTGCAGTTCAGATGATACAGTTCATCTGTAATTTTAGCCTTTGCAAGTAAGATAGTCCCTTTTGTGATGACACACCTGTCACCCAGGAAGGTCACTACATTGCCTTGTTTTGTAACTTCTTCATTGATAAAGATTTGTTTCAAGAGCAGGGACATACAGGACATTTTCACAGGCATCTTTTTGGTGACACTCTGTGAAATAGGACAGTAAAGAAAATAATTTATAATTCCTTCTGATTCCATTATTTGCCCATTAGCTGTGGTGATTTTTCTGCTTTACTCTGGTCAAGGTGAACAAAGAAATTTCTGTTATTTGTCATGTGACTTGTAACTCCTGAATCAACACACCATGCCTGCAAAGATAAGATGCAACTTTTGGATTGAAAAACAATTATCTGAAGAAAAATCAGTTTGTTCCTTCACACTTTTGGCCTTTTGTAGTTTAATTTGTTTTTGCATTCTAGCTTTCCAGGTTCTGCAGTCTGCTTTTAAATGGCCTTGTTTCTTGCACACAAAGCATTCATGTGTTCCTTGTTGCATGTTACTGTTTTTATTCGTATTTTTCATCTTCAAAGCCTGTGATAGCAGCACTGTTGCTAATAATGCTTTCCTTTTTATGTTTATATTAATCCACAAGCTTGCCCTCAGAGTGTTACTAAACCCATGACTCTGCATTCACTGTATCTGTTCTCCCACAGTAAACAAAACATGGAAATTCAATTATTTTAGTAAATATAAACTGCTAAATACCTTTTCTCATCAGCAGTTAGAGCAGTCGCATGACTTATATCACTATCCATCAAAGAACTGGTTAAAGTTTGTAGGAGAAGTTTTCATTCTCCCCTGACTGTCCTATGAGGCTGCAGGACCCCTGACTATCTGTCTGGAGAGCTCTGACTGGCCCTGTGCTGATCACATGCACTCTCCCAAGAAAAAAAAAAAACTCTCTAGCAATACACACCAAACAGCATGTGCATTTTGTCCCCAAGGCTCTGTTTTATCAGCAGATGGCTTGGGGACTGTGGAATAAGGGGAGGATCAGACAAGGCAGGATCAAACATCCTTTTTACACAATGCAGAGGTCTGATCCTTTAGGTTCCACAGTGAGTATAACAAGCATGCTTTACTGTATTTACAGACTGATTTAACTGTTGTGGGTTTAGTAACACTTTAACATATCCCGATGCCAGTTCACCTGGATGTGCATCAAGTGCTGTGACAAGCGTTTCATAACTTTCTGGTAAACCACTAAGTAATAGTGCTGTGACATGAAAGTCTTTTATTTCTTCTCCTATACTTCTCAGGCATTCAATCATTTCTAAGGTGTGCCTTATGTAATCCTGCATTTCCTTGCTTTTTATCAGCTTGGTTTGGTATAGCTTTCCAATCAAATACAGTTTATTGCTGAGATTAACTTTTTCATGCACCTTTTGAAATTCTTTCCACATTTCTTTAGCAATTTCACATTTACATATACAGTGGGTAAAATAATTATTTGAGCCCCTGCAGATTTTGTAAGTTTGCCCACTTACAAAGAAATGAAGGGTCTATAATTTTTATCATAGGTGTATTTTAAATGATAGAGACAGAATATCAACCACAAATCCAGAAAAAACACATGATACAAATCTCATAAATTGAGTTGCAGTTCAGTAAGTAAAATAAGTATTTGATCCCCTACCAACCAACAATAATCATGGCTCCCACAGACTGGCTATGTGCTCATGTGGTACACAGATTAGTCCTATCAATTTAAGAAGGTGCTTGACAACCTGTTATGTGTATAAAAGACATCTGTCCACAGAATCTCTTTCTTGGGCACCACCATGGGCAAGACCAACGAGCTGCCAAAGGACGTCAGGGACAAGATTGTAGACCTGCACAAGGCTGGAATGGGCTACAAGACCATCAGCAAGAACCTTGCTGAGAAGGAGACAATTGTTGGAGCGATTGTGGGCAAATGGAAGAAATACAAAATAACTATCAATCGCCCTCAGTCTGGAGATTCATGTAAGATTTTGCCTCATGGGGTAAGGATAATTATGAGAAAAGTGAGGGATCAGCCCAAAACTACAGAAGAGGATCTTGTGAATGGCAGTTTGGACCACAGTCACCAACATTGGTAACACAATATGCTGCCATGAATTGAAATCTTACAGCGCCCACAAGGTCCCCCTCCTCAAGAAGGCACATGTAGAGGCTCGTTTGAAGTTTGCCAATGATCATCTAAATGATTTAGAGAAGGATTGAGAGAAAGTGCTGTGGTCAGATCAGACCAAAATTGAGCTCTTTGGCATTAACTCAACTCACTATGTTTGGAGGAAGAAAAATGCTGACTATGACCCTAAGAACACCATCCCTACAGTCAAGCATGGGTTGTTCCTCTGCTAAAGGTACAGGCTGATGTTGCTGCATTGAGTGCCAATGGATGGGGCCATGAATTGTAAAATCTTGGATGGGAACCTTCTTCCCTCAGCCAGAACACTGAAGATGGGTCATGGATGGGTCTTTCAGCATAACAAAGACCTAAAACATATTGTCAAGGCAACAAAGGAGTGGCTCAAGAAGAAGCACGTTAAGGTAATGAAGTGGCCTAACCAGTCTCCAGACCTATAGAAAATTTATGGAAGGAGCTGAAACCTTGAATTTCCAAGCAACAGCCAAGAAACCTTAAAGATTTAGAGATCTGTAAAGAAGAGTAGATTGAAATCCCTCCTGAGAAGTGTGCAAACCTGGTAACCGACTACAAGAAACGTCTTACCTCTGTGCTTGCCAACAAGGGTTTCTCCACCAAGTACTAAGTCATGTTTTGCTTGGGGATCAAATACTTATTTTACTCACTGAACTGCAACTCAATTTATAACATTTGTATCATGTGTTTTTTTTTGGATTTTTGGATTCCAATAGTTTTTATTGAACAGTTTTTCAAATAACAGGTAATACAAATGAATAATGTCCTGTCAAAAAAATAGATTATAACACAACGCAAATAGCAAAGTTTATTGGACATAAAACATTTAACAGCAGATTAAGAACTCTGTAGAGTAGCTATTGGACCATTTAGACCAGGGGTGGGCAAACTTTTTGACTTGAGGGCCGCAATGGGTTCATATATTGGACCCGGGGGCCGGACCAAGAGTAGATGAATGATGTGTATGTGTCATCCATAGTAAGTATAGTAATATTCCCCCATAGTAAGCATAGTAATTAATCCCCCATATAGTAATTCATCCCCCATAGTAATTCATTCCCCATATAGTAATTCATCCCCCATATAGTAATTCATCCCCCATAGTAATTCATCCCCCATATAGTAATTCGTCCCCCATATAGTAATTCGTCCCCCATATAGTAATTCATCCCCCATAGTAATTCATCCCCCATATAGCAATTCATCCCCCATATAGTAATTCATCCCCCATAGTAATTCATCCCCCCATATAGTAATTCATCCCCCATATAGTAATTCATCCCCCATAGTAATTCATCCCCCATATAGTAATTCATCCCCCATAGTAATTCATCCCCCATATAGTAATTCATCCCCCATATAGTAATTCATCCCCCATAGTAATTCATCCCCCATAGTAATTCATCCCCCACATAGTAATTAATCCCCCATATAGTAATTAATCCCCCATAGTAATTCATCCCCCATATAGTAATTAATCCCCCATATAGTAATTAATCCCCCATAGTAATTCATCCCCCATAGTAATTCATCCCCCATATAGTAATTCATCCCCCATAGTAGTTCATCCCCCATATAGTAATTCATCCCCCATAGTAATTCATCCCCCATAGTAATTCATCCCCCATAGTAATTCATCCCCCATATAGTAATTCATCCCCCATAGTAATTCATCCCCCATAGTAATTCATCCCCCATATAGTAATTAATCCCCCATAGTAATTCATCCCCCATAGTAATTCATCCCCCATATAGTAATTCATCCCCCATATAGTAATTCATCCTCCATAGTAATTCATCCCCCATATAGTAATTCATCCCCCATATAGTAATTCATCCCCCATATAGTAATTCATCCCCCATAGTAATTCATCCCCCATAGTAATTCATCCCCCATATAGTAATTCATCCCCCATAGTAATTCATCCCCCATATAGTAATTTATCCCCCATATAGTAATTCATCCCCCATATAGTAATTTATCCCCCATAGTAATTCATCCCCCATATAGTAATTCATCCCCCATATAGTAATTCATTCCCCATATTAATTCATCCCCCATATTTAGTCCCCAAGTCCCCCCTGTGTCAATTCACTTACCTTTGCTCCGCGCGTTCCTCTTGTTCATCTTGTTCCCGCGCCGTTCGGTGTAGCATGAAAATCTGTCTCCTATGAGGATCTGTCCCCCTCGACGTATCTGCGCATGTGCCAGTTTCAGGCATTAGCAGCCGATCGGCGATCTCCGGCACATGCGCAGATACGTCGAGGGGGGACAGATCCTCATAGGAAACAGATTTTCATGCTACACCGATCTTCAGGGCGGACCGTGAGAGGAGCCTAGCGGGAGCCTAGCTCCACGGGCCGGATTAAAAGGTCCGCCCATTGCTGATCTAGACCAAGGTCCACAACCCTTATCTGCCATATATAGATGACTGGCACAGTGGCAGGGAAGGGACGAGGGAGGGAACAGCGAAAAGAGGAGAGAGAGAGGAAGTTAGGAAGTATAGTGGGAGGGAAAAGGGAAGAACCACTGTTCATGAACCTGAAATTACACACTAATTGTCGTTTAAGGCAGGACAAATATTATAGAACATATAAAGATTGAGCATAATCAACTCTAATAGACAAATAAAGAAATGCTAAAAAATATAAAAAGGAGAAAAGAAAAAGAGAAGGAGAGGGTCAAGTTGGGGGATATTAAGGCACAGAAATATATTAAATCCACAGGTCCCAAGTTCTGTAAAATTTTCTAGTGTTATTGTGTAGTATACAGGTGAGTTTGTCATTAATCATAATCCAGTTCAATTTATTCTTAACATAGCCAAGTGGGATAACTGATTGCTTCCATGTCTAGCTATACTAATTCTCGCTGACAACAACATTGTCAGAGTCTGGGTCCAAACCTAGATCCAAACCTGGGCCTTCTGCGGTGAGTGGCAATGTTTGTTCTTGCTGTGCCACCTGGAATGCTGGACAGCTCCCTTGACAATTATTTGGATGATCCTACCTTGACCTTGTTTATCATGAACCTTGAACCCCTTGCTCCTCCCATGAACTTCCTGATATAAACTATGTCTTTACACTTCCTGTTTGCCAGATTATTGTGCTCTCCAGTAAATATCGTGCTCCTATCATCTCTACTGTTACCCGTATTTTGCCACACTCGTTATTGACCCTTGTCTTGTTCTCGATTACGCTTCTGCCTGATTCCAACCTGCGACTACTCTTTACCGACCTTGACTTGTTTACTGACCACGCTTCCGTTTGATACTTACCTGTTCATACACTACTGGACCTCCGCTTGCTCACTTCCTGGTGGGGTGATCCTGAGGACTGTGACCTGGTGCTAACACGCAGCCAAGTCTATCTCCACCATTAGGAGCTCTGGTGAACACCAGTTGGTTCTTAGACTCCACACCTCGGGTGATCCCACTCCTCCGCCACTGTGACCTGCCTGTGTACCTATCCTGCTGGTTTCATGTAAGACTTTCCACTGCTATAGCAACTGGTCTTTGAGCTTGACCCCTGATCGTGACAAACATATAAGTGAAAAATGTATGGGACTTTCTGGGAACATTATCCGGGAATATATGAAAGAGGACCATCTGCGGGGATATGCGAATATTTACCCCCCTCACCGAATTTATGAAATTAAACATGCAAATCCAAAACCTGGTTGCTATCGGACATTGCCACCAGATGTGAAACATAGAACCCACCTGGCTGCAAAGCCGGAAACATATTGTAGAAGCAGATGGATGCATCCTCGCAGCCCGAGTAGGGATCAAGTACCATCTTAACAATGTTTTATAATTTGCTTCAATTAGAGTTGTATTGACGGAAACTTTAGATAGCGCCAGGGCAATATCTTGCCAATCAGATAGGTCATAATTGACATTCTGGTCCCATTCCCAATGCTCCATATAGGGAAGCTTACAGTTACGGTCAGTGAGGAGAGCGTACACTGAGGAGACACGGCCTCTAGGGAAATCTCTATTCTGGCAGGAGAGTTCAAAGTTGGTAAGTAAGGGTGGTTCATCAAATAAAGTAAGCTTTGAGCAGATAAATGAGACAATTTGATTATATCTGAAGATTTTGATAGCGGACATTTGCAACTTATCTTTAAAATACTGTAAAAAGTGTATTCGATCACCCTTTAGGTAGTCACCTATCCGCAACAATCCTTTACTGATCCTCCATTGAAAAGGGGCAAGTAATAAACCAGGTCCAAATTCAGGATTACAAAAGATTGGAGCCATGGGTGTATGTGTAGATGCTAATGATTTGCGATGGCGTACTCTGTGCCAGACTGTCAAAGAATGCAACAAAGTAGTGTATAGTATAGGAGGGCGCGATCGATTAGGAAGCCAAAGTAATGAGCCGATTGCTAGCGAGTGGCAGGAAAGAGCTTCAATAGAAACCCAGAGAGGGGTAGGTTCCTTAGCAGTGGTGTAGGCTAGTTGAGCAATTTGAGCTGCATGGAAATACACGAGAAGATTAGGAAGGCCAATCCCACCTCGTGTTCTTTTTTCTGGATTTTTGGTTGATATTCTATCATTTAAAATACACCTATGGTGAAAATTATAGACCCTTCATTTCTCTGTAAGTGGGCAAACTTACAAAATCTGTAGGGGATCAAATAATTATTTTCCCCACTGTATGTATGATTTGATAATTTTATATGCTAAGATAGATTGTGCTCTGAGCTTTCTGATCTTTCTCTATTGCATTTATACATTTCCACATACCTTCTCCTCTTAGCAGCATTTTCATTTTGAAGTTCCAAGACTGGTAATTCTGGTTTGTCAGATTTGTAAAATTAAACCTTTGTTGCAGCTGTGTTAATGGCCATTTTCTTCTATTCTGTTGCAGTTTTCTTTTTGTTGCGGTATCGTGCACTTATTTGCTGTAGTAGGTTGTGAATGGGGAACTGGGCCCATAACTTGTTAGAAATTCTGTACATAGTCCTACAGAACAAACAGTGCACAGTCCACATGTGCTTTTCTGCTTTACTGCAGACAGGAAACAAGAATCTTCATTTCAGAGAAAAGACACACTGTAGAGCTTATCATAGATACAGCTACAAACTTATAAACACTGCCACCTACTGGTTGAAGAATATATCTCTACTGAATACTGATGTAGTTGTTGCACAAAACACATGAACGCTGCATTCTAACAGGTTTTCTTAAAGTGTTACTATACCCAGGACCCTGCATTCACTATATCTGGTCTCCCACAGTACACACAACATGGAAATGCAATTTTTTCTAGTAAATATAAACTGCTAAATACCTTTTATCATCAGCAGTTAGAGCAGTCTTACGACTTCTATCTGTGACCAGCAGAGCACTAGTTAAAGCTTGTAAGAGGATATTTCATTCTCCCCTATGAGTTTGCAGGACCCCTGACCCTCTCTCAGTGCTGATTGGCCCTGTGCTGATCACATGCACTCTCCCAAGAAAAACTCTGCATGTGCAGCTTGCACCCAAGGCTCTGTTCTATCAGCAGATGGATTGGGGGCAATAGAAGGGGAGGATCAGAGAAGAAAGGATCAAACATTTTTTTTACACAATGCAGAGGATTAACCACAGTGAGTATAACAAGCATGTTTTACTGCATATACAGACTGATTTTACTGATGTGGGTTTAGTAACAAAATATATGACTTTTCTTTTAAGCAAATAAATAACAAAAATAAAAATAAAATAAAATAAAACCAACATAAAACATAAAAACCATAAGAATTGTCCAAAATATCAAAATGTCCAAAATTCAAAAAAATACAAAAATACAAAAATAATCCCCACAGGTGTAAATGATAATTTTCCTTCTTCTTTCATCACCAAAAAAATCCTTCTCAATACCCGCAAATCCTGATGACCGTACACCTCAAAAAGAAAAAACTTGACATAGTGTCATACCTTAAAATAATATTACAACACACGTGCCACTCACTGTGCAGCATGCAGAAATCTTTATAGATGTGTATACTCTAAACGAGTATCTATACACATGCAAATATTCTATAGTAAATATCAATATAAGTGAAGCACACTCACATAAAATAATATAAAAGCACAATGTGTAAAAACCACTCCAAAATATCACTGCAAGTGTGTATCACCATTTTGATATTTTGGACAATTCTTATGGTTTTTATGTTTTATGTTGGTTTTATTTTATTTTATTTTTATTTTTGTTATTTATTTGCTTAAAAGAAAAGTCATATATTTTGTTTAATTAGCCTTCAAGGGTGGAGGTGGATAACTTTTCTGGGATACTATAGGGTGATTTGTTGCTGTGTAGAAATATAAGGGTTTAGTAACACTTTAACCACTTCCCTCCACCCTATAGCAGAAGTACTGCTACAGGGCGGCAGGGCTGCGCAAAATCACGTATTTATATGTGATTTTCATTTGCGGGTGGCTAAAGGTGTCAATCACCATGTCTAGGCCGACACTTGGCAATCCTTGGGAAAAGCTGACAGGGGAGAGCTGTCAGCAGAGAGATACAAAACAGCATGTCTCCCTAGTAAAACACAACACAGTGCGCACAGTAAAACACACACAGCACACTGTTGCCCTTTGATCACCCCAGATGTCAACCCCTTCTCTCCAATGTCATTAGTACAGTGTCAGTGCTTTTTATTAGCACTGGTCACTGTATTAATGTCACTGGTATGTCAATGGCAGTTAGTTCCCACTCAGTGTTAGAATGCCTGCCGCTGATCGCTGCCATTACTAGTATAAAAAAATAATGCCACATATATATACCGCCATTTGTAGATGCTATAACTTTCACGTAAACCAATTAATTTACACGTATTGGGATTTTTTTCAGCAAAGACATGCAGCAGTATGCATTTTGGTCTAAATTTATGGAGACATTTGATTTTTTAAAATTTTTTATTGGATATGTTTTATAGCAAAAAGTCAAAAATATCGTTTTTTGGGTTTTTTTTTTCAATTGTCAGTCTTTTTTTGTTTATAGCGCAAAAAAATAAAAACCGCAGAGGTGATCAAATACCACTGAAAGAAAGCTCTATTTGTGAGAAAAAAAAGAACATAAATTTTATTTATGTACAGCGTTACATGACCGTGCAATTGTCATTTAAATTAATGAAGCACCCTATTGCAAAAAATGGCCTGGTCAAGAAGGGGGGTAAATCCTCTGGAGGGCGAGTGATTAAATGTGATTTGCTGTGAGAATATTCATTAACCTTATGTGGAGAACTTAGAATGTGCAACTATGTGAGTTCCTATTTCTTAAACTCAAATGGTGATGCTACATCTGACATCTTTGGGTGAGCTTATGTACCAATACCCCAGAACAGTTTTTACTTTCTTTGAGGATGCAGCATGTTGACGTGGCATTTGAATGATAGCCTCTAGTGTGGGCAATCTTGTATTGTAAGTACAGGGGCTGGGGCAACTGAGAAGTAGGGCACATTTAGGCTTTCCACTGGCACTGAAAATAGTGATGATTTAGGTTTACAGCTTTGCGATTTTGAATGCCAAAATAATTAAGATAATCCCTGGGTGGTTATGATGTACTTCCAGGTTTATTTATGACAGATATTTTATAACAGCACACAGCTAGTGATAATTGCACAATTGGAAATGATTAATTTTTCACTGTCCCTGCACTGTGCGCTGTAGTAAAATGCATGGAAGCAAAGAGGAATGTAAATGAACTTTCAGCAATCCAAAAATGTGCTCATCACCCAACATTCATTTCACTACTAGGGCACCTTGTAGACAATACCCTAAGGGGTGTGCTATAGGCACAGTTCTGGATAATCCTGCTGCACAAGTCTCTCCTGCATCTAATCACAGGCTTTTCAGCCAATGTAAATGAATATGACCTACATAATAGGGACCTGTGAATAATCACATAATACCATGACTGTGGCATCTCGGCTTGGTAGATCAATCATTTACAATTTCTGTGAAGTTCACAATTAATTGTGACTAGTACCTGTAATTTTTACTGGCAATTCTTTTCTCGTGAGGAGCCTGTAAACTAAACCGTAGGCAAGAATAAAATAGAAATAAGCACATGCATTGTTAATTATATTTTGATTTTGTCTTTTAATCTCCAATAATTTCCCATACATTAGACTGGGAGGGACAGCAGTCAGGCTATGCTGCAGTGCAAATATGTTGACAAAGATCATGCTTACAAAACTGGCTATACTAGTAGATTAGATATAGTTTTCACCCTGCTTCTTCTCACCACTACATTTTAAAAATGAACATCAATTTGACCCCACTAACAATTCAAACATCAAAGAAACCTTTCTGAAACTTCAGCAGAGGAAAATTGGATGTCCTGCCCTGCCAGACAGGGCTGTGATGTGAGGCAGAGCTGTGTAAGTCTCAGGACAGGATGGTTATAAATGCAATTCTTTTGGCAGGTAAAATGGCTACCTTATATGTATTCTATTTGTGTATTTAGCTGGAGTTCAGATTTAAAATGTTAAAAAGAATAAATTGCAGATTACCAGTCCCTAGATGGGTTGGCCACATTGGTTTTCTTATTTCAGACTTTATTTTTGTTATTTTCACCTGGATATCCTGCCAATAACACATTTCCTGTCTTAGAGTGACAATGATAACTCATTGTACTGTATCTATAGAGGAGCAGCATTGTCACCCTTGGACAGCAAGTGTGTTAGGTATACAGAAAGTCCTCTTACTCTCCTTATCTCCATAACATAAGGGAATGTGCTCTTTATATCCTTATAGGTTGTCAGAAAAGAGGGTAAATAGGCTGAAGCCTGGACAGAGGAGTTAGTTGTTAGGTATTTGGTCCTACCCAAGACTGGCTGCTGGACTACTCCGTTCTATGTAAAGAACCCTTAAACTTGGATCTCTCTCCTGGGTCTGTGAGTAGAGCTTGATTACTGAGCAGCAGTCTCCATGGTCTCCAGCTATGGATAGTGACTGTTCCACTTGGCCCTGAACCTGCTTGGCATCCCTTGGGGTCATTAGACTTCTCCAGTCTACTTCAATCTGTGCTAAAATCCCTTTATTCATAGCCTTCAGCTGTGAGCTGCTATAGAGCAAGGTATGTGGGTAGGCGCAGTGTGGTGCGGTGGCAGTGATGATACATAGTCTGGTTGCAGATAACTCAAAACTTGTACTGAATCGTACACTCAACTACAAACAACTTGAGAGGGAGATTACCACATTGGGTAAAACACACAGTTCTGTGCAGAGAGGCAGCGGGTAAAATGCACCGATAGCGTCTGTCTTAGAGGGTGGATCATGGCCTGGCTGGTCGGGTCCCAATGGGGAGTCCTCCATGAAGGATTGCGTGTCCCTAGCCAGTCTCTAGTAGTCAAGAACCTTTCCCTGCTGCTAATCACTTTCCCTGAAAGGCAGGTGATCTTTCCCTACTCAGACCGCTTAGCAAAAGCACACCAAAACCTAGGGGCAGGGGCTTATAAAGGCCCTGATGACCCAAGATGGCTGCCAGGGATCACCTGAATGCAGCATAGTCAGCCAGAATGCTGCCTTCAAGGACCAGGAAACCATAGAGAAACTAGGCTTCTTTAGACTTCCTCTAAGGGCTGTGGCACCGCTCCGGTCGAGCACCACCTACAGTGGAGGAAGTGCACCTGTCTACAAGTGTCCCCAGCTTAATTCTGCATTTAAGCGGTTTGGAGTATTCTATTCTCCATTGTTCTTCTTCCATCCAAGTTCTACAGCAATAAACCTGAAAAAGACATCCCCTAGATGTTTGATGTGTACTTTGCTGCCTCTGAACTGAATAGGAAAGAACTTGGGTAAATCCAGTGGCCCCTACTAGGGTTAGCGCTACATGAGTATGGGTTTAGTCTTTAGTCCCTCTCATCTCCAAGACCTCTCTACTGTTCATTGGGACTGACAGTTACACTAAAGGACCAAAGGGAAGCTTAAGGAAGTGGAAGAGGATTGGAACCAAGAACACCTTTTCTATGAATGTAAAGATTACCATAGAAGTTCAGCGGTCTTTATCTCTGAGTTACTGACTGCTTTATTGTTTTGACATCTGAAGTTTACTGAAAGTGAAGCTTATGCATTTTTCCCCATGCAGCTTATATCCTGCAGTTTTTTTAACAGGTTTACTTTAAGGTGATTACTTTAACTGACCCAACACCTTATTTATGACTTTTCATGGAACTTATTAGCAGACTAGAGGGTACCTTTATGCATTTACTTAATGATTCATTTTAAATGATCAGTTTAGTAAGGGTAAAGCTATATGCCACTGAAAATATTAATGTAATATGTTCACCACTTTAGAAGTTAAACAACTGATTAAGCCCATCATTCCCCCAGAGTTTCTAGCTATGAGTCATTTAGTTAATCATTGAAAGTATGTCACTGCTGAATCTACAGAGCTGATGCACTACAAAATATAACTCACAGAGACAATCATGGCCTCATAACCATCCTGGAAACCATGTGCTCACGTTACCTTGTGACATCACATATTCTCTACCAATAAAGTATAACACGTTGGAAATAAATACAAAAGGGGTACTACTAGGTAATTATTTAAAATAAAAATAATCCTCATAATATATTGTATTTATATGAGACTGTGATTGCCATCAGAAGCATTGACTAACAGCAAAGGAGGACAAAATGGTGATAGCAGTATACAGTGGAAAACATAAAACATAGCAAAAACTAAATTAAATAAAGGGATTGGAGAACTTCAACTCTGTTAGTGATTGAAGTGTCACTAAAGACCCTTTTTTAATTTGGATAGAGTAAGGGAGTGTTATAATGTATGACGCTTTAAAGCAAAACATAACTGTATCTGAGCACCACAAAACAGAATACACTATTTAATTCATTTTTAATATTCAAAGCAAAACTCACCAATCCATTCATTTCTTCGTGCTTTTTTTTTTTTGCTGGGAAATCACTTTGAAAAAACCTAGCCTTTCTGGCTGTGGCCATCTTGAGTAAGAGCAGATGATTTATGTAGCATTTACTTCCTTGAATCCATCTGCCCTTATCACAGCAGCCCTTTACCATGTGATTAGCTATGTCCAATCACAGATGATCACATTGTAAACAGGATTTGCCGGTTATCGGCAGTCCTCTCCTCACGCTGACAGCACATGAGGAGAGGAGAGCGGGTAAGCGACAATCCACATAGGTTCATCCACACTGATAATCAGGGCACTGATTATTAGTGCAGCCTCAGCAGTGCTGCCTTTCCATGCCCATCAGTGATGCCCTTTAGTGCCCATCAGTGCTGCCTATCACGGCCCATTATTGCTGCCTTTCAGTGCCCATCAGTGATGCCTATCGGTGCCCATTAGTGCCATCTGCCAGTGCCTCCTCATCAGTGCCACCTATCAGTGCCCATCAACGCCGCCTATCATTGCCGCCTATTAGTGCCACATATAAGTGCAGCCTGATCAGTGCCACCTCATCAGTGCTCATCAGTTCAGCCTATCAGTGCCCATCAGTGAAGAAGAAAAATTACTTATTTACACCTGTATAGGTAAAAGACACACAGTGAGCGCTCTCAAAGAAACAGCAGCTCAACATCCAGGATAAACGCATATAAAAATCCTCAGTAAAACATATACATATAAAAATGCAGTGCTGTAAAATGATCAAATCATGCAAATCAACACAATAATAGTCCTGAAAAGGTGCTCATTAATTCCTAGTGCCAATGGAAAGAATGCAAACTAACCAGAAACGCATTTAAAATATGCATGTGTGTAAGAAATCCTAGAGATTCCCCTCTCTCCCTGTGGTCAGAAAATGGATATGTGCTGAAATGGATGACGATAACGCCCTCTTGTGGGAAAACGAAATCCTGCAGGTCAGGAAGCTCCCAGGATAGGATGTTTCTCTTCAGTGGAACCAGGGCTGGGATTGAAATCACTCTGTGGCTGTGAAATTGAGAGAAAGACCCCACACAGAGAACACAGAGAGATACTCATAGTGTAGTATATTACTTCAATTTATTTCAAAAAACCAAGTAAAACATATAATCAGGTGGCAAGTGAAAGTGACCCACTGACCCTCTTAAAATTATAGGTGGCCGCCGGGCCTCCACATGGCACCGGCGGCGTAGTGTCAATGACGTCCACAGGCTCCTACTGACGCGTTTCGTGTGAACGCACTTCTTCTGAGGTAGAGCAAGAAGAAGTGCAAGAATGAAAAGTTCCCTTTTCTCCATGTCTACTCTATCTCAAAGAAATCTTGCTTTTATATCAGGAAAGCTCTGAACCTTAATGTGCACCAACTAGGGCCCCAGCAAGCATGCACAAGATCTGACACTTATGTGTTGCGTAAACAAAACAAACAAAAGGGACTTTGACGCCTCTAACCAAAGAATCTATTTGAAAGAGTTAAAGCTAGTCACCAGTGACTAAAAACCCAAGTGTGCCTTATTTTGACAGTTTGATCATTCCTTCCAGCTTACTTTGGTAGAAACATCTCAGAGCTGGGACTACTGTTCAAATTCTGATTTGCAGGACATTTACCAATTGATCAAATTGGTACTGTGTTGCCACATTTAGTTGAATCTTTTAGAGCAGGGGTGGGCAACTGTGGCCCTCCAGCTGTTGGTGAACTACAAGTCCCATCATGCCTCTGCCTTTGGGAGTCATGCTTGTAACTGTCAGTTTTGCAATGCCTCATGGGACTTGTAGTTCTACAACAGCTGGAGGGCCACAGTTGCCCACCCCTGTTTTAGAGTGTTTAATGTTTATCTTACGCACATACACCAATGTCATTTGTTGTGCTTGCACTCTTTACATTTTGACTTCAATATAACCAAAACGTCAGTTCATTCTAAGCTGTGTGTGTGTCTATTTTTATGGCTTTGAGCCACGGGGTCCTCCTGATCAAAGGTTTAAGGTGGTGTCAGCAGGGGTGGGGCTTCCAAGGCAGGCTCGGGACAGACAGAGAACCCAAAAATACTCAGGGGATCTGAGAAGAGTAGGACTGGGGCTGCTCTGTGCAAAACAATTGCACAGAGCAGTTAAGTATAACGTTTGTTATTTTTTTTTGTAAATTGGAAACTTTACAATCAATTTAATCCTTTAACCACTTTCCCGTGCACAGCACAGCCATCCAGAGCAGTGTGATTACAGTGAAGCACCAAAACACCGCCCCCCCAGGAAAACACTCCCTGCACACAGTTAACCCTTTGTTCGCCCCTCTTGTTAACCCCTTCCTGCCCAGTGCCATTAGCACAGTGTCAGTGCTTTTTTTTTTAGCACTGATCACTGTATTGGTGTCACTGGGGATGTCAGTGACACCAAGTCAGCTTCTCCCAGTGTCAGAATGTCCACCGCAGTCCCGCTATAAGTCACTGATTGCCATCATTACTAGTAAAAAAAAAAATCCAGTATCTATACCGCCATTTGTAAATGCTATAACTTTCACGTAAACCAATTAATTTACACATATTGGGACTTTGTTTTAGCAAAGACATGTAGCAGAATACATTTTGGCCTACATTTATGACGAAATTTGATTTTTTTACATTTATTTACTGGACATGTTTAATAGTAAAAAATAGTTTTTTTCTCAAAATTGTAACTTTTTTTTTTTATAGTGCAAAAAATAAAATCCGCACAGGCGATCAAATACCACTGAAAGAGCTAAATTCATGGGAAAAAAAAGACGTACATTTTATTTGGGTGCAGCGTTGCATGACCACGCAATTGTCAGTTAAAGTAACGCAGTGCCATAATGCAAGGGAGGGGGAGGGTACCCGCTCCCACTTCCGTGGAGTTGTCCTCCCTTTAGTGTGGGCACCAGACTTTGACAGCCGGGTGCCCACTGCTCATGCGCGAGAAGCGCAGCGCTTTGTGAATGGCCCGGCGTCTTCTGGGACCTTGCATGTGTCCCAGAAGATGCCGAACCATTCACAAAGCACAGCGCTTCTTGCACATGCTCAGTGGGCAAGCGACTGTCACAGATGCCCAATGTGGGAAGACGCCGGCGCGGGAAGACTGCACAGCGCTGGACCGAGGAACAGGTAAGGTCCGGTATACTGACACGGTGGTGGCGGCGAAAATACCGGACCGGCTGCTCCATAAGACGCACTGACATTTTCCTCCCTTTTTTGGGGGGGAAAAGTGCGCCCTATGGAGCGAAAAATACAGGTGAAAAAAAAAGGTGGACTGGCAAAACAATGCAGACATAGCGCTGTCCTTTTTTCGGTGTAGCTCCTCAGACCCTGAATAAATCCTCCTCTTCACCCAGCTGTGCTGAGGGTATCCCTGAGCAAGGGGGTTCCAAGAGCTTGCAATCAAGCAGTCCCAGGTGAAGACTAGTTGGGTATTGCACCTAACTGCCGTCTCCCCTTATTCGGCTCAGGGGATGTAGGAGTTCTCACACTGTCCTGGTGGGTTGGTAGCTGCTTTCAGGCCTTTCACTGTGCTGGCTCCTTCCCTGATAACAAGTTATCCTCCCAAGGAGACGTTGAGGCAGTAGAGATCCTGCCATCCAGCATTATGCCTGTAGGTAGGCTCTCCTCCCTGGGGCCCCCTTCAAGGCTCCGCACTCCAGCCTTCATCTAATTCAACTTCCACCCGACCCCCCTCTCTCCCAAAGCTCTGTCATATTTGAGGGTTGACCTGGTCACCATGCCGAGCCTCCTGACGGATTGGCCAAGGTCCCTCAAACATGCAGATCTGGGCTTCCTCCCCTCCTCTTACACTGTTCCAGAACGTTTCTGGAAAGGTGAGAGGGGTAGAGAAGCCCTGACCTGCAGAACCACTCACTCTGTCCTGAGGTAAACTCCAGCCTCGCTCCCAGGCTGACTCATCCTAGGATCTACTCAGCCTCTATCCAAAAAAAAAGAATACAAAACGTATCTAGCTAACCTAGAGGGCATTACATAGCTAAACAAAATTATTTAAATAATGAAGCAAAACACATTTTTTGCGTTTTGCACATGTCTATTCACTATGTCCTTGAGTAGACCCTGCTGAGTCACACATTTCACAGAGCCTGCATTCTGAACTACAGAAGAACTGAAAGGAGGAGTCAGTATAGGAATCACAAAGTTGAAGCTGCAAAGCATGCAGGGATTCCAGGAAGTTGTGGAAAGAGGTGGCCAGTAGCAGGGGCGGACTGACCATTTGGAAACTCGGGCACTGCCTGAGGGCCTGGGGTCAGTAGGGGGCCCCATGAGATGCCCCTGGTACCTTTTTCATAGGCTTTTTTGAGTTTAGGCAAAGACACAGGGGCCCCATGATCCCCTATTGCCCGGGGGCCCCATGAGTTGTCAGTCTGCCCCTGCCCAGGAGGCAGGCAGCACTCCCATCATGAAAGCAGATTTTTCTAATAAGTTTATATTTGAATGTCAATAATACCGATTATTTGTACTATTATCACAATGCTGATGTTATAAAATAAACGTGTATGCTGTGACCATAGATCTCCTTTAAATATATTGTCGTTTTTTTAACATATTTTGTTGCATTCTGTATGGAGAAAATAGCAGGAATATGTTTGTGTAATACCAAAGAAAAGCTGTTGAGAGAGATAATCCAGAACTACAGAGGAGGTGATGACGTTCATTCTTATTGCCCAGGAGTGAATATCTACCAAACCCCAAGAGAAGGTTAGATGTACTCCCATGCCTAGTTGTCTGGAACATGTCTGAAGTAATTTTAAAGAACAGTTTACTAATCCTATGGTATGTGCACATCTTCTGTTGAGCTATACAATCTGTTTGTTATGCTCCTATCTGTTTAGGAGGATGCTTTGAAAAGTGTGCATGTTCTGTACAAATGTCAAAGTCTCTTAGTGAAAAGTCCAATCTCAAAGGCTCAGGCTGTTCCAAGGTCAAAGAGCTAAAAACACTCATCTTTAAAACAAGAAACACAACTGTTCAAAAGCAGACAGAGCATTAATCCAAAAAGAAGTAGAAAGTCAAATCACATAGAGCCACATATATCTTTCCTGACACCATTTGTGGTTTTTGTGTGTAAAAGATGGTCATGGCTCTCAGCTATATTCCTAATTGGGAACATCCAATGCAGACATTGATAAGGAAAGTCCAAGCAATAGGCCACACAAAGATGGAAAACAGTTCACACCCAAACTTGCTACTTTTTCATCTTTGACTTTTTTTTACAGTTCTGGGAATAATCCTTTTGCTGCCAGAGCCGTTTAAAAAAAAAAAAATCATATTAGGCATGAAGATTGCATAAACCCCCAAAACATTATATATTTTCTGAAAGCAGACACCCTAGAAAATAAAATAGTGGTCGGTACAATTTTTTATGTCACACGATATTATAGAAAAGGTCTAGGAAATGCAATATTTCAGTAAAAAATAAACTAAAGTTATTTATAGGGCACAGAATAAATTCCCTGTTTTTTTTTTGGTAAACTATAAAAGATGAGGTTGCACAGAGTAAATAGATACCCAACATGTTAAAGGTTACATTTATGAAATGGCGACAAACTTCAGTACCCAATATTTTCAATAGGCAACACTTTAAAAACCCCCTATAGGTCATCAGTTTAGTGTTACAGAGGAGGTCTGCTGCTAGAAATATTGTTCTCACTCCAACATGTGCAACCAGGGCTGCTGTTCGAAACCACGCCCCCCCCCCAAAATAAAAACACAGTTTACAATGCTTCGCTTATAAATGTATGAATGAACACAGTGGGTGATGGGAACCGAGCACTCATTGTGTTCATCCAGGAAAGAAAGCTGGTAAACTGTGACATATTTACTGGACCCTTCCACCACTCTCCATCTTGAAGGATCCTTTTGTGTGGTTGCAGCTGCAGGTAGGAAGGAGGGGAGGATAGCTGGCAGCACTGCGGGGGTGGGAGCACACAGGGGGAAATGTATGGTGCACAGGGAGGATGATATGGTGCGACAGGGGGGCAATTACTGGAACCAATCCCCTGTATGACTCTCTCTGCAGCAGCTGAAAGCCAGTGGGAACTAGAAGAGAAGAAGCCAGCTGAAGAGAGCTAATGATCGGGACCTGGGACTCCCGATTCTGGGTCACATGATTGCTGTGATCAGTCATTGTACAGCCCGGCGCCCTTGTGTTATTTTTCTCTCTCTATGAAAGGAGGAGAGATACATTGTATCTCTCTAACTCCTGGCATAGCGGGGAAAAATGTTTGTAAAAAATAAAGAAAAAGGTTTGATCTAGTTCAGTGCCAGGATAAGTGTTTGGGTCAAGGTCAGGATCAAAGGTCAAGGTCAAAATGTCAGGGTCAAAGGTCAGTTTTTTATTTTTTTAAATTGGTATTAGTGTCAGTGTGTTTTAGGTAAACAAAAAACAGAAAACAAAATGTGCACTATTGTTTCTGGGCTGTGCTACAGGTAAAATAACATACACATATATGGTATCGCTGCCATTGTCAAGAGCCGGAAAATTTATTTTGGGTTGTTCTTTGGTGATAGGTTATGGTAGTAACAAGAAACACACAGCTAAATTTTTTAATATTTTGGGCCAGTTTTCCTTTGATAATAAAAAAAATCAGGAGATATCCATTACCATTTACCACCAAATGAAAGCCCAATTTGTCCTGAAAAAAAAAAGTATAATTCACTTGGATGTACAAAGCAATTGTGATGATATGTACTGGTTTACTAACACATGTCAACATTGCAAAATTGTGCTTAGGTATTAAGATTTTTTTACTCTTAGGCGTGAAGGGGTTAAACATGAATATAAACAGCTATACCTTTTCACTGCATATTGAATAAACACATTCTATGACACATTTGTGCACAAAAGATTACAGGCCTGCCGACTGATTGAAGTAGTGTAGGACAGGACCTATACTATATGACACAAACCTCTTCAGCTTGATGCTAGTCATCATTCCAGTATTGGATGTTTGTTTGCCATAGGTCTTATCCCATAATCTGTGAGTTCTACCCTATGCTGATTTGATTGCCCACATACAGTATCTGTGTGCCAGTCAGTTAACATCTGTCTGTCCATCTGTGTTGGTGGAGGTCAGTGCAAGAAAGCCTTCAAAACTCCTGAAGGTGTTGAAGATTGAAGAACTCTTTATTGACAAATGATGGAATGAATCCCAACCATGGCACTACCTGCTTGGAGTTTGCATGTTCTTCCTGTGCCTGTATGGGTTTCCTCCCGTTACTTAGGTTTCTTTCCACACTCCAAAGACATGCAGGTAGATTAACTAGCTCCTGTCTAAATTGGCCCTAGTATGTGTATATATAAATGTAAGTTAGGAACTTAGACTGTATGCTCCTTGAGGGCAGGGACTGATGTGACTGTACAATATATATGTAAAGTGCTGCATAATTGTGGATTGTGGGCGCTATATAAATACCTGTAATAAACAAACAATTAATTACAATGAAGCAAAACAATAAGGGGATATATATGTGCTAATTTTATACATTTTGGTGATATTGTGAGCCTGCAAAGAGTTATGTGATAAGAGAGTCACGGTGTGGCTACAGTTCCACTTTATAATTTTGAATATTGAAACACTTTTTACGAGCTTCCTACGTAACTTACTACAATCAGTTAAAATTTGCAATAGCTAGAAGCTATTGTATTTTTTCAAACTTGTGAATACAGCACCACACACTATACATGTATCCATTTATCCTAACACCTTACTTGCGTGACTTCTTAGTATTTGTGCTAGGCACTCATCTAGCTGTGTAAATGCTGTTAAAGCAAAAGCGTTTGCAATGTGACTGCAGTTCCAAACGTTCAGTTATGTATGTGTAACACCCTTTAGTTTAGCTAGATAGGTTTTGTTGTTTTATTTTTTTAGTTAGAGGTGGAGTAGCAGCCTGGGATGAGTCAGCCTGGCAGTGAGGCAGGAGATCATCTCAAGACAGGCTGGGTGGTTCTGTAGGTCAGTGCTTCTGAAGCCCTCCCACCTTTCCAGAAACTTGAAAATTTCTGGAATGGGGAGGAGAAGGGGAGAAAGCCCAGATCTGCATGTTTGAGGGACACTGGACAATTTCCTGGCAGGAGGCTGGGAAGGGTGACCAGGGTGACCCTCAAATATGACAAAGCCTGGGGAGAGAGGGGAGTCAGGTGGAAGATGGATTGAGAGAAGGCTGGAGTGTGCAGCCTGGGAGAGGGCCCCGGAAAGGGGAGCCTACCTACAGGCTGGCTACTGAACAGGAGGTTCTCTATTGCCTCAATGTCTCCTTGGCAGGACAGCCTGTTAGCAGGGAAGGATCAAGCCTAGAAAAAGACCTGAAAGAAGCTACCAACTCCTACACCCCCTGGGCCGGATAAGGGAAGAGGGCGGTCAGGTGCAAAATTCCAAACTAGTCTTCACCTGGGACTGCTTGATTGCAAGCTCTTGGGACCCTCTTGCTCAGGGATACCTTCAGCACAGCTGGGTGAAAATGAATTCATCTGGCGTCCGAGGAGGTATGGACAAAGATGAGAAAAAGGGACAGTGCTAAATTTGCTTTATTTTGCCAGTCCATCATTTTTTTTGTACAGTACATAGTTGCTGAGAAGTTTGTTCTCGAGTTATACAGTTTCTTGGGAATCCTACATACCCCTAGACCCCATCCACGTTGTTAACCCCTTAATAAAAGCAAATAAAAAGCAGCTCAAGGACTGTTTACTGACTCTGAAGGTATAAGTGTGGAAAATGCGTGTTGCCTGGCTGTGCAGAGCATAGATAGAGCCAAACAAATACAGTGGCCCTTAAGAGGGTAGTGCTACATATGTGTAGCCAGGTGCTGGCTATATCTTTATGCCTTTTAAGGGACATTTACAGATGAGACTGTGCTTACTCCTTTTCCCCCTAGTGCCCAGTACTGGGACTGCTACATCACTTCCAGTTGGCAGAGTGGATTCAGTTCTTCTGACAGCAGAGCATCTTGGGACATGTAGTCCTATAACCAATGCATACTGTATTCCTGAGTACTGATTGAACTACAACTGCCAGAGATCTTGGAACCTGAAGTTTGCTTGGAGAGCAAATATATTCTACAGCAAATAACTGGCTTGCGTTTGGGGTGTGGGATTCAGAGCTGGACAAAAGGGGACTGCCATTTTCCTCCAGAGACAGATTGCTAGCCTACTGCTGCAGGACTCTGCACATCCGTTCAGTACAGCAGTGACACCGACCGCCACATTGGGATCGCTTCAGTTTCTCTGCATCAGGACTGTCACTGTCTGTTCTTCACACAGACATCTCTGCTTGTTGCGCTGACAGGTTATCAAGTAGTAACTCTGCACATCCCTGCAAAACAGCCAAGAGCCTGTGTAAGAACTCTTGTTCTTAGGAGACCGTGCTATCAATGGTATTGATGTGTGGGTGGATGCCCAACCTTTTTCTGTCATCACTCTAGAGACACTGCATGAAGATACCTTTACACCTTTGTATCAGGAGACCTTTCCTTTGAGCAGTACCATGGCTTATCTGTTTAACGTAATTGAATTACTAGTATTCACTCATGTTTATGGGCCCCACTATTGCTAGCAGAAGACAGCGAATACCACCATACCAGGAATTTTAAACATTGCAGAACTCAGGTTCTGCAATCTTTAGTTAAAGGGGCCTTTTCTCTTCTAAGGCCATTGTTATTCAACTTAGGGTATGAATGTCTATATAGGCCAGAGTATAAATGTACATAATTGTCTGCATGCCCTGTTGAGGTGTCGGTAGTACGGAGGGAGCTGATGAATTAACAAGCCTTTTCTTTCCCCTCTTGCTGCTGGTGTTGCAATTAAATAGTTGAAGCTTACTACTCATGACTGTATAATCTGTTGAACATTGCTAATTGAATATTCCTATTTTACCAGTGTTCTGCTTTTATGCGTTAACTGGAGTTGTATATCCTAAACCCAATATTCCTGTAGCCTACTCTTTTGAACAAGTCTCATATAGAGGTGTTACTGAAGAATTGTGTCTCTTGCATTATTATTCTATACTGTTGAAATATATCTGAACCCAGAGTGTCAGAGGCGTCGGGAGTCTTGCAAGGTCAGGGCAACCACTGGGGACATACATTGTCCAGTGGCCCCTGCGGGGTTGTGCTACATATACATGCTGAAAGTTATAAAAAACTGGCAATTGGATGCTAGAAAAGTAGCTTAGAGCTCCAATTGCAGGCTGGTAATGTACATTCAAAATATCCCATACAATACTGTATTTGATTTACCTGATAAAAAAAAATAACTTTTAATTGACATTCTCAAATATAGAACAAACTTATGGAGATCCATCTTAAAGTCTAACTCTAGCTTTACTATCAGTTTGAAAAGTTTATTTAACCACTTTAATTCCAAACTCTTTCACTCCATTCCTGTCCAGGCCAATTTTCAGCTTTCAGCTCTGTCACACTTTGAATGAAAACTACTCAATCATGCAACACTGTACTCAATTTTTTGTCATTTGTTTTCCTTAGACAGATGGAGTTTTCTTTTGGTGGTATTTAATCACCAATTTGTTTTTACATTTTTTGCTATACAGTATAAATAAAAAAGTACTGACACATTTGGAAAAATAAACACATTTTTCTTTGTTTATGTTATAAAACTTTATAAAATAAAAACCTTTCTTCATAAGTGTATACGCTTAGACATAGATACAGTACATATCCATAGGAATTATACTCTTTAGAGAAAAAAATATATAAATATATTACATACATAGGGAATAGCGATCATTTGTGATCTGGAAGTATTTTTTTTAACACATTCGGAAATTAAGGAAAGCCTGTGCTGAGAGAAGTATGAAGGCTGCCATTTGCTGATAAATAAATGCTGCCTGCCTGGCTACCTCTGCCATCAATACTCTGAGTCACTGACTTTGAACACATTTACAAGGTGTGGTGATAAGTTCATTCCCAGAATGCCTGCAGCGTATCACTATGGTGGTCAGTTATAAAACCATTCGCACTCGAGCATGTTCTCACAGGTTCTAATCTACCTTTTACCTCTAATTTACATTCCCCTGGACTGCCCAAAAGGGCAGCAGCCCTGGAGGCTGGGAAGTTCTCCTGGACAAGAACAGTGCAGCTCCAGACCACAGGTTATTTATATACTCCCCAGCCACTTACTGTGCACTCACCCCCAGGGATTGGCTGAGATAACATAGATATTAAAAGTGTTAATTTGCTTTTCCCAACTCTTACAGTGTAGAATCCTCAAGAAGGCAGGGGGAAACAGTCGAACCTGCAGTCAGCAAAGCCAAGGACAGTCAAACAATCCTACACTGATTACAGGGAGCCAAATAAAATGGATTATACCTAGTCTCTAGCAACCTATCTAGGAGGGTGCTACACATGTATGGCCAAATATATGCTATTTGGCCAGTATCACATTGTTCTTTAATGCTACTGCCTTTCCTAAAAGGTCTAAGAGCCTTTATGCATGTTGATATGTGTTATCATGTGATGTACTGCACTGTGTTATAAAAAGTACTATTTTTTTGCCCATTAAGAAAAACCGCTTATAAGGATTTCTAGAGTCGAGGGAGAGCAGAAAGGGGTACAGAGTGCAATAAGTGCATTGCGCAGTAATTACAATCAGGGAAGCAGGTAAAAAGAAAGGTAGTGATCTTTGTCAGTGTTTCTCAGTATGCAGCACTTTCACAAGTCACCCCCTGTACCCCAAACCTCAAGGAAGCTTTGATGTGGGTATTTAACGTTTCCATACAATTCTTTGTCAATATACATTCTAATATTATTATTCAGGATTTATATAGCACCAACAGTTTGTATGGCATTTTAAAAATGAAGGCAGGCAGTCAGGTTATAATAGGATTCAAAACAAGGGGAATCAGAGGGCCCTGTTCATTAAAAGGGAGGGTCAAGCAATACAAAAGGTAATGACTGCGTGGGATGAGCTGATGCAGAAAGTAAACGTTCAGTTGTTGGGTTGAGACAAGATAGGCTTCTCTAAAGAGATGGGTTTTCAGGGATCACCTAAAAATGGAGAGTAGGAAAAAGTTGGACAGATTGGGGTAGGGAGTTCCAGAGGATGAGAGATGGCCCTGGAGGTGATTATGGGAGGAGGTGACTAGAGAGCAGGAGGTCTTGGGAGGAGTGAAGAGAAGGATTTGGTTGGTATTTTGAGACCAGGTTGGTGATGTAACTGGGGCAGAGTTGTGGATGGCTTTGTAAGTTATTGTTCGTATTTGAATTTTATTCATTGGGTGAGTGGAAGCCAATGCAGAGATGGCTTGAGAGGAATAGCAGACACTGAAAGGTTGGTAAGGTGGATGAGTCTGGCAACAGCATTTGTGATGGACTGATGGGGGGATAGCCTAGTGATGTAAAGGTAATCCAATGAGGAAGGAGTTTTAGTAGTCGAGATGACCAGGGAGTGAATTAGGAGCCTAGTAGAGTTGTTGGCTAAAAAGGTGAGTGTTTTGGAGATGTTATGGAGGTTGAGGCAGCAAGATTTGGACAGTGATTGGATGTGGGGCTCAGAGGAAAGTTCATAATTCAGGATTATACCTAGCACCCTGGCATGTGGGGATCTTGACAAAGAAGTCAGGGGAAGGGGCACATGGGGAAGGAATTATTATGTGCATAATTGTTCTATTCTCTACTGTTTGATCGAATTTGAAACTGGAATATTATGCTTGCCATAAAAAGCAGAAGTTCTCTCTGAACCCATCAGAGGTTGCCCTTTTGGTATACGGACTATGCATTCTAGCTTGTTCTCCCTCTGTAAGGAGATGGAGAACATCTCATCACACCTAGCCATTTCCTGCTTGCTGCATTTGCAAGGGCACAGCAGTCTTTTCATTTGAATGGGCTGCTGTGCCTGCAGAAAAAGCAGGAAGAGGGTCCTCGCACCTTTTAAAAATTGCAATACATTCTAAAAACCAGAGCTCAGATCTTTATACAGCACAGGATCATGGATACTGTCACTCGCTGAGGTGCAGCCCTCCAAAGATAGGGGATAGGGATCTTGGTACTAGCAAAAAAAGAATAAAAGAGCATGCACTCTCCTTGTGCATTACCGTGATAAAAGAAGAATTTATTATGATAAAAACAAATGGATACTCACAAACCAAAAGGTCATAAAAACAGACCAATAGGTCATAAAAACAGAGAGAGTGCCACAATCAATGGTTCAAGGTAGTGGGGATCCTGCAGTGGAAGGTGCTAATGCGTTTCGGGAGTCAAGCTCCCTTCCTCAGAGCTGCAGCCTAACTGCAGCTGTGATAGTCAAGTATCCAGAAATGTACTGAGGATTCAGATGTTTGGGGCTGCTATTAAGAATTGTAAATCCTGTAAATTATAATAATAATAATTGTTGGTAGCCCTCTGTGTCTGCTAAAGAGCAGCAGGTTTTGCCTGTGGCTGCGGGAATGTGTATGCTTTACATACATTCCCACACCTGCAGAAGGGTGCACCTAGCCTAACACTTTTTTTTCAGCAGAAACACAACAGGGGGACACAGCATAACCAAGTATATTGTACATCGACAAAAAACTGGAATATTTGTTTTTGGCTGTTAAATGCTATATGAATATGATTAGTGACCCTTGAAGGCCCCTTGACACAGACTACCAGGGGGGCAGTACAATTAGGCAGTTCAGCTGCAGTTTTATTATAGCAGTGCCACTGCTAAACATGACCAATTCAAGTGTATAGGGCTGCGCTGCAATTCCTTTGCAACCATGTGCATTGCATATGGTCATGGCATAGTGGTTTAGGCATTTCAGGGTTAAAACAGGTGGTGAGGAGGTGACATATCACTTTTCAGATGCTTGACATCTGCCCTCTAAAATGCAATCTACTGCAGATCACTTTTCAGATGGTTGGGAAGAGCTGCTAGAAGTATGAGCCCTTACTAACAAAGATGTGCACGATGGAAAAATTTGTTTCATTTTGCTTCCGATTTGTTCGTTAAGGTAATAATTTTGTTTAATCATATGCATTATGTTGGAATGATTTTGTTTTTGGAATTTGTTTAGTATATACAGATTTGTTTCATATATTTGTTATTTTCAAATTGACTCAAAATTCAAATTTGAAATTTGAATTTCAGAAGTTTATATTCATTCTATTTTATTCCAATATGTTCTATTTTTTTCTTTTGTATTCTCTTTTCTAATCAATTTTTTTTTTCCTTTCTATTCTTTTATCTTTTATTTTATTCTCTTCTATTCTTTTATTTTCTATTCTATTATGTTCTATTCTTGTATAGTTCTTTCTATTCTACACTATTCTATTCTGTTTTGTGCTATTCTATTTTTATCTATCCTGTTCTAAGATTTTTTCTTCTATTCTATTTTCTTCTATTCTGTTTAATTCTATTTTTTCTATTCTATAAATCAGCCTAAGTAGGAATCAGCATCTGATTTAAAATTTTTACCTTACTGTATTTATTGCAATATGTTTCCATTTCGAACTCAAATTCATTTTCGAACTTGAATTTACTTTCAAATTCATATTCAGATCATTCATTTTGTTATAACTTATCTCAGATTTGCTGAAATTTGTTACTATTGTCATTCAGAAATTTGGATACATCCGAATCTCAGAATAACAAAAATATCATCAGAACTTCAATTTGTAATGATACAAATCACACATGTCTACTTACTATTGCATTGTCTGTAAAGATGTCAATTTTATGCTTACTGTATCTGTGATGAGAAAGGTTAGCCATTGATGGAAAGGTTTTTTTAATTGATACCGACGTGATTTTATCTGTTTTTAAGGAAAACTGGTTAGTTTTGTGTGCAAGAGCAGTCATGTTGTCTGATGCAGAGAATTGGAGCATTGCCGTGTAACTTGGAAATCTGCACAAATTTGGCTGCATCACTAATCTAAATGAGCAGAATGAAGAATGAATTTCAGGAAAATCATCCAACTTTTGAATAGCTTGCATTTGCATTTTTCTTTGAACTTTGTTACAGTTTTACAGTTGTTTGATGTGCTATGTAGCAGTATACGCCAAATGATCAAACAGTAACGTGCAACTTGAAGTTTACTGTATAAATATGAGAATAATCAACAATGCCAATAAAATGGTAAAGTTATGCAACAAGAATAAGACAAACAGGCAGTGCAATTGTTGCATTGCAGGGCTACCTAAATCAGCCCATAGCCATTCTTTGAGAAAATTGCTCAATTCCCCCATCAACACAGTCAGTTGAATCCCTCCAGCAGTGCTATTGTGTTCTCCCAGCAGGGAGCTATCCCAGTCCACAGAACACAATGATCACTGCTGGGGGCTTTAGCCGTCGGCAGTGGTTGCAAGGAAAAAATCCAATAGACTGTACTTAAGTTGATTGACTTCAGCACAACCAGCCTGCCCATTTGATTTGATTTGAACCATACATGGATCAAATCTCAGCCAGCCCCTGCTGAACCATTTGATTCATCTGTGGTCCATTTAACCACTTGCCCTCCATGCTATAGCAGAAGTACTGCTACAGGGTGGCAGGGCTGTGAAAAAAACATATATACAGTTGCAAGAAAAAGTATGTGAACCCCTTGGGATTACGTGGAGTTTTGCATGAATTGGGCATAAAATGTGCTCTGAACGTCATCTAAGCCACAACAATAGAAGAACACAGTCTGCTGAACATAATACTACACAAACATTAGATGTTGCCATGGTTTAATTGCACATAACATGTAAACATTCACAGTGCAGGGAGGAAAAAGTATGTGAACCTTTGGACTTAATAACTGGTTGACCCTCCTTTGGCAGCAATAACCTCAACCAAACGTTTCCTGTAGTTGCAGATCAGACCTGCGCAACGATCTGGAGTAATTTTGGACCACTCCTCTTCACAAAACTGTTTCAGTGTAGCAATATTCTTGGGATGTCTGGTGTGAATCGCTCTCTTAAGGTCATGCCACAGCATTTCAATCGGGTTGAGGTCAGGACTCTGACTGGGCCACTCCAGAAGGCGTATTCTGTGCTGTTGCAGCCATTGTTTTGTTGAATTACTTGTATGCTTTGGGTCATTGTCCTGTTGCATCACCCATCCTCTGCGGAGCTTCAGTTGGCGGACAGATGGTCGTACATTTTCCTGCAAAATGTCTTGATAAACTTTGGAATTCATTTTCCCATCAATGACAACAATCCGTCCAGGACCTGAGGCAGCAAAGCAGCCCCAAACCATGATGCTCCCTCCGCCACGTTTTACAGTGGGGATGAGGTTTTGATGTTGGTGTGCTGTGCCTTTTTTTCTCCACACATAGTGTTGTGTGTTCTTCCCAAACAACTCAATCTTGGTTTCATCTGTCTACAGTATATTTTGCCAGTAGTGCTGTGGAACATCCAGGTGCTCTTTTGCAAACTTCAAACGTGCTGCAATATTCTTTTTGGACAGCAATGGCTTCCTCCGTGGTGTCCTCCCATGTACTCCATTCTTGTTTAATGTTTTCCTTATTGTAGATGTGTCAACAAAAATGTTAGCATGTGCCAGAGATTTCTGTAGGTCTTTAGCTGACACTCTGGGATTCTTCTTTACCTCATGCAGCATTCTGCGCTGTGCTCTTGCAGTCATTTTTACAAGACGACCACGCCTAGGGAGAGTAACAACAGTGCTAAACTTTCTCCATTTGTAGACAGTCTGTCTAACCGTGGACACATGAACATCAAGGCTTTTGCAGATACTTTTGTAACCCTTTCCAGCTTCATGCAAGTCAACAATTCTTGATCGTAGGTCTTCTGAGAGCTCTTTTCTGCGAGGCATGGTTCACTTTAGACAGTGTTTCTTGAAACCAGCAAACCCAAAACAGGTGTGTGTTTTTTAAGGGCAGGACAGCTGTCAGCAACACATCCAATATCATCACACTGATTGGAGTCAAGGTTGGCTCACTCCTGGCTCCAATTAGCTCTGGGAGAAGTCATTAAGCTAGGGCCTCACATACTTTTTCCTCCCTGCACTGTGAATGTTTACATGTTATGTGCAATTAAACCATGGCAACATCTAATGTTTGTGTAGTATTATGTTCAGCAGACTGTGTTCTTCTATTGTTGTGACTTAGATGACGTTCAGAGCACATTTTATGTCCAATTCATGCAAAACTCCACGTAATCCCAAGGGGTTCACATACTTTTTCTTGCAACTGTGTATATATATATATATATATATATATATATATATATATATATATATATATATATATATATATATAGTGGGGTTAGCTCAGGTGGGGGATCTCCTTCCCTGGGACAAAGGTAGACCGCACAGCAGGCTTTTGTCAAAATCTGACTGGTTGTCAGCTTTATTTAAAAGGTTTGCAGAAAATAAACAAAACATGAAAATAAACCCTTGCCATCCAGGCACTAACTAAACAAAAGGCTTTTCCTCTCTCAGAGGTGAAGGGCTTCTCCCTGTCACCAAAATAAAACAAAAGCAAACCTTTTCTTGTAGGTATCGTCCATACACACAGCTCTCTCAGAATACCTCTCTGAGTCCCAGGCCACAAGCAACTCCTTGCTCCAGCCCTGCCTTATTTATACCACCTGTTGGTGGTCATCAGTGGAGCCCAAACTCTGGTCCGGACCCACCTGCTTAACTGTGGCCCCGAAAACCCGGAGTGGACTCCACCTAAACGGTCAGGTATGAGCATATGCGAGGTGACACATAGCGTCCCTCTATCACCTCGCCGTTCATCCTGTCACATATCCCCCCCCTCTGCTCAAGCCCCTGCGGCTGAGCAACTGTCCCAACCAGACAATGGACCCGGGAGAGGGCATCTACATTACTTTGCAGTTTCCCCGCTCTGTGTTCCACTGTGAATTTGAACACTTGTAGCGCGAGAAACCACCTTGTCACTCGACTGTTTTTCTCCTTATTATCACACATCCATTTGAGCGGGGCATAATCAGTAACCAACTTGAATGGTCTTCCTAACAGGTAATATTTCAGGGCCTCCAAGGCCCATTTGATGGCCAAACATTCCTTCTCCACAATGGCATAGTTTCTCTCATGTTTGTTGAGCTTTCTACTTAGGAAGACCACAGGGTGCTCCTCCCCATCTCTGATTTGGGACAGTACCGCACCTAGTCCCACGTCAGAGGCATCAGTCTGTACCACAAACTCTGTTGTGAAATCTGGAGTCACAAGCACAGGTTGAGCACAGAGAGCTTGTTTCAGCCTTTGAAATGCGGTCTCCGCCTCAGGATTCCACTTAATCATGACTGACCCCCTACCTTTTGTCAGATCTGTCAGTGGGGCTGCAATGGTGGCAAAATTGGGGATAAACCGCCTGTAGTATCCCGTGATTCCAAGAAATGCCCGAACTTGTTTTTTATTTACAGGTTGGGGCCACTTTTGAATTGCCTCAATTTTATTGATCTGAGGCCTAATGAGACCTCAACCAATGATGTAGCCAAGATATTTGGCCTCCTCTAAGCCAATGGCACACTTTCTGGGGTTGGCGGTAAGACCTGCTTCCCGCAGCGAATCTACGACCGCTTGCAAGAGGGACAAATGAGATTCCCAGTCGGGACTGTGGACGACGACATCGTCCAAATAGGCAGCTGCATATTGGCGATGTGGTCTCAACGTCTTGTCCATCATCCTTTGGAATGATGCAGGAGCCCCATGCAAACCAAACGGCATCCGCTTATACTGAAAGGACCCCTCGGGGGTGGAGAATGCTGTCTTTTCTTTTGCAGCTTCCGTTAAAAGAATCTGCCAATAGCCTTTGGTCAGATCTAAGGTGGTTATGTACCGAGCCGTTCCCAACCTGTCAATGAGCTCATCCACCCGAGGCATCGGGTACGCATCAAACTTAGACACACTGTTCAGTTTCCTGAAATCATTACAGAAACGAATTGTTCCATCTGGTTTTGGGACCAACACTATGGGACTCGACCACTCACTGTGAGATTCCTCAATCACTCCCAACTCTAACATGTCCTTTATTTCCTTTGCCAACGCTTCCCGCCCGGCCTCGGGAATTCTATAGGGCTTGACATTTACGCGGACCCCGGGCTGGGTAACTATGTCATGCTGTATGACAGTCGTCAGTCCAGGTAGGTGGGAGAAGAAATCTCAATTTTTCCTCACAAACTCCTTAACATCATCTTGTTGGGCTACTGACAAGGTTTCCATTATAGGTACCTGAGGGGCCATGGGAACCACGTCCTTTTGGGGTCTTGGTACTGCCAACAAACTTTCCCTGTCTTTCCAAGGTTTTAAGAGATTCACATGATAGATTTGTTCGGGTTTCCTTTTTCCTGGCTGGTAAACTTTATAATTTACTTCCCCCACATTTCAAAGGGACCTTGCCACTTTGCGAGGAATTTACTTTCCACGGTGGGGACTAGCACCAGCACTCTATCCCCAGGGTTGAAGGTACGGATCCTGGCACCCCGGTTATAAACCCTTCTCTGGACCTCCTGGGCTTGCTCCATGTGTTCCCGAACAAGTGGCATGACAGCTGCGATTCTATCCTGCATCTGTGAGATATGCTCGATGACACTTCTATAGGGCGTGGTCTCTCCCTCCCAGGTTTCTTTTGCGACATCTAGCAATCCCCTGGGATGTCTACCATACAGTAATTCAAAAGGTGAATATCCTGTAGATGCCTGAGGTACTTCTCGTATAGCAAACATGAGATATGGTAGCAAAAAATCCCAATTTCTCCCATCTTTGTCCACCACCTTTTTTAACATATTCTTAAGGGTCTTGTTAAACCTTTCCACAAGCCCATCGGTTTGGGGGTGGTAGACCGAGGTACGGAGATGGGAGATTTTGAACAATTTGCATAACTCTTTCATAACTCTAGACATAAATGGCGTGCCCTGATCCGTTAAATATCTCCTTTGGAATACCTACACGACTAAACACCCGGACAAGCTCTTTGGCGATATTTTTAGCGGAGGTATTACGCAAGGGGATGGCTTCAGGATACCGGGTGGCATAGTCAAGTATAACCAGTATGTGCTGATGGCCCTGGGCAGACTTTACTACTGGACCCACTAGGTCCATGCCCACTCTTTCAAACGGTACTTCAATTATGGGTAGAGGTACTAGCGGACTGCGAAAATGGGGTGAGGGCGCAGAATATTGACATTCCGGACATGACTCACAATGCGCTTTGACGGCTCCATGTAAGCCTGGCCAAAAGAATCTCTGGGTTATTCTCTCCTTTGTTTTCTCTACACCCAGGTGTCCACCCATTATATGCCCATGGGCTAAATCCAGTACCATCCGGCGAAAGGGTTTGGGGACCACTAACTGTTCTACCACCTCCTCCCCTTGCTTTACCACTTGATACAGCAAGTTATTGTTAAGAGCCATGTAGGGAAAAGACACCGCTACATCATTTTCCACTGGTTCCCCATCAATCATTTTAATGTTTTCACGGGCTCTATTAAGTGTGGAATCTTTCAGTTGTTCCGTACAAAAATCCTCTTTTCTGACCTCTAGGTCAGGCACCACATTCTGTCCACTCTCACTAGAGCCAGCGATCATTTCTTGTTCTATATCCTCAGTGTCTGGGGTTGTATCCAACTCCTCCTGCTCCCCAGCCATTACAGAGAAAGGAAAAAGGTCTAAACCTTCCTTGGACACACCAACAGTTTCCCCTTCCACCTTGCCGTCAAAGGGGTCAGGAGTGAGTTCAGGAGTTTTCAGTGTTTCCCCAGCAGGGGGAGCTCGGTCCTCCTGACTCCCCTCCTTATCCCATAACTTCCAGAAATGGGGAAAATCTCTCCCCACTATGGCTTCATGAAGCAGAGAGGGCACCACCCCCACAGAATGGGTCACAGGGCCCCAGGGAGTACCAATCTCTACCAGAGCAGTCTGGTAATTACGTGTATCACCATGAATACAAATAACTCCAATAGTGCTAGGGTGTAAGCTGGCAGGGTTTACCAAATCACTCTTAACTAAGGTCACAACACTACCCGAGTCTAGCAGAGCAGTTACTGGCTTTCCATCAATGGCAATCACACACATTTGCTTTTCCATGCGTTTCTGACATGCTGCAGTACATACCACCTGTGCAAAAAGAGACATGCGTTTTCCTAGATAAGCATTTTCACATTGCATAGGTTCATCATTTAACGGACAGTTTGCAGCAATATGACCTAACGCATGACAACGATAACATATTATATGTTCAGTGCTTAGACCTCTAAACGGCTTTGGGGACCTTCCTGAACTATTTGGCCAGTCTCTAGGTCCTAAGCCTACAGTCTCATTATCTGACACAATAGTCTTATCATTTTTTCCTGAGCCTTTGGCCCATGGAACAGTGTTACCGGATCTTCCATATAGTTTTCCACCCCTAGTGACATTGGGGTACGGCCCAGGTGAATGAAAAAAGTCCTCAGCGGCTGCATATCTCTCCACCAGGTCCACCAGCTCGTTTGCAGA
Source organism: Staurois parvus (assembly GCF_062004578.1). Classification (NCBI taxonomy): domain Eukaryota; kingdom Metazoa; phylum Chordata; class Amphibia; order Anura; family Ranidae; genus Staurois; species Staurois parvus. The sequence continues at coordinate 9,264,353 of NW_028318344.1, read as the reverse complement.
TTTAGGGTCTCCACGGCCGACCCACTTCCTCAAAGTGGCAGGGAGTGCACGCAAATATTGGTCCATGACCACACGCTCCACAATCTGAGGGCCTGACAATACCTCTGGCTGGAGCCACTTTTTGGAGAGATGTATCAAATCAAACATCTGAGATCTGGGTGGTTTGTCAGCCCTGTAATGCCATTGATGCACCCGCTGAGCCCGGACTGCAATGGTGACGCCCAGGCGTGCAAGGACCTCAGCCTTCAGTTTCTCACAGTCCTGGGCATCCCCTGGTTCCAGGTCATAATAGGCTTTTTGGGATTCACCTGTCAAAAATGGTGCAAGCAGTCCTGCCCATTGCTCCTTTTTCCATCCTTCCCGAACACCAACCCTTTCAAAAGTTGTGAGGTAGGCCTCCACATCATCCGCAGGTGTCATCTTCTGCAAAACATAGCTGGCCCGCACCATTTTCTGCTCTACTGGCAGCGGATCTGCCGATTCCTTCTTTAATTCTAATAAGTGTTGGGCCACCTGCTTAAGGAGCTCTCGGTCTGCTTCCTGGGCCTCCGCAAACTGGCGATTTGTCTCCCGTTGTGCTGCATTAGCGTGCAGCAAGGCTCTTATTATTTCCTCCATCTTCCCACTTGCTCAGGAAGTTGCCCGCCAAATCCACCATATGTGGGGTTAGCTCAGGTAGGGGATCTCCTTCCCTGGGACAAAGGTAGACCGCACAGCAGGCTTTTGTCAAAATCTGACTGGTTGTCAGCTTTATTTAAAAGGTTTGCAGAAAATAAACAAAACATGAAAATAAACCCTTGCCATCCAGGCACTAACTAAACAAAAGGCTTTTCCTCTCTCAGAGGTGAAGGGCTTCTCCCTGTCACCAAAATAAAACAAAAGCAAACCTTTTCTTGTAGGTATCGTCCATACACACAGCTCTCTCAGAATACCTCTCTGAGTCCCAGGCCACGAGCAACTCCTTGCTCCAGCCCTGCCTTATTTATACCACCTGTTGGTGGTCATCAGTGGAGCCCAAACTCTGGTCCGGACCCACCTGCTTAACTGTGGCCCCGAAAACCTGGAGTGGACTCCACCTAAACGGTCAGGTATGAGCATATGCGAGGTGACACATAGCGTCCCTCTATCACCTCGCCGTTCATCCTGTCACAATATATATATATATACACACACACGTGATTTGCATCTCCGAGTAGGGAACGCGCACACCGCTATTGGCGGCTAGAGATGTCAATTACCAGGTCCCAGCTGGCACTTGGCAATCGTCGGGGAAAGATGACAGGGGAGAGACCTGTGTGTAAACAACACATGTCCCTCTCCTGTCAGCATGGACATGCTGATTTGTATCTCTCAGCACAGCAGGGAGATACAATACAGCATGTCTCCCTAGTAAAACACACGCAGCACACAGTTAATCCTTTGATCACCCCAGATGTTAACCCGTTTCTGCCCAGTGTCATTAGTACAGTGTCAGTGCTTTTTATTAGTGTATTAGTGTCACTGGGGATGTCAGTAGCAGTTAGTCATTTCCCAGTGTCAGAATGCCCACTGCAGTCCCGCTATAAGTCACTGATCGCCGCCATTACTAGTATATTAAAAAAAAAATTCCAGTATATATACCTCCATTTGTAAACGCTATAACTTTCCCGTAAACCAATTAACCAGTTGCCGCCCGAACTATAGCCAGATGGTGGCCAGGCAAACAGCTCGTCCCTCCGGGTGGACACCATATGGCGTCCTTCCAGGCATGTGCATTGCGCCTGCACGCAGGGCCACGCAGCGCCGCGATCTGTCACCGGCCATGTTCCTCGGACATGACCGATGACAGATCTGTGTACCGGCCCCATTGCCAGTACCATGTGATCTGCTGTGACCAATCACAGCAGGTCACATGACATTTGCATATAATAGATGGCTTCCTTTCATACCATCCATTGTATGCAAGTGTGTCTAGCTGTGAATGGTCACAGAGATCACATGCATGTCATTCAAAATGAGAGAGCACTGAAACCTGAAAATTGGCCTGTGCAGGAAGGGGGTTAAAGTCCCTGGTATATAAGTGGTTAGTTTACACGTATTGGGATTTTTTTTTTAGCAAAGACCTGTAACAGAATACATTTTGCCCTAAATTTATAAAGAAATTAGATTTTTTAAAAATGTTTTATTGGATATGTTTTATAGCAAAAAAGTAAAAAATATAGTTTTTTTTTTTTCAAAATTGGCGGTCTTTTTTTGGTTTATAGCGCAAAAAAAAAAAAATGCAGAGGTGATAAAATACCACTGAAAGAAAGCTCTATTTGTGGGTTAAAAAAATACATAAATTTAATTTATGTACAGCATTGCATGACTGCGCAAATTGTCAGTTAAAGTAATGCAAAAAATGACCTGGTCAGCGCCGTATTGCAAAAAATGGCCGGGTCAGGAAGGGGGTAAATCCTCTGGAGGGCAAGAGGCTAAGGAATGTTGCCATAAAGGCTGCTAGGTGGCAGCACAATTACATTACATTACATTGAGTTTATATAGCGCCAAAGGGTTTGCTCAGCGCTGTACAATAGAGGGGGGGACAATACATGAAACATTACAGCAACTACAAACAGCACACGAGGGGTTATAGGGCCCTACTCTTTCGAGCTCACAATCTAGGAGGGAAGGGGTAGTGGTACAGGAGGAAGTGGCTGTGGGGGATGGAGTGGTAGGAGGAATGAAGGAGAGCAGCAGTTAGGTGAGGGTGGGTTTTCAGGGAGCGCCTGAAGGTGAGGAGGGAAGGTGACAGTCTGATGGATTGGGGTAGTGAGTTCCAGAGGATGGGGGAGGACCTGGAGAAGTCTTGCAGACGTGCGTGTGAGGAGGAGACCAGGGAGCAAGATAGAAGGAGGTCCTGTGAAGAGCGAAGGGTACGGTTAGGGTGGTACTTGGGAATCAGGTCGGTGAGGTAGTTAGGGGCAGTGTTGTGAATGGCTTTGTAGGTCAGAGTGAGTAGTTTGAATTTGATGCATTGGGCGATAGGGAGCCAGTGGAGGGAGAGGCAGAGGGGGGTGGCAGAGATGGAGCGGGTGGTGAGGTGGATGAGTCTAGCCGCTGAGTTGAGGATGGTCTGAAGCGGGGAGAGCCTGCACTGGGGTAGGCCGGTGAGGAGGGAGTTGCAGTAGTCAAGGCGTGAGATAATCAGGGAGTGTACAAGTAGTTTAGCGGTGTCTGGGGTAAGGACGGTGCGTATTTTGGCGATATTGCGGAGGTGGAGTCTGCATGTGTTTGTAAGTGATTTGACATGAGGTTGGAAGGAGAGGTTAGAGTCCAGAATGACTCCAAGGACTTTGGCTTGCGGGGCGGGATTGATGGTGGTGATGTTAGTAGTGATGGAAAGGATGGGGGGGGGGGCGCGGGCAGGAGGGAAGACGAGAAGCTCGGTTTTGGAGAGGTTGAGTTTGAGGAAATGGAGCGACATCCAGTCAGAGATGTCGTTTAGGAGGTGAGTGATGCGGGCGGAGAAAGTGGAGGTGAGGTGGGGGGTGGAGAGGTAAATTTGAGTTTCATCAGCGTAGTGGTGGTAGTTGAAGCCGTGGGAGTGTATGAGTTTGCCAAGGGAGGAGGTGTAGATGGAGAAGAGAAGGGGTCCAAGGACAGAGCCCTGGGGGACCCCAACAGAGAGGGGGAGGGAAGGGGAGGTGGCACCATTGTAGGAAACGCTGAAGGAGCGTCGGGATAGGTAAGAGGAGAACAGGAGAGAGCGGTGTCTCTGATGCCAAGGGAGAGTAGTTTATTAAGGAGGAGGGGGTGGTCAACTGTGTCGAAGGCCGCGGAGAGGTCCAGGAGGAGGAGGACAGAGTAGTCGCCTTTGGCTTTGGAGGTTAGTAGGTCGTTGGTGATTTTGAGGAGGGCGGTTTCGGTGGAGTGTAGGGGACGGAAGCCGGACTGTAGTGGATCAAGGAGGTTGTTGTCAGTTAGGTGGGCGCTTAGGCGGTTGTAGACTAAGCGCTCCAGGAGTTTGGAAGTGAGTGGCAGCAGGGAGATGGGTCTGAGGTTGTTTGGGTCAGAGGGGTCCAGGGAGGGCTTTTTGAGTATGGGGGTGATGTGCGCATGCTTTAGGGGGGAGGGGAATACGCCGGTAGAGAGGGAGAGATTGAAGATGTGGGTGAGGGAGCAGATGAGGGAAGAGGGGGGTGACTGGAGGAGTCGAGAGGGGATAGGGTCCAGGGGGCAGGTAGTGAGGCGGGCTTCTGAGAAGACCCTGGTGACTTCCTCAGTGGTAGCGGGGCTGAAGGAGTGCAGAGCTGGTGGGGTTACGGTAAGCGGGGTCTTGGGTGTGGAGGGGGGCAGTACAATACAAAATAACAGGATCTTAGGCTGGCCATACACTATACAATTTTCTTACAATTTTCTGCCCAATTTCCTTTAGATTTACCCTCAACTATGTAGTGCAAGAGCCTGCTTAATTGGATACAATTGAAAGCGTTTAGGTTTGACCTCCTATTATATGGTTTTTGGTAAATCTAAACCAAAAATCTCAAGAAAATTGTATAATATTTGGCCAGCCTAAGGGTACAGAGTATAAGAACAAATCACTAGTAATAAACAGCACACTACAGTTCAGCCTAGTTCAGACTCAGGTAATTGTGGTCCTATGGAATGGGGGAGGAGGGTTGGGGTCCAAGGAGGCTGGCTGTAGTTGGTAGCCTAGGTGGTTGGCCATCTTCAAGCAGGCTCCACAGTAGGGCTGCCACCTCATCCCTTTAAACCTGAACACATATTAATTACACAGGTTCTGCGGTGGTAATTAAACTCACAAAGTGCCTTACCTGTATTAAATTAGCCTCAGAACCTGTGTAATTAATGTGTTCTGTTTTAAAGGGATGAAGTGGCAACCCTACTCCACAGAGAGGCAAAATTAATCTCTGGTCTGGATGTCCAGGATTCAGCAGACGCCCCAGGGATGGGTGTACAAGGAGTCAGCTGAAGATAGAGGGCCACCCCACTGTCACTGGATGACAGCTAACATGCCCAGTCACTGCTGTCTCATCAGGTACCACCTCTCTGTGTGCTTGAGGGTAGGAAACAGGGTAATTCATATCCCCTGGGCATGCCAAAGAGTCCTTGAGATTCTGAGAGCTCAGCCAATCATGGCAAAAGAAATGAAATGGACCTGCACCTGCTGCTGCATAAGGTGGGTAAAGATGGACTCCACTATGAATGTTTCAAATGAAAAATATTCTGGTGCTGCAAATTGCAACAGAAAGCAGAAACAGTGCTTGCACTACTTTTTACAAAAATGAGGTGAACCAAATTGCATGGTACTGTGAAGTCAAGTGATCTGGTGCCTGCAAACAAAGATCTGATTTTGGGGTGCCATTACCAATACAGTGACACACACAACAGATTGCAAAGGCAGTGTGCTTTGAGCATGGTGTGGCAAATGTGCAGGAACTGCCTTTCCTGCACCAAGTTCTGAACCATCCAGGTGTGAACCGGCACCTGTGCATCCGCATGTGGGTAAATGCAGCCCTTGCACAGGCATACACTGTAGTACGGCCATGTGAAAAATTCAGTGAGTGGCCGGATTTGGATGCACAGGAGCTGCAAGTGGCACCCACAGTTTTTTGGGCATGGATTCACATGTGAGCAAGGCCTTATTCTCCATGGAGAACAAGTGTAGTGACCAGGGCTTTTTTTCAGTGGGAACATGGGGGAACACAGGTTCGGCACCTCCAGCACTGGTTGTATGTAATGGCAAGGGATACTGGGTGTGCTGGAGGGTCTATTGATGCTTGCTGCTAGGGGATCTATTGTTGCTAGAAGAGATCTATTTTTGAGTGCAGGGGGACTATTGTTGCTGGTGGAAGATCTGTTGTTGCTAGGAGGGTCTTATGTTTTCGGGCGGTCATTAGTTGCTGGGAATTAACTACTGATGAGGAAGGGGGTAAATTATTGCTGGCAGCTGGAGGGTTTAGAGAACTGTTGTTGCTGCTGGGGCATCTATTGTTGATAGGGGATCTATTGTTGCCAGGTGGTCTATGGTTGCTGGGGGGGGTCTATTGTTGCCAAAGGGTCTATTGTTGCCGGGGGGGTCTGTTTGGGCTGTGGGGTCTGTTGGTGCTGTGGGATCTATTGTCATTGGGGGATCTATTGTTGCTGGGGGATGTATTTTTGCTAGAGGGTTTATTGTTGCTGGCTACTGGGGATCTATTTTATAGGTTTTTTTTGTAATCAAACTCCAAATTACTTAGCACAACAATATGATCCTTGGTTCTGTATTCTGGGAGGTGGGTAGGAGGTGGAACCAAAGGACGGTGCTCGGAGTTGGGTAGGGGGCGGAAACAGGGGTGACTCAAAAGGGGGGAGTTCTTGCAAGTATTCTCTGAGAAAAAAAAGCTCTGGTAGTGACATCTCTGCACTTTTAGTCCATTAATACCTCCTCCAGTTCGGCACCTGCAAGTCCACACCTCAGTACAGACCTGAGCTGGCGGAATCCGTGGACTGTGGGTGTAACACTTTGCAGATTCAGATGCAAAATAAAAATATTTATTCCAAAATGTGGGATTCTCATTTAAATCATACAGAGCTTTACAGCGGTAGTTTAACTTGGACAGGAAATGAGGGGCAGAGGGTTTGATTAGGCAGCACAGTGGCTAAATGGTTAGCACTTCTGCCTGCCTAGTACTAGTGTCAGTTCAAATCCCAACCACGGTATCACCTGCCTGGAGCTTGTATGTTTTCCCTGTGCCTGTGTGGGTTTCCTCCCACACTCCAAAGACATGCTGGTAGGTTAATTGGATCCTGTCTAAATTGACTCTAGTATATATGAATGTGAGTTTGGGACCTTAGATTGTACGCCCCTTCAGGGTTAGGGATTGATGTGAATGTAGAATAGTAGTGTAACAGCGGGGTGTAAATTGATGGCGCTATATAAGTACCTGAAATAAATAAATTCCAGATAAAGGACAGTTGGGGCTATGCTTTGCGGATATGTTTTTAGTTCATAGTCAATAACTATTTTTGAATTGGTAGACCAGCATCAGATGAGATTCTAGTTTGTTTGTCTTCTAAGCATAACATTTCTTTGTACAAGAAGTATAGAAATGTTTTGCAAGTATTGTGCAACACCGTTCTGTGTGTTTGTCTAGCAATTCCAACATCATTCTGTGTCCGCCTGCCAAATATCTCAAGATTACCTAGCTGGAGCAGTGTGGGCATTGGAGGGGTGGCTGCTGATGGAAGGCTGAATAATTCGGATGGCTCCACCCTAGCCCCCTCTGTGCTCACCTCTTTCTGATGGGAGGGTGTGCTGTCTCCTTCCACTTGTTAGAGGCTTGGTCACATAGAGGAGGGGGCTCTAATACTTTGTCTGCTCTTCATCCAAACACTTGATAGCAGAATTCCAGCCTACAAAGCGGAAACCTAGCCAGCTAGAGACGTGCATGCGGTGAGTACAGCCTAGTACTTGTCTCCTTTTTTTTTTTTTTTTTTTTATACAAAAAACAATATAAAACTGGGTGACCACATGGTTTTGTTTAGAAACAACATAACTTGACAGACACGGATTGTTTGAATTTTCTTTGTTTTTTTGTTTTTTTTACTGTGGGCTTTGATGCAAAGATGACTTCTCTACTGTGCTACAGGGCAGATCACGCATTCACATTTTAACGTCTGCTTTGGAACGCACTAAAACGTGTGTGTCCTCAAAGACAATGCTATAGATAGAGCCTGTGCTCTGTGCTGCAGAACATTTTTGAAAATGGCTCGTCTTCGGTTTTTGGTTCACCTTAATGCGTTTGATGCACATAAAACACACATTAAAAAACGCATGAACACAAACTGCAAAAGCGTGAACTTAGCCTTACACCCCGGTCACATCGATCCTGACTTTGAAATTGTGTCACTTCACTGTAAGTCGCACGATTTCAAAGTCGGGCTGTCATTGCGATTTGCAAGGAATCTGACACAGATGTCTATGCAAATCGCACCAAAAGTAGTGCATGCACTACTTTAGAAATCGGAACCACACCAATATGATCACTGTATTTCCAGACAATAGGGTGCAGCTTGGCATGCAATTTGCAAATCACATGCCACATCGCACCCAGCGAGACCGGGGTCTTAGTCCACTTTCTACCAAGTAATAATGAATGTAACTTACTAAACGGATTGCGTGTGATAATTGTGAATAGTTTTGGCAGCGTAGAATTGTTCATAACTATGGCAGCACCTTGCTACATATAATACACATTGTATTCACTTCTATTCAGCTGTTATAAAGCCCACAATCAATTTGTAGTTCGTAAGGTTTGCTTGCATGAAAACCTTCAGCCTGGACATATTCCTTTATTATAAATAAAACCAACAGGCACAAAATGGGCAGAAAACCTGCAAAAGGGCAATGGCTATGAGTGATTTTTATATAACTAATAAAAAATGTTCTCGCCCATCCATACTGATGGTTGCAGCAACATATGCAGATCCATCTTTTCAGTGAACCTTAATGCACCATAAATGTGAAGCAGTGTGGTGCATTGAAAGAAAAGGTCAGGTGTGTTTTTTTTTTTTTAGTGCGTTAAGGTGCACTGGCAGCCCATTCAAATTAATAGGCTGTTTTAATGCATCACTTCTTAAGCCCTGGTTCACACAGATACGGTGCAGAATTTGCTGCGTTTTCTGTGCGAATTCTGCACCGCATCAGAATTGCACCCCGTTCATGCGAACACCCCGAAAGCTATGCGATGTGGAGAATCAGATTGCATAGGTGTGAATACCCATGCGATCTGATTCTAGTGCGGACTCAAAAAAGGGTCCTGCATGTTTTTGGTGCGGTGCGATTAGAGCCATGCAAAATGTATGGCTCCAATCTCACCGCACACAAATCACATGCGATTTGCACAGGAATGCGGTGCGGTTCCTGTAGGAATCACATGCGATATACCAAACTGTATGTATGTGAACCCAGGCTAATACACGATAACATGTTACATTTACGCATGAAACTAGGTCAAAGGGATAGTTTCCTTATTTGAATCCCAGTCTATTTGATTACAAAATCTTTTAAAAATTCGCCCCATTGATCAGCTAAATATCTTTTTGCATGGCCACAATGGGGGGCTTATGGTGTGCAGATTATTAAAAACGACACACGACAACGCAGTAGAAAAAAATGTATTTACTCCAACTTTGGATTTCTCTGGTTAAACATTAAGATCAATTTGAGCTGCTTCAACTGTAGAAGAGTGTTGTCCCCTGTTTGCCATTAATGACAATGGAAAATTTGGAATTTAAAAGGAATGTAGTTGTGTTGCACATAATTAATGTCCTTATTTATTAGGGTCAGCATGAAATAGGACTAAAATTAATATTTTATTTAAATGTAAGATATTGCATATACATATTGGCATGCTGCTTTTGGCACAGTGGGTGGATTTACTAAATCTGGTGCCTTTAGAATCCACTGCAGCTCAGCTTCTAAGTTCAGCTTGTTTTGTTAAGTTTTGTCAATAAAACCCAAAAGTTGATTGGTTTCTATGCAGACTTGTACCAGATTTTGCACTCTTCAGTTTTAGTAAATAACCCCCAGTAGGTGGATCTGTAGGCTCTTTCATGGATTTTACAATCTGTCTCTTTTTGCCTCTAAATGTAAAGCCTGTTGTTTACAATACTCAATGGCTAAAGCGACTTTGTCACAGCAGCTACATATACAGTTCTGTTACCCAACCACCCTTCTCCACATCAGACATACATAGGGCATTATTACTAAAACTGGAGCACACAGAATCTGGTGCACTTCTGCAGAGAAGCCAATCAGCTTCCAGGTTTTATTGTTAAAGCTTAATTGAACAAGCTGAAATTAGAAATTAGAAGCTAACTGGTTACTATGTATAGCTGTACTGTCCTGTATTTTAACCACTTGCCCTCCAGAGGATTTACCCCCCCCCCCCTTCCTGACCAGGCCATTTTTTGCGATACGGCACTGCTTTACTTTGACAATTGCGCGGTCATGCAACGCTGCACCCAAATTAAATTTGTTCTTTTTTCCCCACAAATGGAGCTTTCTTTTGGTGGTATTTGATTGTTTCTGTGTTTGTCTTTTTTTGTTTATAGCACAAAAAAATTAGACAATTCTGAAAAAAAAAAAACTTTTGGCTTTTTGCTATAAAACATATCCAGTAAAAAAAAATCAAATTTCATCATAAATTTAGGCCAAAATGTATTCTGCTATGCATAGCAATACAAAGCACCATGCTGGAGCTGACAGGGAAGAGATCTGTATTGTTTACATATATATCTCTCCCCCGTCTGTGATAGTTGGCGATCGCCAGGTGCCAGCGGGGAATCTCCGGCCGGGACCCGGCGATTGACAGCTGTAGCTGCCAATGGTGGAGCGGGAAGGGCGCGCACATGTCCCCTACTCGGAAATACAAAATCATGTGTGTGTGTAATATATACATACACACGTCATGCACACATCCTTGCAGCAAGGAGAGGAAAGAAAGTGGCGGGGATTTCAAATCCCCTCCACTTTCTCTCCTCTCCTACCACTGACACTCAGCATGGGATGCCTACAGGAAGGTTTCCCACACTGCTCCTGTGTGAGCTTGAGCTATGACAAGCCTGGGATCACAGGAGCAGTAGGGAAACCACATGCGATTTGGACAGGAATTGCATTCCTGTTTAAATCGCATGCTATTCTTTGCGATGCAATTTGCGTCCATTAACGCACCACAAAGTATCGGTATTGGCGAGTACATGACCAAAAGTATCGGTACTCATGCTCGCAGAAAAAAGAACGGTATCAGTGCATCCTAATTTTCAGTACATTTGGGTGTGTTGGTAGTCCAGTCCACAAGGCACGTTAATGCACTACACACAGGTGAACGCAACCTTAGGAGCAAAGTAGTTTGGTGGGTCAGTAGTATTCTTTTCAAATCTCAAATACTAATGTAACATGTACTTAGGCGGTACAAAACGGTCAACAGGTCAAGTCCTTCTGGTCAGGTCACACACAAGGTGACTTCTCATATCCTCAGCCAGTTTAAAGTATGACGCAACTATGACGTTAGAACAGCACGTAAAAAGGGTTTTGTACAGAAGACATTAAGTCTTCGGTCACACCAAATCCGACTTTGAAATCATGCGACTTCACTTGAATTCACATGATTTCAAAGTCCGATGTCAGCGCGACTTAGAAGACATCTGTGCGACTAATGCACAGATCTCTATGCAAGTCTCACCTGAACTTGCAAAAAGTACTACATGAAATACTTTAATAATCGGTGCAATTCCGATGGAGTCGTAATCTCACCAATATGACCGCTTCTATTACATCAATAGGGTGCGACTTGTCATGCAAATTGATAGTTTCAAATTGCATGACAAGGAGCACCAATGTGATCCGGGACTTAATTTGCTGGTAACTTGGGTTTTTTTTCTTTTAAAATAAACAGTGTATCACACTCAATAGTCACTCTAGGCATATTCTAAGACACTGAATTTTTCTGGTATGTTCAAAGTATACAACAGTACAATCGGCAGATATCACTTTTGCAAATGTTTTAATACTAAAGCTAGAACAGTGTTCACTGATGATTTCACTTAATGCAAAGTATTGATAATTATAGAGACATATAGGTTATTTTTATTTTACACCCAACAAGGCAAACGATAGCCCGAAATATGCCAAAAAATACTAGTATGCTGAGAAGATGTGGAGATATTATGTATCCATTAAAGATACTCAAGCAAATGCTTATTGCTTATGCATATGGTATTGCCCTGAATACGCAACTTTCAAATTTGGGGAAATGTCCGTACATGCATGTGCAGGTTTATACAAGTATGCCCGTGTACAGCCCTTCACTTGTATGGATGGCTGTACATGGCACCTGAGGCTCTTCAGGCTGAGAGAGTTGGGGATTTTACGTGAGAGGACTCTGGAACCTCTAGAAGTTTGTGTGCGTGAGGCCCTAGTAACCCATACAGTGGTGCCTAATAAAAAATACAAATACAAAGGACAGTCTTGTGTTTTTTTTTGTTTTTTTTTTCTCATCAGGGGCATTATCTGCATGCTTTGTATATGCGATTGTAGGTTGATTGTCTTCTTCCAAATTGGCCCTATTGTATGTGTGTTTGGTAGGGGGTGGGGGCATTAGATTGTCAGCTCTTTAATCAAATAGTTGTATAGCATAACAAACAACGCACTAACAAAATACTGCAGGAGACAGCCCTCCTTGTATGAGCTTACTAGAAGACAAGGTATCATCTACTGTCTATGGACACTTGAAGGGAATAGGTCAATGAAAGCCTTGATCTGCATATACTGTGAACAGTACATCAATGTTGTACTCAGGCTTGAGTTCTACACTGTACCAGCCCACCCTAGTACTTGTTTGCTGACAATGTGATGATCCATGCTTCATATTGTGGTATAGACAGCCTTATGAAGCTACCAGCAGATTCAAACACACCCTGGAAGTTTGAATGTAATCGACAATACAGCAAGCTACACATCCCTCAGGAAGGACCATCTGAATACACCCCCAAAGAGCTGCATGAATACCAGAGGATAACAAACCGCTCAGAAAAAAAGTGTATCTGTAGGCAAAACCTTTTTTTTTCTTTTTTTTTTTTTTATTATAGTTTTGAATAGATTGGTAAAGGGTTATATTCCCTGTTACAGTGTTATTAAACCCACAACAGTAAAATCAGTCTGTATATGCAGTAAAGCATGCTTGTTATACTCACTGTGGACCCTAAGGGGTTAATCCTCTGCATTGTGCAAAAACCTTATTTGATCCTGACTTCTCTGATCCTCTTCTCCTTCCAGTGTCCCCCTCTTATTTCCTGATAAGACATAGTGTGGAGTCACTCTGCACATGCTCAGTTTGGTGTGCATTGCTAGAAAGGTGTTTTGGTTTTTTTTTTGGGAGAGTGCATGCAATCAACACAGGGCCAGTCAGCACTGTCCGGACAGAGGTCAGGGGTCCTGCATCCTCCTAGAACAGAATGAAAACTCCTCCTACAAGCTTTAACCAGTGCTCAGCTAGACACTGATAGAAGTCATAAGATTGCTCTAACTGCTGATGAGAAATGGTATTTAGCAGTTTATATTTACTAAAATTATTGCATTTCCATGTTTAGTGAACTGTGGGAGACCAGATATAGTGAATGCAGGTTCTGGGGTTTAGTATCACTTTAAGTTTTAATTGCTGTCTGTGTCTTCACTGGGAAGATCCACCCCTCTCTTATGACCACTGTCATTTAGAGAAAATAACGGGAAACCTAATATAAATTTAGAGCTGTGCCCAAAACAAGAGGTAAAGGGAAATCTTCTAATGGGGTAGACAACTAAGAGGAGAATTCTCCTTTGGGAGATTTCCTCTAACTTCCTGTCACATCTTTGATTTAGCATTTAAACAGAAATTTCTTTATTGGTACACAGATACCAATAATACACTGGCAATGGTTTTAACCCTTCCATACGCTATGCAAAGCTAAAAAAAAGTTTGTGTTATACATACTCTTTAAAGTACAGCTACAGTGTTTGCTGGTTAATGTTTGAAGCTCATAAGCCATTCGTGGGCACCTGAACACCTGGATGTGTAAAACTGGTGTATCAAAGTTCACTCTTGTATCACCAGATCGTGTACTTTCATGTAATAGTCAGTCCTGATGCCAGCCTTTTTTAGAAGCGATTGACTTCTAGAATGGATGCCTGTATCTACAAAGATGAAAAACTTGTCTATGGGTACCTTGGTGGATTCCTTGTTAGGTGGAAATAAATAATATTTCTACTTAAAAGATACAGTAAGGCTATGTTCACACTAGCCTTGTGTGCAGGCGGCAGAGAGGCGTTTGGGAGCGTTTTTACCGCTTCCCAAACGCCTCTGCCAATTCTGCACATTACAGCACATGGTGCTGTTCTAACGGGAGCGTTTGCGTCGCGTCGCGGCAAAACGGGCGCCTCTGGACGAGTCAGGAGGCTTTGAAGCCTCCTATTCTCGTCTATGGTGCCGCTCCGCAAATGCCCGGCCGGCGTGTGCGGTTGCGACGCGGTTGCGGGGCGTTTGCGGAGCGGTAACACCACTCAAACTGCATTATAGGCGTTTGTGGGGCGTTAACGCTCGGCAAACCCGCTAAACCGCGCATGCGGCGTTTGCGGAGCGTTAAACGCTCCGCAAACGCCGGACCAACGCTTGCCAAACGCTATAGGGGCGTTTGGCAAGCGTTGGCAAAACAGCCTAGTGTGAACGAGCCCTTACTAAAGCCCAGAGCAAAAATGCAATATATTGCAGCATACAGTGCTTAGATGTGATGGCTGCATAAGTTTTTTTTTTTTTTGTTTTTTTTTGTTTTTTGTTTTTTTTTCAGGCTAAAAAAAAACTTTTTTTTTTTAGCAAATACCTTTTGATCTTGTTAGAAATGTAGTGACACTTCCTGTGAGCTGGACCACGGAATATCTTCCTTCCTAGCCCATGTAATGGAGATTTTATTTATTACAGGTAGTTGTATAGCGCTGCCATCAAGGAGCTTACAATCTAATGTCCCTAACCCACATTCATACCTACACATAGTAGGGACAATTTTAGACCGGATCCAACTAACCTACCGGCATGTCTTTGGAGTGTGGAAGGAGACCCACGAAGTCACAGGGAGAACTTGCAAACTCCAGGCAGGTAGTGGCGTAGTTGGCATAAAAACTGATGACCCGAGTACTGATAGGTGGAAGTGCTAACCACTTTGCCACTGTGCTGCCCCTAGGGATGAAGAGCTATGGACATGTTTGTAGTCCATATAAGGAGAGCAGTTTAGAGTGACAACCATGATTTCCTCCATACATATAATGGTGGAGTTACGTAGCCACCGAGGGACAGATGTGTGTGTAAGATTACCAGGTGAAAATAAAGTAAAAGGAGCTTGTAAAAGGAAATTAAATGCAACCACCACACCAAGGACTAGTAAACTGCAATATATTACATATTTGAATTTGGTTGCACTTTAAACTATATACATGTAGTGATGTGCTGGTTGCTTTAAATCTTAAACAGCAGTTGCAAAGCATTTTGTTTCTTTTCTCTCTTTGTGAGTGACAGACAGGGAAAGCAGGACTGTGCTCTGATTGGTTGTTGCTACAGCTGAGAAGGATCCACCCATAGCAGCACTGTTGCAGCTGAATGTATGATTGGCTGTGGAGGAAAGGAGAGAAGAAAAA